>NC_046659.1:131963502-132001971 GCF_010883055.1 Belonocnema kinseyi | reverse complement strand
GAAACATATAAATTTTTTAAATCTAAAATTTTTAAAAATATCAGCAGAAATCTTCAAAACAAAATTTGCGATATCTGTAAAAGGTTTGAATAATGGAAAAAATAGATACGGATTCAATCATCAATTTACTGACATTTAAAAAATTAAAGTCACTTTTAAATGAAATGTTATATTTTGGTTTAAAATTAATTCCTACAAGAAGACAATCGATAATGAACTTAAGCTGTGTCTTCCCAGCAGAGAAATATTGTCAATTTCGCCAAGCTTCTAAAATAAAATTGGTTAACTCTTCTAATTTTTATATATTTTTAACTGATTCATAAAATATTAAATATTAAAGAATGATGATTATGCTGATTTTAGTTTGTAGAATCATATATTTTAGCAAATATAAAAGACCATCTGATTTAGGAAGAAGTTACAATTAACCGTGTAATATGACACCTCAATCTTTGAAAGACTTTCCCGGAATTACTCCAATCATCAATCATTATCAATTTAGGCAATTAGGGAAAATTAAAGTTTGAAAAAATCTTCAATTTGAATATTTTCTGGCCTAATTTGTTTAAAGCATGGCGATTCTTAATTTCTCATTTTCTTTTATACTAGGTTTGCTTCCTGCATTCATACGAAGCCGTTTGAGCAATATTAAATTTAGGTACTATTGCACTATTTGCAATGTTTCGTTAAACTCTTTTATGTCCATTAAATCTATAAATAAGCGAATAATTTGTATTCTGTGGGCCTTACGAATTTATTTCAAATGGTTGTAAGCTTCAGCTAAACTGGAAATTCAGCAAGACAAAACTTAAGGTTAAACAGTACTTACAGTCAATCTCAAAAGTTCTCTGTCATTGAAATGGTTTATAAAATCGAGAAAAAAAGATTTGTTATTAATTTCTGTTAATGTTGAGTAACGCCTTTAAGTGTACCTCATAGAAAAATAATTCAGGGTAAAATAATTTATTTAACAGTAGTTACTTACAGGTTTATTCGTACCTTTTTCTTAAGGAAAAAGTTAGAATTTTATATTATCTTAATGATCAAGGCCTTATTTTATTCTTCTAGAGATTCCCTAAATTTTTGTTTGGGTTGATTTTACACCGTAAAATTAATTAAGAAATCATACAGTTATTAATGTTGTAAAAAATCATCGTTTAAATTTTAATTACCACAACCCAAATAAAATTGCAGAGACTGCTTCAAAGAGTAAAGTGAGGCATTGATCATTCGGATAAAATAAAAATCGTAACTTTTCCCTGAATAACTAAATTAACTAAATAATAAATAAATAAATAACTAAATTATAAATGACTAATAAATATAATAACTAAATAACTTAATAGAATAGAAGATAATAAAAATAGATGTAAAAATAACAGAATAGAAAAAAAATCTCTGATAGTTCCAAAAACGCAAGTTAAAAATTCTTTCGTATTTAAAAATATAATTAACTAAAATTAATAAAAATATAACTTTTGATCACAATATGGGTTCCCTAGATGTGCTTTCTTTATTTACAAATATACCAATTGATTTAGTCATTAATAGTATTTTAAGTAGATGGACTAATATAAAAAACTATACAGATTTACCTCTTAAAAAATTTGAAGAAGGAATTAAATTTCTGATGGAAAAAACGGTATTTCAATTTAATAATAGTTTTTATAAACAAATACATGAAACACCCATGGGTTCTCCTATTTCTCCAGTATTAACTGATTTAGTTATGAAAGATTTAGAAGCCAATGTCATAAAAAATTTAGATTTTCCTTTACACACATATTATAAATATTTTGACGACGCGTTTATTACTTCCATAGTTAAAAATCTTGTTGACACAGCTCTTAAATTATCTCATGAATCATTTCACAACTCAAATATTGAATTTATTAAAAAAAACTCTGTACTTAAATAACTATCGATTCTCATTTATTCAAATACATATTAATAACAAAATTAAGACAATTAACGATTCTCTTTCTAAACAAACAAATGCAAATATAGTTGGAAATTTCGTTTTTAAACGTTTAGTTTCAATACCTTTCATGAAAAGTTATCTTTTCAAATCAAAAGATTTCTCAATGAATTTAATATCGCGACAATTTATCGAATTGATTTAAAATTAGATAAATTTATAAAACTAGGCAAAGATTTTATAGACAATTTCCAACTTATTGATATGGTATACAAAATTCAATGTTTAAATTGTGAAAAGTTTTATGTTGGCCAAACTGGTAGATTACTCTTTACTAGAATCAAGGAACATCATTATAACTTTAGACAAAATCCCAAAAACCATAAAGTCATAGCTAAACACCAGA
Organism: Belonocnema kinseyi; assembly: GCF_010883055.1. Taxonomy (NCBI): domain Eukaryota; kingdom Metazoa; phylum Arthropoda; class Insecta; order Hymenoptera; family Cynipidae; genus Belonocnema; species Belonocnema kinseyi. The sequence continues at coordinate 131,999,647 of NC_046659.1, read as the reverse complement.
TCGAAACTGGACATCTAATTGATTGGAAAAATGTCATTGTCTTACACCATGAACCTAACGAGTTTAAAAGACTAATAGCGGAAATGTTTTTCATTAAAAAAAATGGTAATAATTGTTTAAATATAATTTCTGAACTAAATAATTATAGTCGAATATATAATATAATCTTTGATTCTTTAATCTAAAAAGTTAATCAAGATTAAAATTTTTGAATTCATTAGAGGAATAAAAAAACAAAAATAATAATAATAAAATTTGAAATTAGCTAATTTAACTAATTTTGTATTGCCAGATCTAACTTTAATTGAACCAATTTTTTACTATTTTCCTTTCCATGTACAGCTATTGATTTCTTATATAAATACAACTGGTAATCTTCTAATTTTCTTTTTAAAATTTATGATTCTTTTTATAATTTTTAATCTAATAATAATATTATTGTAACTGTTAATTCATATTTGATAATTTACTGATAGTCTAAGTAACCCCTTTTTCTTGTTTACCAATCATTTGTAAATTTTTTTTTCCGTCTATTTTTTTTAGAACCCTCATTACCAAACTTGTGATACGGCAATGCTTTGCGTTTCTCTATTAATTGGTCCTCCTTCTCTTTTTTCTATTTAAAAAATGGAGCAAAACGTATTTTTGCTTCCATATCACCAAAATGTAGTCTTTAAAGTACTGTTTTCTTTTTTTTACCTGTGTTATAATGTAATGCGTGTGTGTGTGTTTTTTTAATAAAGAATATAATTTATTTAAGTAACCTGCAATGAAGATAACATAAAGGTGAATGTCTTTTCTTATATCAATTTTGTATACATTTTTTCATACAACAATTGAGAAAAGGAGAATTCTATCCTGATGAGAAAAACGTATAGTTTTCGGAACGTCGAATAATTTGAATAAAGGATTCTTTCAACACCTTAATCCTATAGTCTGAAGTATGTCATTTCTAACATCTCATCCATTGTTTTGACTATTAATTATTACCCAGTATAGATCCTCAATTGCAAAAGTAAATTTTTCCATATTTTAAAATAATAAAACTCAAATAAGCTAATAAAAAATAAAAAGGACTCAATCTGGAGGCTATTGACAAATTTAATTTAATTTTAAACAATTTTTCAATCACATAAAAACTAAAGGTTTACGAGTTTTGTACGAAGAAAATGCATTTTCTTAGCTGCTTAGCACAAGGCTATCCTGCACAATTTTTGAGCTTTGAAAGCTTTGAAAGCTTTCGCTTTACTATACCTTACGTACAATTAAACTAAAATTTTTTGGCAAAAGCGATAAAATGTATTGTTGATTCTGAAAAAAGTATTCTAAACTGCATTCAAAATGTAAGGTATAGCGATACAGAAGCAGCCAAATTCCGCTGGGCCTTAAAAACTTTACTAAAATGTTATTATCTGTTTCTACTTGCAGAGTTAAGTTCACAGTCCGAATCTTTATCTAATAGTGGTTCTATTTATGGTGTTCTGCGTACCGGAAGTTCTGAATCTCCTGAGAGATCTCCTTCTCCTGTGAGGTACAGGTCCAGGTCTCCTCCTCCCGGACATTATTCTTCTGAAGAGGCTTCTTCTGCAAGACCTGATCGTCCTATCAGGTGCATGACTCAACCCAACAGGCTTCCTTCTAATCACGGACCTGGACATAAACTTGATCAACTTTCATTCATTCGGCTGATTCCCAGAATGGGTTCCAAACGGGTATTCGAACTCCGAAGATTCACTTTCCCTGCCGATAAAAAACTTAGATTGTTACATCCAGGTGTTAAATATGAGCCTATTCCAAACCAAGAACAAATTGTCATATCAACTTCTGATGGTGACGTTTATGCAATACTGGAGACTACTAATACTCTTGCTGGAATATATTTTCGCTTTTCTGGTACAAATTATCCAGAAAGGGCAAAAATTAACATGAAAAGCGGCACTGTTGCCCCACTGACCGCAGGAGAAAAAGAAAGCACACCAGTTGGTCCCAGATTTTTTATCAGAAGATATTTTGTAGTAAAACTCGCGAAGCTTGTTTAAGACGAGATCCTCTACGCACCAATAACAATGCTATAAAAATATTTACCTTATAACTTATAACAACAACAGACGAAAAAATAGACGAATGTCAACTAAAACCATACTCTCACTATTTCCTTATGCCTTCCCTATATTTTTTAAACAGATATGGCCAACATGTTTCAGTGAATGTACATAGATATTTTTAAAAAGACATATAATTAATTGTGCTGAATTAACTTCTTATTTTAATGATTTATTATTTAATTAATTGATCGATATTGCACTTCAACCAATGCCCCCCACACACGCAGAAAAATTTTTGTTTGAATCAAACAACAAAATTTCTATGAATTCCTAGAATTGAATCAGACAAATGTTTTGCTTGAATTAAATAAAGTTTTATTTATTTTAAGAAATGGAAACTATTTGCCTTATTGAATGAAACAAATAATTTGTTTAGTGTTCGAATTTAATTTGTTCGAATTCAGAAGAATATTTGTTTGATTCAAAAAAAAAATACAGTACAAAGCAATATTACAAAGTGCTGCAAAACGTGATAAAGCGCTGCCGGCGGTTCCTAAGCAACTAACCTAGAATCTGAAAAATGTTTGTTTGAATTAAACAAATTATTTATTTAATATGCGGTCAAACAAATGTTGGTTTAATTCGAGTAAAATTTTTGTTTGTCCTCATTTGTTTTGTTTAAATACATTTTTGGTTTGTTAAAATAAATCTCTTATTTAAAATAATTAAAGTTATTGTTTACATTGAATATATATTTTTCCAATTAATTATAGAGTTTGTTCAAGTAAAGTAAATCTTTTTTTACACTTAACCTCAAAATTTAGCATTCTTTATAAAAATAATGTATGAAATCGATAATATATTTATTCTTAATCATAATTATCGTTGCATAAGTAAAACCAGAAACACGTATTCATTCCGAAGCTTAATTCTCGTTAATTGTTAACTCTGTGCTTCTAATTTCTGAATAAAACGATAATAAATTACAGTAATGAGAAATGAACCAGAGTTAGACATTTAAATTGAAAGTATGTATAAGTGCTCCTGCTTTCAATTATATAACGATAATTATAATAGAAAAAACATGATTGATGTCATAAATCATTTTTATCAAGAAAGGAAGAAAGTATTGAAAAAGACTTACTCACATTTGAATTCTTCAATTATATCTAAAGTAAACGCCCTACATTTTAAGTAATTCCTAAATTAGAGATATTTCATCCATTTTTCAATTAATTTAAGATTTCACAGTAAATTAGAACCTTCAGAATAATACAATAATGAACAAATACCAGTGCCATCAAATAAATCACATGATAAATTAATTCAGATTCTAGGTTAGTTACGTAGGAACCGCCGGCAGCGCTTTATCACGCCTAGCGGTACTTTGTAGTACTGATTTGTACTGTATTTCTTGTTTGAATCAAACAAATATCAAACAAAACTCGTAAACCTTTCGTTTGTATGTGATTGAAAAATTGTTTAAAATTTAATTAAATTTGTTAATAGCCTCCAGATTGAGTCTTTTTTATTTTTCATTAGCTTGTTTGAGTTCTATTGTTTTAAAATATGCAAAAATTCACTTTAGCACTTAAGGATCTATGCTAGGTACAATCATTAAAATTGCACATTTCAGAAAAAAGTAATTAAATGGTCAAATTGTTTATTTAACAGAAGTTATTTAAAAGATGTTGGAAAGCGATGTTATTTATCTGAGTGTTGTAATAATTAATCATTAAAATAATGGGTGAGAGGTTAAAAATGACATATTTCAGACCATAGGTATATAAAAGTTCCTTATGTCATTTCGAGTATTTATAGTATCCTTAATTCTCCTTTTCTCAATTGTATTATGAAAAAAGTTATAGAAAATAAATATAATAAAAGACATTTTTTACATTCGAAATGTGGTAAAAAAGAGAGAGAGAGAGATATGTTTTCCATTAAAAGTGAGGTTAGGAATTCAGAAAAAATTTTATATTTACCTTTATGTTATCTTCATTTTAGGTTAGTTAATTAAATTATATTGTTTATTAAAAAAAAACACGCATTATATTATAACACAGATAAAAAAATCAGTACTTTAAAGACTACATTTTGGTGAGATGGAAACAAAAATATGTTTTGCTCCATTTTTCAACCGAGAAAAAGAGAAAGAGGACTAATTAACAGAGAAGCGCATAGCACAAGTTTGGTAATGAGGGTTCTAAGAAAAATAGACGGAAAAAAAATTTACAAATAATTGGTAAACATGAAAAAAGGGTTATTTAGACTATTAGCAAATTATTAACTATGAATAAAAATTTACAATAATATTATTATTAAATTAAAAATTATAAAATATTTATAAATTTGAAAAAGAAAATTAGAAGATTATCAGTTGGAGTTATATAAGAAATCAATAGCTGTACATGCAAAGGAAAATAGTAAAAGTCGGTTAAATTAAAGTTAGATCTGGCAATACAAAATTAGTTAAATTAGTTCATTTCAAATTTCATTATTATTACCTTTGTTTTTTTCCTCTAATTAATTAAAAAATTTTAGTTTTGATTAACTTTTTGGATTAAAGAATCAAAGATTATATTATATATTGGACTATAATTATTTAGATCAGAAATTATATTTAAACAATTATTACCATTTTTAAAAATAAAAAACATTTCTGCTAATAGTCTTTTAAATTCGTTAGGTTCATGTTGTAAGACAATGACATCTTCCCAATCAATTAGATGTCCAGTTTCGACCTGGTGTTTAGCTATGACTTTATGGTTTTTGGAATTTTGTCTAAAGTTATCATGATGTTCCTTGATTTTAGTAGAGAGTAATCTATCAGTTTGGCCAACATAAAACTTTTCACAATTTAAACATTGAATTTTGTATACAATATCAATAAGTTGGAAATTGTCTAAAGAATCTTTACCTAGTTTTATAAATTTATCTAATTTTGAATCAATTCGTAAAATCGTCGCGAAATTAAAATCGTTAGGAATTCTTTTGATTTCAAAAGATAACTTTCCATGGAAAGGTATTGAAACTAAAGGTTTAAAAACGAAATTTTTAAGTATATTTGCATTTGTTTGTTTAGAAAGAGAATCGTTAATTGTCTTAATTTTGTTATTAATATGTATTTGAATAAATGACATTCGATAGTTATTTAAGTACAGAGTTGTTTTTAATAAATTCAATATTTGACTTGTGAAATGATTTATGAGATAATTTAAGAGCTGTGTCAACAAGATTCTTAACTATGGAAATTTTATGTTGTATTGGCTGATTAGAGAAAAAATTGAGATATCTACCAGAACAAGTATCTTCACGATACAAATCAATAATGATATTACCTGAATCAGTCTTTATAACTTAAACATTTAAAAAAGGAATGGAGTTATTATTTTCAATTTCATGTGTGAAATTAATTATAGGATGATGAGCATTAAATCGGTTGATAACATAAAGAAGTTTATCTTTCGCTAAAATAATGAACGCGTCGTCAACATATCTATAATATATGTGTAAAGGAAAAAATTGGTATGTTTGTGAATAAAGAAAACACATCTAGGGAACCCATATTGTGATCAAAAGGAATTATTTTTTTAATAATTATATTTTTAAATACGAAAGAATTTTTAACTTGAGTTTTTGGAACTATCAGAGATTTTTTTTCTATTCTATTATTTCTACATCTATTTTTATTATCTTCTATTCTATTAAGTTATTTAGTTATTATATTTATTAGTTATTTATTATTTAGTTATTTATTTATTTTTCTATTATTTAGTTATTCAGGGAAAAGTGACGATTTTTATTTTATCCTAATGATCAATGCCTCACTTTACTCTTTGAAGGAGTCTATACAATTTTATTTGGGTTGTGGTAATTAAAATTTAAACGATGATTCTTTACAACATTAATAACTGAATGATTTCTTAATTAATTTTACGGAGTAAAATCAACCCTAACAAAAATTTAGAGAATCTTTCGAAGAATAAAATAAGGCCTTGATCATTAAGATAATATAAAAATTTAACTTTTTCCTAAAGAAAAAGGTACAAATAAACCTGTAAGTAACTACTGTTAAATAAATTATTTTACCCTGAATTATTTTTCTATAAGCTACACTTAAAGGCGTTATTTAACATTAACAGAAATTAATAACATAACTTTTTTTTTATTTTATAAACCATTTCAATGATAGAGAACTTTTGCGATTGACTGTAAGTACTGTTTATCCTTAAGTTGTGTCTTGCTGAATTTCCAGTTTAGCTGAAGCTTATAAACGTTTGAAATAAATTGATAAGGCCCAGAGAATACAAATTATTTGCTTATTTATACATATAATGGACATAAAAGAATTTAACCAAACATTGCAAATAGTGCAATAGTACCTAAATTTAATATTGCTCAAACGGCTTCGTATGAATACAGGAAGCGAACCTAGTATAACATAAAATGAGAAATTAACAATCGCCATGGTTTAAACAAATCAGGCCGAATATTCAAATTGAAGATTTTTTTAAAATTCAATTTTCCCTAATTGCCTACATTGATAAGGATTGATGAATGGAGTAAATCCGGGAAATTCTTTCAAAGATTGAGTTGTCATATTACACGGTAAAAATTAGAAGAGTTAACCAATTTTATTTTAGAAGCTTGGCGAAATTGAAAATATTCCTCTGCTGCGAAGAAACAGCTTAAGTTCCTCATCGATTATCTTCTTGTAGGAATTAATTTTAAACCGAAATATTACATTTCAAGTGGGGAACCTTACATAACGACTTCGTGATGTTCTTCGTTTGGGGTTATTGCTAGAGAGATTGATCAGCAACCTGGGTCGGAGCAGTGTTGCGGAACGAACGTGTTATTTACTTAAATAGCACGAGAATTCTGGATCAATCTGAAAAATCTCTATCCCTTCCACACACTACTCCTTTCACCTGCCGAGTGAGTCACGCCTACCCCAAAAGGGAAATGGCTTAATGGTGTAATAATAATAATAATTTAAAAGTGACTATAATTTTTTAAATTTTAGAAAATGGATAATTGAAACCAAATCTATTTCCTCAATTATTTAAACCTTTTAGAGATATCACAAATTTAAGATTAAAGATTTCTGCTGATATTATAAAAATTTTTTAAAATTTATATATTTCAAAAAATATATTAAAATAAAATATATTATATTTCATTCAAAGTGGTAAAAATAATTTATAATTTTAATTTTATTTTTAAAGAAGTTTGAAACAGTAAATTATCAAATTGAATTTCGATTTGAATATTATTGAGATTATGTCGTATAGTTCTTATCGCATGAGTAACATAAGCCCTGAACTTTTGCTTTTGAGATATTTGTATTTCGAAACTCAGAAAAAGGAATAGAATGTTATTTAAAAACTTGAAGAAATCTTAATAAATGGTTCTGATAAGTTAAAAAAAAATCGCTTCATACATGTTTACTTAAAAGAAAACCTGAGATATTTATTTAGTGGGTAAGAATATTATTTAAAAAACTATTTAAACATTTTTGTTAACTTTCTTTTTATTAGCCAAATCACAATGAATGCTTTTTCCAGAGGCCTCTTAGTTGGAAATAAAAATTTCTCTTTAAAAAATGCTTCCACTAACTCTTGCTAAACAGAAACCTTAAATTATATATGGTTATCGAAGGAACCCGAACTATGAATTCCTACCGTTCTAAAAAAACTTTTAATCGTTTATGCATTGACTCATTACGAATATTTTAGAATTAATTAATAATAATTTTACTTTATATTTCGGATTAAATAACATCGCACTGGGAATAGCGCAATAAAGATACTAAAATTATAGACATTACTCATTCTTGAAAGGAAGAGAGTGCACATCAAATGTAAACTCCTTAAAAGTGAAACCCATAGAAGAACTTCCTGTAGAGTCTATGTTCTAAAGGATGCCAATTTTTACTTGAACTGCAAAATATATTTTTACCGATTTTGAGCGATTTTATATTAAAATTTTTTTTAGATTTCAAAAGATTTTAGATTTGAGAAAGTATGGAATAGAATTTCAAGGCATTCCATGAGATTTGTGGTGGTTCAAAGTGCTATACAAATTATAAGTGACTCAAAAGTATTTTAAAGTTCTGAAATAATTTCCAAGGATTTAAGTTCAGATATAGAGTACTTTACTTAGGATAAATTGTTATTTGTGTTATTCCAGTAAATTTATAAAAATTAAGTATGTATTATTAAATTATTATATTCACCAATAGAATTAAGGATAACCACCGCCAATGAGAGTGCGAAAGTAGAAAGCATCTTTATTTTTGCTGACGGAGGAGAAATTGATTACTGTATAAACGAACAAATTTGTTAAAAGTGTACGTAATTATTTATTTGGTAAATTATGACAACAAATACTCCACTCTAAAATTCTTATTTCATTTATTACGTCTGCCTTGAATCTGCCCTTGTAATGTCTTTTTATTTGAATTGTCAGTCTAATTAACGAAATCTTCTGATCTCAAACTTACTTCGTTTTACAAAAATTAAGCAATTATTTTTGTATTACTTTTCTATAAAAATTAACAAAAATAAATGTTAATAATACTAATTATGATTTTCGCCCGAAAAGTTTCTTATTGTCAGTCAAGTTATGAATATGAAAATCTCATTACTGCCTTAAAAGAAAACATTTTTAATCTTCTCCAACTAACAAATCATTTTACAAGTCGATAATTTAAAAAAAGTCTGAATGAATTGTTCATCAAACTTTCATTAATGATCAAATACATATTAAATTCATTTTTTATCTTTCACCAGTTTTTATGACTTGGAACTTTGTTAATATTATAATTTTAAAAAGTTTAGTACAAAATCAAATATTGATTTGAACCTTTTGTAATTAATTTAGAAAAAGTAAAAGTCGCATAAAAAAATGAAGACAGTCGTAAATTCGTCTCTGAGAAATGTCAAAGCGTTTTTTTCTGAATCAGTTTTTTAACAATAACATTACTTTTTCGTTCTCCAATTGTTACAAACAAATTTATTATTATTTTTACCATTTTTTCAACAACTAAGGCATTTGTTGTTTATTTGGTTTATTACAATTACAGAACTATAAAAAGTATTGTAATTGCATACAATAGTTTTCAAACAAAAAAAAGCGGCGAGATTTTTCAGAGGCAAATCTAGATTTTTTTTAATGCGAATATTACACTTTTTTTCTAATCTGAGAATTATCTTGTTTATAACAATCGTCAAATTTATAACAAGTATCAAATAAATATCTGTGTCAAATTTCAAGATCGTCCTTTCTAAAATCTGTATTTATAATTTTTATTTTTAAAATCCTGCAATTTCGAACAGATAATTTTTAATCAGTTTCATTTTAAAGGTTTCGTTAAAATGATTCAGTTGCTAAAGCTAGAAACATAAATTTGTTAGTTGTTTGATTTGTAAATGTTTAATCTTATAGGTTTTAAACTAAGCATACGTATAGAATTATAATAGAGCCAAATCCCCTTTCTTCACTTTTTTATTTTTATTATTATCAAATGATAACAAAGGACATAGAGCACCCTTATCAAGGCAAACCGATTTAAATAAAATAAAAAAATACCAAAGCAGACAGAAACAGTACCAGCACCACGTTGCTCTTTTCTTGACACCCGAGAATAAAAAAAAATAAAAAATTGTATTTAATATTTTTTGATAGGGCGCGCAGTTTTTATTTTAATAAAAATATTCCTTTCTTATTTTATTCTCGGGTGTTAGGAAGAGAGCATCTTGGTGTCGGTGCTGTTCCTCTCTGCTTGGGTATTGTTTATTTTTTTATTTATTTTATTTTGGTTTATGTTTGCCTTGATGAGGGTGCTGTATGAGTGTTGAAACATTGGTGTTTATTACAATTTTTTTTGTGATTCGATAATAATAAAAATAAAAAAATACGAAAGAAATAAAAAAGAAGAGGAATGGGATCTGGTTGCTTGCCTTCTGATTTTTCTTACCTCTTTTTTATTTTCGCCCAAAAAAGAATATAAGGAGGATGCTGTAAATTCCGCCGACTGTGATTTTTTATTTCGAGTTTAACGAAAACATTCTTATCACGTGTCTCATACTTTGCACTCGATTTCGTTAAAAGCGTGAACTTCCTTACATTTTATTCAACACTTTTATATTAAATGTACTGTATTTTCACTGTGAGTTTCGTGTCTCGGCTTAATTTTCGAAAAGTTTAATTTTCTTATTTTCTAACTTATTTTTTACTAATAAAAGAAAATCTGCTCGTCCTATCTAAAAATTATTATGAACAAATTTTTCGATCTTTTTTGTCAGAGAAACTTTTGTCTATTATTTTTTACATTCTCATTCCTAAGATTGTAATGTAATCTTCCGAATTTTTTATCTCTGGTTTTTACGGATCTTTACGTTTCGGCACTCAAAGAGTTTTCAAATTTTTGAAATTTTCGTGAAAGCTTCTTATGGATGGGTAGAAAAATTGCAAATTGTCTAAATAAAATTTTAAAATTCGATGAAGACAAGAACATTTATATACTTTGGAAAATTTTAAAAAATTTTCAGAAAAATAGGAAAAAATCTTTTTCTGATATATCAGGAAAATTCATTTAAATTATTCACTATATATTAAATATATTTAGAAACTATCGCAGTTAAATTTTTCGGTTAGACGAAAATTCAAAAATTTCGAGCTTTTTCAAATCCTAAGAAATAATTCTTATGAGTTTTAGAAATTTTTGTCTTATTTTCTGGTGCACGGCGCAGTGCTCAATGAGAATTCCGCGCAGAGGGCCTATTTTTTTGTCGTACCTTTTTTAATTTAAAAATGTAATTACTTTTTTTTTAATATAAATATTATTTTATTCCAAAAAAATACACGTTCTATCAAAAAATTATTAATTAAAAATTTGTAGTTCTCTTTTAAATGATCAAATTTTGTGTTTATTTTTTTCCATAGCTTGTGTCGTTTGTCTAGAAAGTCAATTAGATTTGTTATGATAACAACTAAAGCTACGCCTTTTATTAATAAATAATTTATAAAAAATTCGTAGCTCTTTTTTGGATAAACAAATTTTGTCAAATTCTTTTTTTCTGCAGCTTTTGCAGTTTTTAGGTTGGACCTAGTAAAAATTAAAAAAAAAGAATAAGGAAAGAGTGTGTTGTTGTTATAATTTGGTTTCTAATAAGCCGGTAATAACGTACGAATTTCACGAAAGTTTAAGTTGAACTTCTTTTTTTATTACATTATAAGGTCATTAGGGAATTGGCTTTACACAAGTTTCATGAGTTTTATTAAAAAATGTTTCCTGATTATAAAGTTGCGACCAACTGGAGTCTCATTCATTTCTGCTGTGTTCAGATTGGTAACATTGCCACTTTCCATGTTAATTTTTGCACGTCTGATTTGGTTTGTACTAGATTGGTAGGCATATATTCCAGCAAATGTCCTAGGACTCTCCAATATTGCAAAGACATCACCATCAGAAGTCGATAGAACAATTTGTTCATTAGTTGGTACAGGCTGAAATTTATTATGCCCTAGTGCCAATTTAAGCTTCTTATCTTCAGGAAAAGTGAATCTTCGAAGTTCAAATACCCGTTTGGAAGCTGTTTTGGAATTCAGCCGAATAAATGGAAGTTTATCAAGTTTATGTCCAGGTCCGCTGTTACATGGAAGCCTGTTGGGAATATTCATGCACCTAATAGGCCGAGCAGGTCGTGAAGAAGAAGCCTCTTCAGAAAAAAAAATTCTGGGAGGAGGAGACCTTGACCTGTACCTCACAAGAGGAAAAGATCTCGCAGCAGATTTAGAACTTCCGGTACGCGGCATACCAGAAATAGAACCACTATTAGATAAAGATTCGGACTGTGAAGTTAACTCTGCAAGAAGAAACAGATAATTAAATTTTAGTAAAGTATTCAAGGCAAACTAAAATACGCATTCCGAAAAATGTGTAGGAATTTCAAAATCAGACATTGAATTAATGCGATTTCAAATGTTAAACGAGCTGGTATTTCGAAACTTCCTTTATAACCCCAGCGGAATTTGGCTGCCACTGTCTAGCTATAATATTTTTTTTTTTTTTTGGAAATCAATCAACTGAAAAATTTATGTTTCTAGCTTTAGCAACTTAATAATTTTAAGGAATCCTTTGAAATGAAACTTATTAAAAATTATCTATTCAAAATTGCAGAATTTTAAAAATAAAAATCATAAATACAGATTTTAGAAAGGACGACCTTAAAAGGAATACCTTAAAAGAAGTTTCTCTATGACCCATGTTATAAAGAATGTCAATGGCAATAATATATTTTATTTTATTTGTTATCAAGTTTACAATACTTTTTTCAAAATTAACAATACATCTTATTGCTTTTGGTACAAAATTTTTAGTTCAATTGTACGTAAGGAATAGTAAAACGAAATATTTCAAAACTTTCAAAGCTCAAAAAATTGGGCATGATAACCTTGTGCTAAGCAGCAAAGAAAATGCATTTTCTACATACAAAGCTCTTAAACCTTTATTTTTTGTGTGATTGAAAAATTTCTTCAAATAAAATAAAATTTGTGAATATCCTCCAGATCGAGTCTTTTGTATTCTTTATTAGCTTATTTAAGCCCCATTGTTTTTAAATATGCAAAAAGTTACTTTTACACTTAAGAATATGCACTGGGTACAATCGTTCTTAAAAGTTGACTATCTTAAAAATGATTTATAAAATCGACAAAAAAATATCTATTATTAATTTCCGCTAATGTTGATGTAGGCTTCCATATAAATTAAAAAAAAATTAATGGTGAAATTGTTTATATAACAGTAGTTATTTAGTTCTTATTTGGTTATTCAAGGAAAAGTTGCTATTTTTATTTTATCCTAATGAGCAAGACCTCACTCACTCTTTGAAGGATTCTCTACAATTCTATTTTGGTAGTGTTAGTTAAAGTTTAACCGATGATTGTTTATAACAATCATAACTGTATGATTTCTCAATTATTTTAATTGAATAAAATCAACCCAAATAAAAACTGAGAAAATCTTTCAAATAATAAAATGAGGCCTTGATCATTAAGATAATATAAAAATGTACCTCTTATTTAAGAAAGAGGTAAAACTAAACCTGTAAGTAACTAATTTTAAATAAATTATTTTACCCTAAATTATTTTCCTATGAATTGCACTTAAATGCCTTTATCAACATTAACAGAAATTAATAACAGATCTTTTTTTGTCGATTTTATTAACCATTTGAATGATAGAGATCTTTTAAGATTGCCTGTAAGTACTGTTTCTCCTGAAGTTTTGTCTTACTGAATTTGTTGTTTAGCTAAAGCTTATAAAAATTTGCAATAAATTCATGAAGTCTATAGAATACAAATTATTCGCTTACTTAATACATTTAATGGGCATAAACAAATTAAACCAAAAATTGCCAATAGTGCAATAGTACAAAAATTTTATTTTGTTCAAACGGCTTTGTATGAATCCAGGAAGCAAACCTGGTTTGAAAGAAAATGAGAAGTTAACAATCACCAGGGTTAAAAACTAATAACGTCTGAAAATATTTAAATTGAAGATTTTTTTTAATTTAAATTTTCCCTAATTGCCTAAATTTATAATGATGTTGTAGGTCAAAATAGCTTGTGATAGAGTTTGATGACGATGCATAATAACTATGATTCCGGGGAATTCTCTCAATGCTTAAGGTTTCATATTACAAGATTAATTGTAACTTTTTCCTACATGCAATGGTCTTTTAGATTTGCTAAAATGTATGATTCCACAAACTTGAATCTGCATAATCATCATTCTTTAATATTTAATATTTCATGAATCATTTAAAAAATAGAAAAATTAAGGAATTTAATCAATTGTATTTTAGAAGCTTGGCGAAATTGAAAATATTTATCTGCTACAATTATTTAAACCTTACACTAATATTGCAAACGTCGTTTTGAAGATTTCCGCTGATATTATGAAAAAATTGTAGATTTAAAAAATGTATATATTTAAAAACGTTTATTAACATAATTATGTATTATATTTCATACAAAGTGGTAAAAATTATTTTTAATTTTAATTTTTCTTTTAATGAATAAATTTTTTCTTATTTCCAATAACCTAGATCTCAGTAAAATATGTGCGAATTTTGAAACAGTAAAGTATCAGATTGAATTTTTATTTGAATATTATTGAGATTATGTCCTATAGTTATGCTTATCACATGAGTTACATATGACCCGAGCTTGTGCTTCTGAGATATTTGTATTTAAAAACTCAGAAAAAGTAATAAAATGTTTGATAAAAAAGTTGAAAAAATCTTCTTAAATGGGTCTGAACCTGAAATCATAAATGGTTTTCAAAGACCCCAACTACGAATTCACAAGATTCTTAAAAAAAACTTTAAATTGTTTATGCATTAACTCATTTCGAATATTTTAGAATTAATGAATGGTAATTTTACTTTATATCTCAGATTAAATAATAGCGCACTAAAAATAGCGCAAAAAAAAACCAAAATTGTCGACAATACTCATTCTTAAAGGGAAGATAGTGCACATAATAATTTAGCGTTTTTAAGCTTATGTTCAAAATTCAATACTTTAAACTGCGTAATTATTGATTTAAAAAAGTGCGCGCTTTTCGAAATATGCACAGTTTAAAAAGAATTGGCAGCCGCCAACTTTTAATTAACCTGAAACATATATTTTTAAAAATTAAATAGGTATTATTATAATCTTATATTCACCAATAGAATTAAGGATAAGCACCGCCAATGAGATTGCGAAAGTAGAAAGCATCTTCATTTTTACGAATGGAGCAGAAATTGATTACTGTATAAACGAACAAATTTGTTTAAATTCTACGTAATTATTATTCTGGTAATTTATTAGAACACATAATTTATGCTATAATTCTTATTTAATTTATTACATCTGCCTTGAATTTGTCCTTGTAAGATGTTTTCATCTCAATTATCAGTCTAATTAACGAAATCTTCTGATCTTAAACTTGCTTCGTTAAAAAAAAATCAAAAATAATTTTTCGATCACTTTTCAATAAAAATTAACAAAAATAAATGTTAATAATACTAATTATGATTTTCCCCCGAAAAGTTCCTTATTGTCAGTCAATTTCTTTATATGAATATACCAGTATTGCCTCGAAAGGAAACAATTTTAAACTTATCCAACTAACAAATAATTTTACAAGTTAATAATTTAAAAAATCTGAAATCACCAATTTTTATGATTTGGAACTTTGTTAAAACTATAATTTTAAAAAGTTTAGAACAAATTGCTTTCCGTTCCCTTTGAATGTTGTTTATGCAATGTCACATAAAGTTATTGACCTTTCAATGAGTTTCGTTATAAATTTAGTTAAGTTCTAAAAGTTTTATTCTTAATTTTTCATTTTGTTTCTGGATTGAAAGAGAAAACTTACATCTATTATTGATTTAGATTTAGTTCGCATAAAAAAATAAGACAGCTTTCAATTCGTCTCTGAAAAATGTCAAAGCGTTTTTTTGTAAAACAATCTTTTAACAATAACATTACTTTTTTGCTCTTTAATTGTTACAAACAAAATAATAATTTTTTTTACCATTTTTTCAACAATTATGGCATTTGTTGTTTGCCATACATTTACTGTGTGCCTGTGTATAATAATATGAGCATTAAGTATTTAATTTTTAAGAACCTAATAGTTCGGAACAAATTTAAAAAAACCATAGATTCATTTTCGAAAAATTTCGATGCGATTTTTTTTTCTTAAGCAATTAAGAAAATTGACGTTAACTGAACAAAAATTCATCGTGATACTTTTGAGAGAAATGCAATGGTCTTGTTCATTTTTATATTCTCATCATTTATGATTGAGAAAGTATTAGAGTTGTTTCCAAAATTTTTTAAATTAACCGAAAATCAAAAATTTAATCCAAAAAACGCACGATATGAAAAAAGCCAAGAAAAGAAAAACATTTCCTGTTGAAAGCCCTACAAGATTATTATAACAAATTTTTGGATTTTCTTCAAAATAAAAAATTCAAATTTTGATTGCATAAAAAATAATGAGAAATAAAAAATTCCATTTTGTGGACAAACTATGTGGGATAAGAAAAAAGATCTATTGACAAAAATTGTTCTCCCAGAAAAGATCTGCAATTTCGTCAAGAATCACTTTTTGATAGGACGCGTATTTTTTGTTTTTTGCGTGAAAAATAACATTGAAAAAAAAATTAAATAAAAAATAAATGTGTGGAGAAACGACGAAAGTTACGAGAAAAAAAAATTCAACGAAACCTGTTTACAAATGTACAAAGCTTTGAGAAACTTAATCTAAAAGAGATTTTTCGATAAAGGTTTTTTGAAGCATTCCAAATGCAAAGAATAAATATCAGAGTACGAAGCGCGATGTGTAATTACATCCCAGTGCGAAGCGCGAGGTAACCCATTATCGAGCGCGAAGCTTGATATTCAACCGTCGCTATGAGAATGTGCACGCGAAGAGGGCAGATTTTTAAACTGACATTTATTTTGTTTATTACAATTTCAGAACTATATATTTATAATTTTTATTTTTAAAATCCTGCAATTTCTTACAGATAATTTTAAATCAGTTTCATTTTAAAGGTTTCCTTAAAATTATTCAGTTGCTAAAGCTAGAAACATACATTTTTTAGTCGATTGATTTAAATATGTTTTATTTTAAAGGTTCTTAAAATTTTAACTAAGCATACGTATAAAAATATAATGGAGTTATAAAGAAACAAAGGTTGCGAATAATTAAAATTTTTCAAATTCGTGGTTCCTTTTTATTTTCTACTTAAAAGCTAATTTTTCCTGTTTTTAAATACCTTTATGCCAGAAAATAGATATATTATTTTCTTATTTATAAAAATAAGCGTTTCGTAGATTTTGTGCTAACATTGAAACTTGGGGAATCAGATTTTTGCAGCTATTTTTATTAAAGACTTGAAATTGATTTGGTTCGTTGAAAGGTATCAATAAAAATTAAGGTACACAACTTTAGGGTGTACTAGCATCAGTATGCAAAATGCAATAACAGGGGTGAATTGTTCTTGCCTTTTGTGAAATGTTATTCTGAAAACAGAGCCTTATTTAAAGTTAACAAATAATTATTGAAACAATAAAAAAGTGATTGATGGCGTGAATAATAGTCCTGGTGTTTAAAATACATCTACCTCAATGAATTCCTGTTTATAGCTAGAACCTCAAAAAACATAAGCTAAATAATATAAAACTAAACTGAATTTACTCAAAAAGCTAAACTAAATATGTCATAAAATATATCTTCATTGACCATTTCCCTTCTAAGGTGCTTTCCACTTCAGTTCTGCATCAAAATCATTTACAGAATTTCTGAAATAAAAACCAAATGTCCAACGACCAAATTGAGACAAAAACCATAAAATGATCCTATTGAAATTTGGAGAGAAAAAAAAACACTTTTTTCTCCTAAAAAATGGAAGTAAATAATTTTCCACCTTGGACAAAAATAAATAAGTGCAAGGAAAAATGGGAATGCAACCAACCGAATCCCCTTTTTTCACTTTTTTATTTTTATTATTATCAAATGATAAAATAATACATAGAACACCCTTATCAAGGCAAATGAAAATTAACGGATTTAAATCAAATAAAAATATACCCAAGCAGAAAGAAACAGTACCAGCACCACGTTGCTCTTTTTTTGACACCCGAGAATAAAAAAAAATGAAAAATTGTACTTAATAATTTTTTAATAGGGCGCGTAGTTTTTGTTTTAATAAAAAGATTCGTCTTTTATTTTATTCTCGGGTGCCGAGTCGTTGGTGTTTAATGCAAATGTTTTTTCTTGTGATTTGATAATAATAAAAATAAAAAACACGAAAGAAATAAAAAAGAATTTTTTCACGGAGAGGAATAGAAGGAGGAGGCTATAAATTCCGCCCGCAGTGATTTTTTTATTCCGACTTCAACGAACATTGTATTCAACACTTTTATATCAAATATATTGTATTTTCACTGTGAGTTTCGTCTCTCGGCTCAATTTTCCAAAAGTTTAATTTTTGTATTTTCTCATTTATTTTTTACTAATAAAACATAATCTGCTCGTCTTATCTAAAGATTATTATGAACAAATTTTTCGATCTTTTTCTTCAGCCAAACTTTTGTCTATTTTCTTTTACATTCTCATTCCTAAAAGTCTAATGTAATCTTCCGAATGTGTTATCCCTGGTAGTCCGGGAGCTGGGTATGTTCCCGTATGCATTCAAGAGGCAAAAGGTAAAAACTAGTTAATCTTATGTATTTTGACCTGCTGAATCCAATGGTTCCGGTTAATTTTACGAGAAGTGGATAGGTTTTGTTTAGAACGCAATTGTTTAAACAAATAGGAAAAAATGGTTTTTCTTTATGGGACAAATTTTTTTTTAGTATATATGGACAATTCTAAGCATAAAAGTTCTCTAGCAACTTTTTTGTTAAATGCATATTTACAAAGTTATAAATTTTCAAAGTTCAAAATTTGACGTTTTTTGCAAACTTTGAGTATCGATTATTCTTGACCTATTGAATATTTTGCGAAAATTGAAGAAGCAACTTGTTCTTTGGAAGCTCCTCTACCTATTCATTGTAAGCGACATTGGATTAACCAGTCGGAAGCCTAGTTATCGCAATTTACAAGTAGCGCCTTTTGTGCGCGCGACAGTGCGTTTGGCGCTTATGGCCGGCGCGCGGCGAGGTACTCGCGGCCTTACTGAAAAAAGTATGAAGTTTGTCCCGACTCTTTGCAGTCAATCAATCAGTTCTCACCAAATGATTATTTTATTATAAATAAATACTGTTTTATTATCGACTAAATATCATACACTGTTTGTACGTATAAAAATACACAAAATATGAATATTTTTTCGCTCATTTTTGTTCATGAATCTTATTAAATTTATTTTTGCACGTATTGTTTTTTTGACACAAACAAAATGAGCAACATTTTATTATGGTCGCGCGCCGGCCATAAGCGCCAAACGCACTGTCGCGCGCACAAAAGGCGCTACTTGTAAATTGCGATAACTAGGCTTCCGACTGGTTAATCCAATGTCGCTTACAATGAATAGGTAGAGGAGCTTTCAAAGAACAAGTTGCTTCTTCAATTTTCGAATAATATTCAATACGTCAAGAATAATCGATACTCAAAGTTTGCAAAAAACGTCAAATTTTGAAATTTGAAAATTTATAACTTTGTAAATATGCATTTAACAAAAAAGTTGCAAGAGAACTTTTATGCTTAGAATTGTCCATATTTACTAAAAAAAAATTTGTCCCATAAAAAAAAACCATTTTTTCCTATTTGTTTAAACAATTGCGTTTTAAATAAAACCTATCCACTGCTCGTAAAATTAACCAGTACCATTGGATTCAGCGGGTCAAAATACATAAGATTAACTAGTTTTTACCTTTTGCCTCTTGAATGCATACGGGAACATACCCAGCTCCCGGACTATGGTTCTTAACGTATCTGTACGTTTCAGCAGTCGAAGAGTTCTAAAATCATAAAATGTTGTCCTTGTCTTTCTTTACGTCTGTCTCTCTATTCCTGTAAGTACGTCTGTATTTCTGTGTGTTACCTGAATGTTCTAGCCACGCTGTCTTTTGAAGAGATTGTCCAATCGTGTCAGCCTTTAAGGCCATGTGACGAGAGGGTCACGTGACCAAACCTGGTCTTCAATTTTTCTTTCCCAACTTACGTCTAAATGAAATGAGGTGTCGCTCGAAAAGTTAGGGAAATGAAAGAGGGGGTAATAAAGACCATGTCTCTTCTTTTATTCCGGTGAAAATTTTGAGAAAAAATTTTTTTTGGAGAAAATACCAGTGGAAGTTTTCTTTCCCAACTTACGTCCACACGGAATGAGATATTCTGTTAAAAATTTGGCACGATAAATAGAAGGCATGCAAGAGTTTGTCTCTGGTATTAATAATTAGAGTAGTGAAAAAAGTTTTTTTTTAAATTTCTATTTTGAAGAAATACCGACCGTGCTGTCGTCAAACCCTGCAAGCAGTTTGCAATGTTGTCGATGGGCAAGTTATGAGGTTTATATTTATCAAAATAAGACAAAACAACAAAAATCGCTCACGAACATTATGCATCAATAATGCAAAAACTAATGTTTACACTTGAAATGCAAATAAACATATTTGGTCTGACATACGTATCAGTCTGGTATCAGCTGTGTCAAAGCAGCACTAGCGCACATTCCCCGAAAAAATTTTCCACGTTCTTTAAACTTTTATTTTTCAATGTGGGTGAAAAAATATTGATCTTAGGGCTGACTTTATCAGCTGTTATACTCATCACATGGCCTTAATAGACTTCTTAAAGTTCCTAAATATATTAAGAAACTACCTCAGTTTACTTTTTCGATTAGACAAAAATTCAAAAAGTTCAAGCTTTTTCAATACTTGAAAAATAATTTTTATGAGTTTTAGAGAGTTATTCAATTGACAATAAATTATCGAGCAAGAAGCATAATCTTCGCAATGAGAATATAATCGTTAAAGCTGCAGGTGCTTTGAGAACCTTCTTTAGAAAAATAATCGCAAAAATTTGCAGTTATAACTTATAGCTGTAATTTCTCAGAAATTAAAATGACAGTTTTTGATTTCAGTTATATTATTCATGATATTAGAAAAGTTTTCGTTAAAGCGTATACATTAAATATACAAAAACGAGCGCGCTGCGCCGCTCACAAGGCGCTCAATGAAAATGTACCCGCACAGAGCGCATTTTTTTTCTTACCTTTTGTCGTTTAAAAATGAATTCTTCATTTGCCTACAAAATGGAATTAAATTTCTTATGATGACAACTAAAGCTACGCCTTTTAAAAATAAATAATTTATAACAAATTCGTAGCTCTTTTTTGGTAACCAACTTTTGTCAATTTATTTTTTTCCGCAGCTTTTGCAGTTTCTAGGCTCGACCTAATAAAAATTTTAAAAAAAGAATAAGGAAAGCGTATGTTGTTGTTATGAATTGGTTTTCAACAAGCCCTTAATGACGTACGGATTTCGCGAAAGTACAAGTTGAACATTTGTTTATTGAATTACAAGTTCATAAAAGAATTGGCTTTACGCAAGTTTCACGAGTTTTATTAAAAAATGTTTCCTGATTAAGTTGTAGGGACCGACTGGAATCTCATCCATTTCTCCTGGGGTTAGTATGGTAACATTGCCACTTTCCATGTTTACTTTTGTACGTCTTGTTTGGTTTGCGCTAGATTGGTAGAGATATATTCCGGCAAATTTCCTAGGACTCTCCAATATTGCAAAGACTTCACCATTAGAAGTCGATAGAACAATTTGTTCGTTGGTTGGCACAGGATCAAATTTATGACCTCCTAGTGACACTTTAAGTCTTTTATCGGCAGGAAAAGTAAATCTTCGAAGTTCAAATACCCGTTTGGAAGCCGTTTTGGAATTCAACCGAATAAATGGAAGTTTATCAAGTGTATGGCCAGGTCCAGAATGAGAAGGAAGCAGGTCGGGAGGATTCATGCACCTGACAGGACGATCAGGTCTTGAAGAAGAAGCTTCTTCAGAAAAACAATGTCCGGGAGGAGACCTGGACCTGGACCTCTCAAGAGGAGGAGACCTCTCAGGAGATTTAGAATTTCCTGTATTGGGAATAGAGCTACCACCCCATAAAGATTCGGACTGTGAACTTAAATCTGCAGCAAGAAACAGAGAATTATGTTTTAGTGAAGTAAGTAAGGCAAAATAGAATGCTTTATCATCAATTCTCCTCTAATATAAACAAATTTAATTCAAAATATTACATTATATTTAAAAGGAACTTATATTTTTTAAATTTTGTTAAATTAGATTTTGGGCCTGAAATATAAAACCAACAATAGCGGTCCTCTTTTTCAATTTTTAGACAAAATTCGTTTTCTCTGAACGAAAACCTATCAACTCGATACGACTTTTAGAATCTACTTAAAATTTTTTAATTTGAACTGCTAATTGGTATTGCGCCAATTAAAAAAAAAATATTATATAATAACAGATGAGGTGCTAAAGTTATTAAGAAAATGGAAACAAGCAATATAATTGATAGTAATATTGTGATAGTTTATAAACAAAATCTAAAATAAAATGTTATTATTCATTAAGATGGTCTAAGGCAGTGATTTTATAGCGATTTATTTATATCTTCTTGTGATATTATTTTGTTTTAGTGATTTACTTTGATGAAAAACTTCAATATCATCTTATAAAAAAATGAGAAATATTAAGATTACCAAGTAAATGATCGATAAGCACATTATAATAATTTAATCTAATACTATCTTGATGTTCTTCTAGTACAATGTGTAAAGTAGTAGGTTGATTGGTGAAAATAATTTATATAAATGATACCATTAGCTTTTTTTATAATGCTAATATTAAGAAAGTTAATGGTATTATTATTTTCTGTTTCAAGTGTGAATTGTAATATTTTATGTATTGAGATGAAAGTTTTAATAGTTTATTGTCTTATCTTCAGGAATAATTAAACAAATAGCATCGACATACCTCTTTAGGTATTTAGAAATTTATTAAAAATTTCTAATTCTAAATCTTGGATTGCCAACTCAGCTAAATTATTCAAGCTGAATACATTTCGATATAATTTGTATTTTATTAATTGAATTCTAAACATGACATCATGGAATCAGTTTGGAATAAGTTTGTTTTATTTTTCACCTTTTCTAGAATATAAATTGCTACCAATGAGTTTTCATGACAATAAAAACAGTGATTTTTGGAAACACTGGCAAAAGTTTTTTAATAAAAACTTGTCGGATAGTTATAAGCAACTTCTGTTGTTTTTTTTTCACTCTATGTATATTGTTTTTCTCGGACCTTGAAAAATATTTAATTTTCAACTATTTGAATTTTGTTTTCTCAAAATCTCCCCTCATACTGCCCTTATGGAAATTTGCCAAGGGTGTACTTTTATAAAGGTCATTTTGTTGAATCAATGTTTATTAAAAAACGTTTAAATATCACTAAATTAATTAAGAATCATTTTTCAATCGAAAATGTAAATGCTCTTTAAGCATAATACTGACGAGAAAAAAATGTTCAAAAGTTTTTAAAATTTTCGAAAATTTTCAACAACATAACGGCTTGCTGGAAATTTGGTATTATACAACTGAATAGTTTGGATATTATTCTGGTTGTTTGAAGCCTCAAAGTGTTAAATTGAATTTCGATTAAAATATTATTTAGATTATATACTATAATGCTTACCGGATGAGATTTGTAGGCATTGAAATTGTCCTTGTGAGATATTTCAATTTTATGATTCAGACAAACGAATAAAATGTTTATTATGAATGTTGCGAAAATCTTAATAAAGGTGTCTGATAAGGTAAAAAAATCATTTTATTTATTTTTACTAAGAAGAAATCCTTGATAATTTTTCTGTTGTTAAATTTGTTTTTCATTAGCCTAGACCACCATGGATGACGTACACTTGGTCTTCCAGAGCAAAATAAAACAAACTTTTTAAAAAAACTTTTTTTTTTAAATTCCAGTATTAACTTTTGCTAAAAAGGATCCTTACATGATAAAAGTTTTCTTAAGGAATCTAATTTAAAAAAATTTAAACTTTTTGATAGACACTTTTATTTTGTTCTACCTTGAATTATATCGAAAATTTTACAATTTAATTATGTTAACTTTACATCCTATTCCGTATTAGATAATATCGCACTTGGAAAAACGTAATAACGATACGAAAATGATATATATTACTCATTCATGAAGGAAAGACATTGCATATGAAATGTGAAGGATTTTAAGGTTATGTTAAAAATACGATTTTTTCTAATGCGCATGTACTAAGCAGCGTGGGACCTGTTTTAAATATATACTAGACTATTATGTGCGCGCGCATGTTCGCGCTCACTTTTATACTCGTTTTTATAATTTGCTAATAATGAATTAAACAGTTCATAACTTAAAAAGCCTCAAGTAATTATATTCTTTTACAATTATTTAAGGAAATTCAATCTGTAATATAATCAGTTACAAATTATTCATTCATTTCAAAGCATAAAAATCATTAAACAATTATTTTAACTAAAATATTCATATATCTTTTAACAAATTTTAAATTTTATTTATAAAAATTTCATTTTTTAGTAACATAACATTAATTTAAGGAAAAAAATTTGAAAATTTCTGCTTATATTTTTGAAAATTGAATAAAAAAATTAATCTCAGAACACCAGCATGATTCCGAAAAATTACTTAATTGAAATAGAGGTACTTTAAAAATAAATTCATTTATATTATACAAATATATGCAGTGTTCCATTGTACAACTTACAAGTAAATAATGTTTTTATTTGTTACTTATGGTAATTAAATTTAAGGTAATAAATTTTAATCTTTATTCAATTTAATGTTCGAAAACAAATATTCAGCTTATATCAATTGATCATTTTACAAAATAAGAAGCATGAAACTATAATTCTCACTATGACCTTTGAATAATTTTTATTCAATACATTTTTTTTAATTTCGACTTTCATTTCAAAAATTTTTCTTTGTTAATAAACTCTTAGACTAATTCCATAAAATGTAAGTTTTTGTAAAATTAGTTCATAATTAATTAATCATTTCACAACATAAAAAGTATTACAAAATTATTTTAATGAAAACATTCAAATAATGTTTACATTATATTATCATTCAAATTTGAAACTGGATTCCTCTACATTTAATTTATTAATAAGCTTTCTGGCTAAGTTAAAAAAAAATTAAAATATGTGTACATATAATTTAGAAAATTGAATTCAAATACTCATTTCACAATATCGCAGGCACCATAAAAAATTATATGATTGTTATAAAATTATTTAAAAGAAAAAAGGAACATATATTACAAAAGTAATAGCCAACATTTGATTACATAATCTGAGAGGAAATAACATATTTATGTTACTAAATATTAAACAATTTAAATCCAATCTTTATGTTATTTCATATTTTATTTTTTATTACTAAATTTTAATTTATATTATAACATTATTAAACTTAATGACTTCACAATATATCTATTCATTTAATAATCTTTTATATTATTTGACAAAATCAGATTTTGAGATAAAATTTTTTTAATTATTCTTTTAACAACGAATGAGACATTTTAAAATTTATTTAAATTATATTTAATTTTAAATTTGTAAATAATTTTAAAATATAAAACATGAATATACTCTTAGTATGAAAAATTATAAGCATGTATAACATAATATTTTTAACCGTTATAATTTGCTAATATACAACTCATGAAAATATTATTATCGTAACTAAAACGTAAACAAGAAAAATTTTGTTATGACTCAATTATGTAAAATTTAGAATTGATATAGCTCCAATATTAAATAGTTAATAAATTTTGATTAGATAACGTTAAAATAAAAATACGATATTATTTAATTTTAATCTAAAAATAATAAGTTTTCCAAACATTAAATCTTTAACATAATTAAAACATTAATATAATAAATTTATTCAATTGTAATTTAGCTTGTAATAACTTTACGTTTTAATCACAATTCTTAATTACATTTTATATAATAATATTAATAAACTCAATGATTTCGCAATATATCTATTAATTTAATAATCGTTTTTTTAAATTAAATTTTAAGATAAATTTTGACTAAGTACTACTTTAACAAATATAGCTCTAATATTAAATAGTCAATAAATTTTTATTAGAAAACGTTAAAATAAAAATACGATATTATTTGATTTTAATCTAAAAATAATAAGTTTTTCAACATTAAATCATTGAGATAATTAAAACATTAATATACTACATTCATATAATTGTAATTTAGCTTATAATAACTTTACGTTTTGATAAAAAATTTAATTATAATTCATATAATATTATCAAACTTGATGATTTCATAGTATAACTATTAATTTAATAATCTTTTAAATTATTTTAAAGAATTAAATTTTAAGATAGACTTGAAATAATTATTACATTAATATTAAATAAACCAATTAAAAATGTATTATTAAAAATAAAAGCTGTTAATTAAAAGGGACTACAATGTAATTCCAAGGTATAAAATAATTTCCACGTGTTTAAGTTACGACATACGGCGCTTTACTCTGATCAAATTGTTATTTTCTTAAGTATAAAAATTGTTTATAATTAAAAATGTTTTATTATATTATTATATTCACCGAAACAATTATGAATAACTACCCCCAATGATAGAACGAGAGTAGAAAGCATATTCATTTTTGCTAAATGAGGAGAAACTGATTATTGTATCGAAGACAATTTTTCTAAAAAGTGTACCTAATTATCTTTCTGGTGAATTCTTACAACATGTACTTTATGATATAATTCTTATGTAATTTATTACATATGCCACATAATTCGTCCTTGTGAGATCATTGTTGGTTTTGTTCATTTTTTATTCTAACAATTATTTTGATTATGAAAATTGCAGAATTTATTATTTAATTTAATATAATACAGTAAGGTTAAATGATAAGTTAATTAAGTAAGCTTTATATCTATGTCCACAGGTAAAAACCATAAATGTTGAAAAAATGGTTGAAAAAACGAAAACCTTATTGAAATATTTTAGAGAGGAATGCAATGTTTTCTTTAATTTTTTAATCCGAAAATTATTTTCTATAACATATATATGTATGAAAAAATAATAAAAAACAATACAACTTAGAAAACAATGTTAGATAATATTTTTTTTTATTCTGATTGCTCTCTGATGATATATAATACGCTCCCCAAAAACTATCCCTAAGTCATACATACGTATCACTCTCGATCAAAAACATTCTAAAAGTAGAAAAACCACCTTCAACAATTTAAACACGATTCAGAGATCAAAATTAATTACTTGAGACTTGAAAATTTCTCCCTAATGTTAATTTCCCCAAAAAACTACTCTTGTACGTAAACGTATGCATCGGACCATATCTATAAATGAATGAAAAGAGCAAAGAAAATAATACCACTTAGAATACACTGTTAGTTAATATTTTTTTGCTCTTTTTTTGCTCTGTGATGATATATAATACGTTCCCGAAAAACTACCTCTAAGTCGTACACATCAACCCCTCGTTATCAAAAACGTCCTCAAAGTTGGAAAAACGACTTGAAAAATGTGAAAATGTTTAAAATTGCAAATTAATTACAATACACTCAAAAATTTTCCCTTCATTCTAATTTTCCCAAAAAACTACCCCTGCACGTAACGTATGCAGTGGAACGTATATATCTATAAAAAGGGCATAACAAATAATACAATTTAGAAAACACTGAAAGTTGATATTTTTTTGCTCTTTCTTTGCTCTCCGATGATAGTATAGGGTAGTTTTTGGGGATCGTTTTATAATACGATCCCCAAAAACTACCCATAAATCTTACATACCTGTTCTCAAGATCAAAGACGTTCTAAAAGTAGGAATACCACCTTAATTTAAAAATTATTTATAACTAAAAATTAATTATTCAATATTAAAATTACCCCATCATTATAATTTTTTTTAAACTATCCTTTCACGTCAACGTATGCAACGAAAGATATATTTGTATAAAATGAGCAAAACAAATAATACAAATTGGAAAAAACCGTAAGTTGATATTGTTTTGCTCTTTCTTTGCCCTCCCATGATATATAATACTTTCCCCCAAAACTACCCCTAAGTCATACATACCTATCACTCTCAATCAAAAACGTTCTAAAAGTAGAAAAACCACCTTCAACAATTTAAACACGATTTAGAGATCCAAATTAATTACTGAAGACTTGAAAATTTTCCCCTAATGTTAATTTCCCCCAAAAACTATTCTTCTACGTAAACCTATTCATCAGACCATATATAAATAAATGAAAAGAGCAAAGAAAATAATACAACTTAGAAAACACTGTTAGTTAATAATTTTTTGCTCTTTTTTTGCTCTGTGATGATATATAATACGTTCCCCAAAAACTACCCCTAAGACTTACACATCAACCCCTCGTTATCAAAAACATTTTCAAAGTTGGAAAAACACCTTGAAAAATGTGAAAATTTTTAAAATTCCAAATTAATTACAATACATTTAAAAATTCTCCCTTTATCCTAATTTCCCCGAAAAATTACCCTTTAAAATACAATTTAGAAAAGACTGTAAGTTGATATTTTCTTGCTCTTTCTTTGCTATCCGATGATATATAATACTATCCCCAAAAACTACCCCTAAATCTTACATACCTATTCTCAAGATCAAAGACGTTCTAAAAGTAAGAATACCAACGTAATTTAAAAATGATGTAGAACTCAACATTAATTATTTAACATTTAACATTACCCCCTTATTATAAATTTTTTTTAACTGCCCTTTCACGTGAACGTGTGCAACGGAACATATATCTGTATAAAAGGAGCATAAAAAATTATACAAATGATAAAAAACTGAAAGTTGATATTGTTTTGCTCTTTCTTTGCCCTTCCATGATATATAATACTTTCCCCCAAAACTACCCCTAAGTCATACATACCTATGTCTCATGATCAAAGCGTGTTAAAAGTTATAAAACTACATTTCACAAGGTAAAAATTATTTAGAAATCCAAAATATTACATGACACTTGAAAACTTCCCCCTTGTTATAATGTCCTCACGAAACGACCCTTCCTCGTGAACATATGCCGCAAAACATATATATGTATGAAAAAAGCATAGAAAATAATAAGACCTAGAAAACAATTTTAGTTCATATTCTTTTGCTCCTCTTTGCTTTCGATGATATTTAATACTTTTCCCAAAAACTACCCCTAAGACGTAAATTGCTACCTCTCGTGATCAAAAACGTTCTAGAAGTTGGAAAACCACCTTGAACAATGTGAAGATGATTTGGACCTTCAAATTAAGTTCTTGACACTTTAGAATTTACCCATATTACAAGTTAAAAAAAACTACCCTTTCTCGTAAATACTATAGTTAATTATTATAATTAAGTTGTAACGAAATTTAGTTGTAAGCTACTTCAGTTCGAAGTTCTAGATTGTTCTCCAACTCGATTTTTAGATTCGCGATTTTTTTGTTCCTTAAACTTAAATTATTTATTGTTTGTTACGCTATAACAAAGATTAAGATTATTCTGATAAGAATTCAATTTTGTATGCATTAATTATTTATATTTTTACATTTTTTACATTTTTACACTGTTGAAGCTGGATGTCCAACTTTCAAAACGTTTTTGTTCACGAGGGGTAGATGTGTTCGTCCTAGGGGTAGTTTTTGCGGAGAGTATTATATAACAGCGAAGAGCAAATAATATCAGATAACAGTGTTATCTAATTTGCATAATTTTTATGTTTTTCATAAACATATGTTCCGCTGCACACGTTTGCGTGGAAGGGTAGTTTTTTTAGAAAATTAAAATGTGGGAGAAATGTTTGATATCAAACAATTAACTTGGAGTTATAAATAATTTTTACATTGCTCAAGGTGGTATTAAAGTTTTCAAAATCTTTTATGTCACGGCACAGTGGGTACAATATTTGGCGACGTCTTTACGACATCGTTCCGACATCTTTACGACAACTTTACGATATACGACTTATTTACGACTTATACGACTTATTACGATATCGTAAAGACACCCTAACGACATGGACATAGGATGTCGTAAATTTGTCGTAACGATGTCGTAAGGACGTCGACAAACTGTGTGTCCACTGGGGAGGGGGGGGGGGGGGGGGGGGGGGGGGGGGGGGGGTAGTTTCGTAGGTCTAAGAGGCAGTTTTCGCTGAACGTATTATATATCATTGGAGAGCAAAAACAGAGCAAAAAAATATATTTCGCTGAAAACGTTCAAGTGTAGGGGTAGGATGTAAGTCTTAGGGGTAGTTTTTTGAAAACCGTGATATATATGTGTATTTAGAGAGCAATAAAATGCGTGGGTTTTCGAAAGTGAACCGAAAGGAAGTTGTCTTTCTTTAATGTTATTCTAAAAACATATTTTTCTTTAGAGTTTAAAATTGATTATTAAAATAAGAAAAACAACATTTAAGGGTAAGATATATTTTAAATACCTGGAATACTGGGTTTACTTTCTAGTACTATTAGACCTCGAAAAAATCTTTAGCGTAAATAAATATTTAATTATGAAGACAACTCCTTAAAAGAAGATGCATTATTTTCTTGGTGTCAATTTCGTTCGCATTTAATTTTTTTATATCGACTGTTTATACTGAATTCATGCAAAGTAATAACATAGGAGTTAATTTCCGTTACAGAAAAAAAGTAATTTAAGATGGAAAATATTTGATTTTACACTTTACTTTCATTTTGTTTCTCCTCGAGTTTCAAAATTTCAAAATGAGACACATTGTGAAAATAATTTTATATCAAATGTATTGTATTCTTAAACACCATTCACATTATAATCTTAATGCTAATATTCCTAATTTCTTATGTAGGATGATATTGAACTTTTAGATATATTAAATTAATAAAATGAAATTTAAAAAATGATTATTCTCAATAAAATCACTGATTAAGACCATCTTAAAGAATAATAAAATTCAATTAAAAAATTCTTTTTGTGAAAATATTACAATATTAATATCAATTAATTTTTCTTCTGTTTATTAAAATCACTGTTATATTCATTAAATAAAATTATGTTGCTCGTTTATATTTTCTTAATAACTTCAGCACCTCACCTGTTATTATATAATAAAATCTGGTTTAAAATTGACGCCTTTTTTTCTTAATCATTGTATGATAGGTTAGTTGATTTTTTGAAGACCTACAAAATTATCATATCAACTTTATGATTTTTCATTAAAATTTACAAAGTAAATATAGAAAAATAAAAAATTCAATTTTGACGTCAAATTATGCAAGATACGAAAACGAATGATTTGACAAAAATTATGCACATAAAACATATCCGCAAATTTGTCATTGAGCACTTGTGTATAGTACACATAGTGTTTTATTTTATTCGTAAAAAAACGAGATTTCAATTAAAAATTCAATTCTTGGAAAAACTACAGAAGTTAAAAAAACTTGAGAAAAGTTGTTTACCCGTAACACAGCAACGAATTTTATTATAAATTATTTATTAAAGAAACTGTAGTTTTATTTTTCATCATAAAAATTTAATTAAATTTTTAGACATACGTCAGAAGCTATGAACTAAATGAGGACAGATGTTGATCATGTAAAAAGAGAACTACAAAAATTTTATTATTAATTTTTTGATAGGGTGCGTAGTTTTCGCGCGCGTTTTCGTATGTTTAATATGTATACTTTAAATAAATTTTTTCTAAAATCATAAATTTTATAACTTAAATCTGAAACTATGCTTTAAACTTATAAAGAATTATAGCTATAAATCGTAACAGAAATTGTTCTCGATTTGCTTTTAAAGGAGGTTCTCAAAGAACCTACGGCTTTGAAGATTACAATCGTATTACGAAACGCGCACTTCGCGTTCGATAAATGGTATATTTTGGAAAATGATCACAACTATGAATTTTTTTTTTCATGCTTGAAAATTTTCAAAATGATGAAAAGCATATAAGTTTTTTAATTTGTATCGAATTTGAAGGTGTCATCAGGATATTTGCAAGTATTTTTGCCATGCACCAGAAAATTTGACAAGAATTTCTAAAAATCATAAAAATATTTGTTTTATTCAAAAATAGCTATAACTTTTAAAATTGTTATTTAATCAAAAAATTAACTGATATAGTTTTAGATATATTTAATATCTAGTGAAAAATTTAAAGCAATTTCCTAATCTATCTGAAAGATATTTTTTCTATTTTTCTAAACATTTTCAAAATTTTCAAAAGTATATAACTTTTCTAATTTTTCTCGAAATTAAAAATTTTGTTTAGATAGTATGCGATTTTTCTACCCGTCTATACAAAAATTGGACAAAAATTTCTAAAATTTTAAAAGTAAATAATTCAAATTTTCAAAATTCTATAAATTCTTTATTTTGGTTAAGAATATCTGCTGAAAAAACTTAACCTTTATTTTTGGAACCTTGAGAAGCTTATTGAAGACTGACTCGATTGGAGATATCCTTCAAAAGTTAATTCTTTTACTCGTAAAAAATAAGTTTAAAAATAAGGAGATTAAGCTTTTTGGAAAGTGAGCCGAGGGACAAAATTTTTGTTTAATTTTTTTTAAATTAATTAAATTTCAACTCCTCACTAGATATTAAATATATATATCAAAATTGAGTCAGTTAAATTTTTCGATTAGATAATAATTTAAAAAGTTACAACTTGTAAGAGAGCTGTTACTATAAAATGTAACTTCACACGGCCCTGCATGAAATGGTTGCTGGGCCGCATCCGAGGTTTTGCGGAACCCTCCGACGGTTGCCGAAGTCACGGGTGACGCAACGTCCTGTCGTCAGTCTCGGCTCGTAGCTTAGTTTGCTCTCCTTAGGCTCTGCCCATTTTCCTACCTCGTGTGTGCCTTACTTTTCTGCTTCCCGCTTCGCGCTCTTGGCTTTTCCCTCCAGTGCAGGGCTCGTCACTTCAAGCAGTGTTAGCTGCCACGACAAGTGCATGGCTGCCACCAACTTTTTCTGTCATTTTTTTCTTCGTTTTCCAGGAATTTAAATGAGAAAGTGAATCAATTTTACCTGCAAATTGAAGCTGTCATAAAAGTTTTAAAAAGGAGAAAAAATTTGAAAAATTTTGCATGAAAATGCATACAAAAAAAAATGACTGCCGCCAAAATCTTTTTCTTCATTCTTTTCGTTCTCATTTATCCTGTACAAACTTTGGGTGAAGATTAAAAAATAATTTACCTAAGTTGATGGAAAAATTTCGTATTGGTTTTATTAAAAATGTTAAATACTTGTAAAAGAAAAGCGGATTGAAGCTACTGTGACGATAATTCAACTGTTCAATAGAATCTTTTAAATTAAAGAGTTTTTTATTTTGAGATTTTAGAATTACAAATTAGGTAAGTTTTTAGTTTTGCAATTAAAAATTATATAATTTTCACAATTTTTATTTGAAATTTCTTAAGTTTGGAATACATATCGTTCAAATGTGATTATTTTAAAATTCAAGCGTTCGTGGTTTTGATAATTTGCAATCAAAAATCCTTTAATTGAAGTTACTTACTTTCGAAATTTCTTCTCTTTGGAAGTTTTAAAATTAAAAATTCAAATTCATACCACTAAAAACATTCTGTTATCTGTGTTTAAATGTTAATTTCTGTCTTTATTTCTAGTTCTTGCTTGCATAAAATCTTATATTAAAATGAAAGATGCAAGTTACTAAAAATCAATTGAAATTGAATTTAAATTAAAATTTAATTAAAGAGAAGGTAGATCTTTTAATATTTATTCAAATGTATGATTAGTTATTATGTTTGATAGCACTTTTAATTGAAACATACATTTTATTTTGATAATTACTCCTAATAACAATTATATTCAATAATAACAATAATAATTATTCTTTTTCAATAGTATGACATAAAATCACACTCACTGATTAAATTAAATTAAATGAGAACAAAAATGAAACTATACTTCATATTTTAATTACATAAATTTATTTTAATCTTAATACGCTCATTATCTATTTAAATTGAATTTTTATAGTTCAATTAAACTAGAATTTAAGTTGTAGAATTTGACAATTGTCCATTTAAATTTTTCTTATTCTTATTATTTCATTCAATAAAGAATGAAATATGCCACATTTTTATAAAAAATAATTTTATTTTCGCTAATTATTTTAAAACTTGAAATAAAATATAGTAATTGCTTAATTCTTCCACCTTTCAAGCATTATATTAATTTGAAGTTGAACTTGATCAAGAACTCGATAAACTAATAGAAAAATTCGAATCTAAAAATGATTCTAGTTCTGAATCGTAATTTATTTATTTTAAGTTTTTTACAATAATGTCATTATTATGATTATCAATTTTTCCATTGATTCAATAACACAAATAAGATTATCACAAAATTGATTGAAGAAAAAGTAACTTTTTTCTACGGCCAACCGCAGATTGTCACGCATTGTTTCATAATTGTTATTAATAATTACGCAAATTATTATTTAATGTCCCATATACAATTTTGGAATCACTGTTAGTTTATATTCGGATGATTTCAGTGGAAAACCCTCCTTTTATCATGCAAAAAAATCATAGTTTTGTTTAAAAAATTGTTTACAACAATCATATAAATTATTTTTTATTTAATTTCGTAGGCTAGTCACCGCAATAAATGTCACTTTAATAATTATCAAGGAAAAAAACATTTTTTTCTACGAGAAAACGGCCGATTAGGAGATTTGTTTAACTAAATTGTTATAAACAATCTATATTGTTTATGTTTGATAAAGGCTAAAGTATATAAATGGCTTTAAAGACAATTGTGAATCACTTTTTTCAGAAAAATCAATTCAGCTATGAGAAAAACTCGTTTATAAAGAATTTGTTTATAGAAATGTTAAAAAAAACAATACTGGTTAACTCATGCTAATTTTTTTGTTACAAATTATGACTCTTATGAAAAATATTATAAAGCTCGGTAGGCAATGCCGTCATAAGCTATTTAAAAAAAACAATTATTTTTACACCTTCAGATTCGGTAAACATTATAAAAGTTAT
Source organism: Belonocnema kinseyi (assembly GCF_010883055.1). Classification (NCBI taxonomy): domain Eukaryota; kingdom Metazoa; phylum Arthropoda; class Insecta; order Hymenoptera; family Cynipidae; genus Belonocnema; species Belonocnema kinseyi. The sequence continues at coordinate 131,964,908 of NC_046659.1, read as the reverse complement.
ATGCTTTTCATCATTTAAAAAATTTTCAAGAATGGAAAAAAAATTTAAAAGTTAAAGAAATATCGATCCAAATTTCTGCTAGATTTAAAATATATGCATTTCAAAACTATTCTTAAGAGATTTGCTAATTAGAAAAAAGCTCAAAAAGTTGGATCATTTTCCAAAATATACCATTTTTGTTTTTAAGAGATTCGTGAGTTCAAATCGTTTAGTTTAATAGATTTAAACGTAATAAGAATGTAATCGTCAAAGATGTGAGTGCTTTGAGAGCCTTCTTTAAAAACAAATCGAGAAAATTTTCTGTTACGATTGATGGCTGTAATTTTTTAGAAGTTTAAATTACAGTTTTAGATTTAAGTTTTAATATTTATGATATTTAAAAAAATGTAGTTAAAGTATACTTATCAAACATACAAAAACAGGCGCTCAAACCACGCAACCTATCAAAAAATTAATAATAAAATATTTTTAGTTCTTTTTTAGATGATTAATATCGGTCGTTATTTAATTTATAGTTCGCAACGTATGTCTAAAAATGTAATTAAATTTCTTATGATGAAAACTTAAACTACATTTTCTTCAATAAATAATTTATGAAAACATTTGATGCTTTTTTATGGTTGAACAACTTTTTTTAATTTATTTTTTTCCTAGCTTCTGGAGATTGTCCAAGAATTGAATTTCACTATAAAACACTACAAGTACTATAAACAATAAATCCAGGATAAATATGCAGATATTTTTGTATGCATATTTTTTTTCAAATCATTTGTTTTCATATGTTGCGTAATTTAACGTCAAAATGGAATTTTCTTTCTATTATACTTCCTACAATCGAAATTTGTATTTTAGATTTTAAATTAAAAAGTTGTTATGATAATTCTGTACGGCTTTAAAAAAGCAACGTTTTTTTATCTGGCCTTTTTACGTATTGTGAGTTTTTTGCCTTCAAATTTTTATTGTTTTTGCTTATTTTTGGATTTTGAAAATGCTATAACACTGTTAATTTTTATTTTATCGAAATAAGTCGTAAGGATTTTTTTTTTATTATTACACCATTAAGCCATTTCCCTTTCGGGGTAGGCGTGACTCATTCGGCAGGGGAAAGGAGTAGTGTGTGGATGGGATAGAGATTTTTCAGATTGATCCAGAATTCTCGTGCTATTTATGTAAATAACACGTTCGTTCCGCAACACTGCTCCGACCCAGGTTGCTGATCAATCTCTCTAGCAATCACCCCAAGCGAAGAACCTCACGAAGCTGTTATGTAAGGATCCCCACTTGGGTCCATTAATAGCCATAGGTCTTCGTCGAAGAGAGCCATTCTTAAACACTTGTCCATAAATAATATAAATAACCATGAAGACATAACGCATCCTTGTCTAACTCCTTGAACAATATCGAAA
>NC_046659.1:131949874-131963402 GCF_010883055.1 Belonocnema kinseyi | reverse complement strand
CAGAATTGGAGAAATATAAAATGTAGATCCAGAAAAAGGAATAAAAAAAGACCAAAAAGACTCACTTTCAAGAAATATTCATATCCGAATCACAGCAAAAAAAAACAGGTATTTTCGATAAAGCAGTTGCATTTTCAACAATAATGAAGACGTATATTAAAGGCTAATATGATAAATTAAAGTTTTCAAATGTCATGGTGCCTACAGAGATATACATACATGCAGACATATAGACAGACATATTTACAAAAATGATCTCAAGACCTGAACTTTTGACAAAAACCCGGGGGGGGGGGATATCAAATTTTACACAAATTTGATACCTTCTCTGATAAGAATGTAAAAATCGTGGTGCCTATTGAATTTCATGGAAATTTATATTAACAGTTTTTTTTTAATTCGTATTTCTTAACCCAAAAACATCACCATATAGACATGCATAAAAATCTCACAAAGATTGATGAAAACTTACGAATTGAAAAGGAATTACAGAACAAAATAATTTCAGTTGAAAAAAATTGGATTTTGTAGTTTGCTTTTATTTTTGTCATCGGGTTTAAAAACTTTAAAATCAGACACAATGTGAAAAGTAAATATTCAAAATTGTACAAGCTTGTATTAAAAATTGCAATATTGTGCAATTTGAACTTGAATGTTGAGAATAGGTTTTTACATTAATTGAACTTTCTTTTCTAATGTTTATATTCATGGAATCTTTTAGGAAACCATTTATCGAGATAATTAAAGATAAATGGATTATTCTAAAAAAAATGTTCCTTTCGATCGTAAAGTTTTGATTTGTAATTTTCAGTAGGTCAAGAAAAATAGCGCTAGATGCGATAGGGCGCATTATCTTAAAAGAGAAATTGGTTTCGAATTTATAAGTCGACAACAATTTTGCTTCATAATTTTACTGAAAGGATGTAGTAATCTCGATACGACACTTGATATTACTATACTTTCTTTGCATAGAAATTTAAAATATTATAAGAATTTTTTTACCATTTTAAAATAAATATAAATATTACAATTTGCACAATATTCCTATTTATTTATTTAAATCAAACGAAATTTTCGAACAATGGTGGTACTTCTTTTACTTGTCTTTTTTCACAGAGTTATTTCCACAAGATGATGCAGGTCTGCAGCTTCGTTTGTCCCCCATATATGAGCACAGACTTTTTAAAATAAAAGAACAAAGCATTGACAACCCTAATTTTCTGATGTTGAATTCTCTTTTTTTTAAAGCTTTTTAAACTTCTTTTTTACAAATAAAAGGAAATTTGCTTGTCATATCTAAAAATTATTATGAACAAATTTGTGAATCTTTACTGTTAGAGAAACATTTGTCTAATAATTTTTACATTCTCATTTACGAGAGTGTAATGTAATTGTCCGAATTTTTTATTTCTGGTTTCTCACAGATCTTTACATTTTAGGACCGAAAGGGCTCGAAAGTCATAAAATGTTGTCAGTGTTTGTCTGTACATCTGTCTGTCTGTCTATGTATGGTTACCTGCATGTTGTAGTCACGCTAATTTTTGACGATTTGTCTAATCAAGTCAGACATTAGAACACTTCTTGAGATTCTATAGATAAAGATTAAGTTTTTTATGCAGATATTTTCAACCAAACTGAAAAAATTTAGAGCATTTTTGAAATTCGATTATTTTCTTTTTAAATTTTAGTAGTGTTTTTCTTATTTTTTTATTGATGCGTAGTATTCCTGCAAATTATCTTAATACGATTGCCAATTGCCATAAAAAATAGAAAAGTTATATACTTCTAAAAACTTTGAAAATGTTGAGAAAAATAGATGAAAATATATTTCTGATAGATTACGAAATTTCATTAAAATTCTTCGCTAGATATTAAATATATATAGAATCTATTTTAGTTAAGTTTTTCGATTAAAAAAGGTTGAAAAAGTCATTAATAAAGAAATTTTCCGCTTTTTTCATTTGATCAACGTTTGTCCTAATTTTTTTCAAAGTTTGGGCCGTTTTTCTAAAAAATTAATTAATTTTTTTGTGATAAATACAAAAACTACGCGTGTCTTCAATAAATAATTTTAAACAAAAATTGTGGCTCTTTCATGGGTTTACAACTTTTTAAATTTATTTTTTTCCTTAGCTTCTGTAGTTTGTCCTAAAATTGAATTTGTTTTATTTAAACGTTGTTTTCTACGAATAAACCATAAACTACGTGTACCATGAAGAAGTGATACCTGAAAAATTTGCAGCCTATTTTTGGGTACTTAAAATTTTCACTGTCTTTTTTTTTATATACTATAACTCTGTCTCAAAATTTTAGAATTTTTATCCAAAATGGCTGGCTAATGAACTTTACCTTAATTTTACGAAAATGATGACGTGTGCCAAAGGCCTAACATATATGATAGATTAAGTTTTTTTAAAGTTGTCGTAAGTACAGAGAGATATACTCACCGACATACTAAGAAACAGACATGTGTGCAAAAATATTTTCTGTGTGTTCAGATGGTCTCTAAACGTTGGCATTTGACAATAACCGAGGGGTTCAAATTTTACATACATCTAATACTTTCTCTGGTAAGAATGTTTGATTCAAAAATTAAAATCTCACTTCAAGCTTCTCAAATTAATTTTCACCTACGAATGGAACTTGAAGCAGTATATCTTTGAAGCAGGTTGGATCTAGCAAAATAAAAAATACATATAAGGAATAAAGAAAGCGTGTGTTCTTGTTTCCAATTGGATTCTAATAAGCCGATAAGGACGTACAACTATCACAAAAGTACAAGTTTAACCTTCTTTTTATTGAATTATAAGTGCATGAAGGATTTGGCTTTACACAAGTTTTACTAGTTTTATTAGAAAACGTTTCCTGATTAAATTGTAGGGAACAACTGGAGTCTCATTGATTTCTGCTGTTGTCAGCAGGGTAAAATGGCCACTTTCCATGTTTACTTTTGCCCGTCTTCTATCTGTTCTACCAGATAGGTTGGTATAGATTCCAGTGAAAGTCTTAGTGCTCTCCAATATTGCAAAGACTTCACCATCAGCGGTCGATAGAACAATTTGTTCGTTAGTTGGCAGAGGCTCAAATTTGTTACCTCCTAGAGACACTTGAAGTTGTTTATTGATCGGAAAAGTGAATCTTCGAAGTTCAAATATCCTTTTGGAAGCCGTTTTGGAATTCAGCCGAATAAATGGAAGTCTATCAAGCTTATGTCCAGGTCCGTGATGAGAAGGAAGCAGGTCGGGTGGATTCATGCACCTGACAGGACGATCAGGTCTTGAAGAAGAAGCCTCTTCAGAAAAACAATGTCCGGGAGGAGGAGACTTGGACCTCTCCGGAGGAGGAGACCTTTCAGGAGATTTAGAACTTCCCTTTTGAGGAATAGAGCCAGAACTTGATAGAAATTCGGACTGTGAACTTAACTCTGCAACAAGAAACAAAGAATTATGTTTTATTAAATAAGAAGGACAAATTAGAATGCACCTTTCAAAAAACTTGCCGGAATTTCGATATCAGTCATTGAATTAATTAAATTTGAAATGCTGTACAAGGACGTTGTTCAACCTTTTATAAATCGAAAAAAAATTTTGCCAGTAAATAAAAAAAATAAAATTAATTCATTTAAAATTTTTTAAATTTATCTGCTATATTATCAGAGATTGTACCTTACCGACAGCAGATCAACCCTCAAAACCATGAAGGCAGAAAATCTACACAATATCGATCAAGTTAAGAATCTTCAATAACAGAAAATGCTTAACGTCTTGATAAGACTAGATGGAAAATAATATCTTTAAATTAAAATTATTCCTCGAAAAAAAGATCCTACTCCATCTTCACTCGATCAGAAGTTCTGTGGTTCGTTTTCCAATGGAGTGAAGATGGACTAGGATCTTTTTTTCAAGGAATAATTTTAATTTAAAAATATTACTTTCCATCTAGTCTTATGAAGACGTTAAGCATTTTCTGTTATTAAAGATTCTTAACTTGATCGATATTGTGTAGATTTTCTGCCTTCATGGTTTGGAGGGTTGATCTGCTGTCGGTAAGGTACAATCTCTGATGATATAGCAGATCAAATAAAAAATTTTTAATAATTACTTGTACGATTAACACCTAGCTAAGAATTGGCGTTATGTTCTTAAATTAAGAGTTCATATTCTGATCCCTCTAATAACTTAATTGGAAAAGCACCTGACCGGAAATCAGAAGTTTTGTGGTTCGTTTCCCAATGGAGTGAAGATGGAGTAGGATCTTTTTTTCAAGGAATAATTTCAATTAAAAAATTTAATCAATTCTATTCTAGAAGCTGGGCGAGATTCTAAATATTTATCTGCTTCCAAGACATGGTTAATTATCTTTAGCGATTCTCTTCCTATATGAATACATTTAAGTTTTTGAAAAAGAGTTATAGAAACAGAGTTTCGGTTAGACCGGTTAATTAGATAGAATATTATTTTAGAGGCCTCATACCAGTGGTTATTTGATGTTTGTACGATATCATAAATTTTTATTATGCGAAATTAATTGAAAACGCGAGAAAAATAAGTTCTAAAAAATTCACTACGGGCTGGGTTAGAATCAACAACCTCCTAATTACATGTGACGGGCGTTACCAATTTCGCCACAGCAGCATAATAAAAATTTTCATGATATAGTAGTTCGTTTACTTATCAACCGGACAATACAGAGACCTCTGTCGTACAAACATCAAATTACCACTGGTATTAGCCCTCTAAAATAATATTCTATCTAATTAACCAGTCTAGCCCAAACTCTGTTTCTATAACTCTGCTTCAAAAATTTCAATTTATCAACTGGCCTTAAAATAATAACATCTATGAAAAATAATTTCGATCGAAATTAAGGAAATACAAGTTCTAAAATTTTCACTGTTGGTGCTGCGATGGCGCAATTGATAGCGCCCCTTGCATGTAATGAGGAGGTTGTTGGTTCAAACCCTGCCAGCAGTGAATTTTTTAGAACTTATTTTTCTCGCGTTTTCAAATAATTTCGCATAATAAAAATTGATTATGATATAGTAGTTCTTCTACTTATCGACCGTATAATACAGAGACCTCTGTCGTACAAACATCAAATAAGCACAGGTATTAGGCCTCTAAAATAATATTATATTCTGAATACATTTAATGCAAAACATTACAATAAGATTTAGCACAACTAAAGTTTTAAAATCTTACTGAAAAATCGTTTTTCCATAAAAAAATGTGAAAGATCTTCAAACATGATACTGCCTCAACAACTTAATAATGACGCAAACGCCCTTTCGAAGATATCTGCAAAGATTATACAATGAACTTTTAGACTTGTTAGAAGAATTATTATATTTAAATAAAAAATATATTTAAATGAATATATATTTTAGGAATTTCAGAAATAATATCAGTGATATTGTATACTATAATTCTTATCGCATGAGATACGTATGCCTCGATGCAATAAAATGTTTGTTAAAAATTTTGCGACAATCTGAATTAAATTGTCTTATAAGATAAAAAAATCGTTTGAATTGTGTAGACTTTAAATAAAGCCTCTGATAAGTTTTCCCTTCATTAGCCTATTATCAAAAAACTATTTAAATAAATTTATCAAATATTTTTTCGATTAGACAAGACAAATAGGGAACTTTTCTCTAAAAAGTTCCAGCACCGACTCTTGCTGAAAAGAAACATGAACTGATTAATGGTTTCTGAAGGAACCAAACGTATTAACTGAAACCTTTTGAATAGAAAAATGTTTTTTTTGCCTTGAATAATTTTGAATCATTCACAATTTCATGATATTAATTTTACTTCATTTTCAAATTATATAATAGCGTACTGGGAAAAAAGTAATACAGATACTAATATTATATAAAGTATCCATTCTTGAAGGAAATAGAGCAATATCACGTTCATATTAGATTTTGTTAAGAAGTTAGGAATTTATATTTTTAAGTTTAATTTGTATTGAAAAATAATTAAAAACATTTGTTCATATTTTATTGTATAATTATTCATAGTATTAATTGATTGCAAATAGCGTCACGCTTTTTGCAAAAGACAAAAAGCCTGGAAAGTATGATACAAAGTTTCCAAGGAATTTTGTAAGATTTGTGAAGGTTGTTAAATGCTCTACAAATTAAAAGGGAATTCAAAATAATTGAAAAATATAAAATAATTTCCAGGGGTTTCAGTTACATTAAATTATTTAAAATTAAATATGTATTATTATATTGCTTTATTCACCAAAAGAATGAAGGATAACCACTGCTAATGAGAGGACAAGAGTATAAACCATCTTCATTTTTGCTAATTGAGGATAAACTGATTACTGTACAAACGAAAAATTTGGTTAGAGATGCACCTACTTATATATCTAGTAATTTATTACAACACATACTTTATGCCATAATTCTTATTTAATTTATAATATATTCCTAGAATTTTTCCTAATAAGACGTTTGTATTTCCAACATCAATTTTAATATTATAATTTTTGTTTAACTTTCTTATAATGCCCCTTTGACACTGCAAATAAAAGCATCGAGTAAAAAAACATTAAACTATACATGATAACTCGAACATTTTAGAACTCGAACGATTTGGAAATTTAGTTGATTAATTTCCATACAAGTCTAAGTTCGATCCGGATAATCTCTTTAATCGATTCTAGTGTCTTAAAATTAAAGCTCAAATCTCAGATGCTTCACGAACTTACGATAAAAAGCTACAAAATTTATTAATTTAACTAAGAGTGAGGGTGTTACCGTTTATATTTTAAAGCTATCGGCAATTTTTTATCAGTTAATGGGCCGGTCAAGGGCATCAGAAATTAAAACATTTCAAGGACAAGGTTAAAGGAACAATAATTTCTTCATTGTTAATTATCTTTCGTTAAAGCTCCATCGGCTTTAACGAACACATTCTCATTGCGTATCTCGTTCGTCTCAAAAAACTTTTAAATGCGCTAATTTTTAAAATATTTATGCAAAATGACTAACCTATTGACATAAACTAGGGGGGGGGGGGGCGGGATCAAATTTAACAAAAATCTAATACCTTCTCTGACGAGAATGTGAAAATAATTTGTCATAAATAAATTTTCCATTGTTCTCTTTTTGGTTTTAATCGTACAAAAAAATGTATTTAAAACATCAAATATTCAATTTTTGGAAACCCTACACAGGAGACGAAAAATAAATTAAAACACAAAAGTCGTGATGAGAATGTGCCCACGCAGCTGGAAGATTTTTTTTTACTGTTAATGACGTTCTTCATGATTAAAGCCCAAACTACCAATCCTATCAAAAAGTTATTGACAATAAATTTGTAGATTTTTTTTAAATGACCAATTTTTCTTTACTATGCTCTCAAAATTTGAATTTTTCATTTTTCAAATAAATTAAAAAATTTGTTATCATAATCCTGTAGAGCATTAAAAGAGCAACACTTTTCTCTTTCTTTTTTTTCATATCGTGCGTTATTTGGCTTCAAATGTTCATTTGCGTGTGCTTTCTGGAATTTTGTAAATGCTATATAATTATTATTGTTATAAACAATGACAGTTTAAATTTTAATTAACATCACCCAAACAGAATTTTAAAGAATCCTTCAAAGAATAAAATGAGTTCCCAATCAGTAGGATTAAATATGAATTGTAACTTTTACCCAAGAGAAAGCATAAGATAAAACTCTAAATAACTCATTTTAAATAAACAATTTTAACCTGAATCATTTGTTTCTAAAGTATACTTAGAAGCTTCCGTCGAGATTTCCAGCAATCAATGATACATCTATTTTTTTAAATTATTTTAAATATTGGCGATTTTTGAGATCACTACCACGTATTGTGCATCTTTAACTTTGAAGCTTAGCTCTACTTATTTCCATTAAAATTACATTATTATATATTGAAGTTGTGAATTTTTGACGAAAGTGAAATTTTAATGAATCAATATGAAACACATTTTCTTGATTCACTTTTGAGTTTTCATTCCTATGAATACATAGATGTAAAATTATGAAAATAACATGTGGGATTCCACATTGCAAGAGCCAATATGTTGGCCAATGTTTTGTTTGGTCAAAAAGCACCTAACTTTTTTAATGCTTAACAGAATATAAAAGGTTCGATGAAAATTAATTATACTGTTTAATTTCTCAACTCGAAATTTCGTTTCAGCGATGTACTCATTATAAGTTATTGTATATAATTATTTATCGCGTGGAAACTAGACCAGAAATTAGCTTTCATACAGGTTCGCCATAGAGAAGGAATAAGGAAAGATTTAGAGGATGGTTTCAGTTGGCTTTCCTCTTTTTCCCACGTGTATGGCGTTGCTATAAATTGGTTTCTAATTAAAAGGTCATGAAGTAAGAATTTACCGAAAGAATCAGTTTTTTTATTGAATTATCAGTGCATGAAGGACTGCACTTTACACGTATTTTTCGACTTTTATTATAAAATGTCTTCTGATTAGATGGTTGGAACCAACTGGAGTGTCATTGCATTCTCCTGTCGACAGTAAGGTAACATTTCCACTTTCCATGTTTAATTTAGCCCGTTTTGAATGCTTCGTATTATAAGCACGAAAATATATTCCAGCAAGTGCATTAGTAGTTTCTAATATTGCAAAAACGTCTCCATTAAACGATGACAGAACAATTTGTTCATTGGTTGGTACAGGCTGAAATTTATTATGCCCTAGTGCCAATCTAAGCTTCTTATCTGCAGGAAAAGTGAATCTTCGGAGTTCGAATACCCGATTGGAACCCGTTCTGGAAACCAGCCGAATGAATGGAAGTTGATCAAGCGTATGTCCAGATCCGTGATTAGAAGGAAGCCTGTTGGGTTGAGTCATACACCTGATAGAATGATCAGGCCTTGAAGAAGAAGCCTTTTCAGAAGAACAATGTCGGGGAAGAGGAGACCTGGACCTGGACCTCATAAGAGGAGGAGACTTATCAGAAGAATCAGAACTTCCGGTCCGAGGTACACCAGGAATTGAGCCACTATCAGATAAAGATTCGGACTGTGAAGTGAATTCTGAAAGAAGAAACATTGAATTACATTTTAGTAAAGTACGTAAGGCAAAGTATAATGCACATTCCGGAAAATTGATTGGAATTTTTAAAGTAGCCATTCAACTAATGCTATTTGAAATATTAAATAAGGTGGGAGTTGGAACCTACATTTATAACCCTACCCTCCAAGTTTGAAATAGTAAAATATAACTAATTGTCAGTTGAATTCTACTAACTTCTGTAGATAGAATTGAGTCACTGACAGTTAGTTGAATTGCATTGATTTGATTAGTAAAACAAAAAATACTAATTGAATCAGTTATATATACCTATATTGAAATAACTGATTGATCAGTTATACTTGTATTGATGAAAAAAGTTAATTAAAAGAGGTTATGTTCCAAATATATTTACGTACTACTTTAATTGTAACATTTCTTTCCCCACATTCATTAATTGATCGAGGACATTTTTAATTTGTGTCCAATTGAAAAAGCTTATCAAGATGATTTGTAAATTTGGTTAAAATATATGTTAACCATGTTTTAAAAGATGGGCTAAGGGTATCTTTTGACGGAGGCCTGTTTTGAATTAATTAAGGAATTGATATTTTTCATAGAAAAATTTCCAGAAATTTCATTGGTTGATAACCTAGATACAAACTCGATGTGTCAAATTAATTAAAAAGTTTAATTCAAAACAGGTCTCCGTGAAAAGGTACCCTCAAGTACAATGCGTCTGCTACCAATTTGAGCGTCTTATTTACTACGCATGCGTGAGGGTCTCGGAGTTGGCGCGGAATTCAAAAAGGACATTAAAAACAATTCTAGTAATTCAAATTGATAAACATCATAAGATGGACAAGAATTTATATAAATTGTATTCATTGAAATTTTATTAATGAAATATAAGTTAGTTTTTGGAATTCATTGAAAATAAACTGTAACTTAAAAAATACATGTGTTATAAATTTTTTTCTTGATTGAAACTTAGCAAGTTTAAAGAAAAAATAATGTTTGTTATATGCTTAATAGTAATCGCATTAAAAATTTTATAACTTCAAAAGAAAACTTAGCTTTCATTACATTTTATTCACACATAAATAAAAAATGAATTAGAAAGTGTTCTTCTAACAATTTATTCTAAGTCTATAATTGAACTTCTGAAAATAACTGATTCCTCAATTAAAATGAGGTGTGCTGAATGAATTAGTGAAGTTTCGACTAATTCAAATTTAGAGAGTAGAGAAATTTGGCTGCCACTTTCTCGGTCTACCTCAATTTTTGAAGGTAGTTTACAATTATTTTTTCAGAATTATCAATACATTTTCTTTTATTTTTTAATTGTAATTTTTAAGATTTCAAAGAATTCCAGATTATTTAAAGTATGTTTTAAATTTATTTCAGAAGATTTTCTGAGTGCTTCAAAGCGCTATACAAATTGGGGCATTAAACTAATTCAACGATGTGAAATCAATTCCAGAGATTTAAGTTTAGATATATTGCACTTTGCTCAGGATAAATTATAATTGGTGTTATTCTTCTACATTTTTAAAATTAAAGACGTATTAGTATGTTACTATATTCACCAATAGAATTAAGGATAACCACCACCAATGGCAGTACGATCGTAGAAAGCATCTTCATTTTTTCCTGAATGAGGAGAAACTGATTACTGTATCAACGGAAAATTTGGTTAAAAGTGTATTGAATTATTGTTCTGGAAATTTATTACAAAACATACTTTATGCTATAGTTCTTAATTAATTTCTTACATCAGCCTCGAATTTGTCCTTGAAAGATGTTTGTTTCTAAATTATCAGTTCAATCAACGAAATATTCTTATCATAAAGTTACTTCGTTTGTCAAAAAATAAAGTGATTATGTTTTTATCACTCTTCTATAAAAATTAAATAATATAAATTTGAATAGTACTAATTATGATTTCACCCGACAAATTTCTTATTTTTAGTCAAATTATTAAAATCAATAACTCAGTATTGCCTAAAAAGTGAAAACAAATTTGATTCTTTTGCACTTAACAAATTTGTTTGAAATCAATAATAATTACAAAATTCTTAATAAATTATTTATCAAACTTTTAATAATGTTTAATGTCATGTTCAATGTCAAAATTTTAATAATGAAATAAAAATTCCGATGATTTCTAATCTTTCCCTAGTGTTCATAATTTGGAACTCTGCTAATGCTATAATTTTTAAAGGTTAAGTACAAAATCCATTCCGGTCAATTTAAATGTAGTTTGTTCATTATTACATAAAATCCTTGACCTTTCAAAATGACATGAATTAAAAATTCATTTGATTTGCAAAGCTTTATTCTTAATTTTTATTTTTATTTCTCGATCAAAAGTGAAAACTTATGTGTTTCGTCTGAGAGAATAAAAACAATTTTATTTTTAATTTTAATAAATGGAAGGTGGAAACGTTATTTCTTAGAAGTTTGAAATTTGCCGCAAATCTGAATTTAGATGTTATTTAATTCATTACAAAAGAACTAATAGTCCCATCAAAAAAATAAAAACATTCTTAAATGCGTGTCGAAAAATCTCTATGCCGTTTTGTTGTTTCAGTTTCCGTTTAAAACATTTTTAACAACAACATTACTTTTTATAGTTCTAAGATTGTTATAAACAAAATAATTGTCGAGTTAAAAAATGACATTCAGATACTTCGCAGTTAAATTTTTCGATTAGACAATAAATTCAAAAAGTTAGAGCTTTCTCAATATTTAAGAAATATTTTTTATGAATTTTAGAAATTTTTGTTAAATTTTCTGTTGCGTCGCAAAAAGACTTGCAAATCACCCTGATTTTGAAACTATTCTCATGACTTTTCTTAATTAGAAAAAAGTTCCAAAAGTCGAATCATTTTCGAAAATATGCAATTTTTGTTTTTAAGAAATTCATAAGTTTAAAGCGTTGCTTTTTGGTAGATGTAAACAAGATTCTCAAATATAATGTATTATAATCAAAAAAATTGTCAATTATAATTTATGGCTGTAATTTCTCATGAGGTAAAATAACAGTTTTTGCTTTAGGATATATTATTCATGATTTTTAAGAACAATTTAGTTAAATTTTACGACTGTATGCATTAAATATACAAAAACAAGCGCTTCAAAGACATAGCTAATCTTCATTAGAAAATCTCTTCTCATATAAACAATTTTAATTCAAATTATTGCATTAAATTTAAAAGCAACTTAGTTTTTTGAAATGTTATGAAATTAGTAGATCGTAATTCGTTAATACAAGGGGCCCTTTCGAGTCGACAAATACGAATTTTAGGCCTAAAATATAAAACCAACAATAGCGGTCCTATTTTTCAATTTTGACACAAAATTTGTTTACTGTGACGAAAATCTTGATGCGAATTTTAAAACCTATTTAAACTTCTTTAATTTGGACTGCAAATTGGTGATGCGCTAATTTCAAAACAGATTTTATTATATAATAACAGATCAGATGCTGATTTTATTAAGAAAATGGAAACAAGCAACATAATTTTAGTTAATGAATATGAAAGTAATTTTAATTAAGAGATTGGAAATTAATTCATAGTAATATTGTGATAATTGACCCAAAAAAATCTAAAATCAAATTGTGTGATTCATTAACATAATATAAAGCAGTGATCTTATAGCTTTTTGGATGCAACTGTTTTTTGATAGTGTTATTAGTATTAGTAATTAAGTTTTTGTATTTAAGTTCTTTGAATATATATTATCAATTTTTGTGTCAATAATATTTAGTGGAAAATTGTAAAAAAAAAAGATAATGTTTTAAATTTTCTACGTTATCTTTATGATATTTATTATCAGAAAGTAAAATAGCTAAATGTACTAAGATCGCTATAATTGAAATTTTTGTTTGAAAATGATTTCTAAAAAAGTTTAATCAAGCGGCCAGAGTAGGTAGATTTGCGAAAATAATTTGTGGAAATGGTACCACCAGCATTTTTTATAATCCTAATATGAGAAAAGTTAATGGTACTATTATATTCTGTTTCATGTGCGAATTGTAATATTTTATGTATTACTCATTTAATTAGTTTTCATGATGATGAAAACAGTGAGTCCATAGAAAATTTTAAAGTTTTCTAAACGTAATATTAATGAAACAATATTTTGAAAATTTTTGAAAATTGTCAACAACATAACCACTTGCTAGAAATAGATTTTAAGGATATGTTGAAAATTCAATTTTTTCAACTGCGCATGCACCAAAAAGCAGAAGATCTAAAGGATGCCAACTTTTACTTACTCTAAAACATAAGTGTATTCTGAGCTTTTTTTCTGCGTACTATTTTACAAAATCAGAGAAAAGATGAAACTATTATCTTTAATCTAGAGTATAAAATTTAAGCGTAAATCATTTTTATTATAAAAAAAGCAAAAGGCCATCAAATTATTGGACCATACTACCGCAGATGAAATTTAGACCTTAAAATTTAGTGCGATAGGCGAAATTCTAGTAAATTT
>NC_046659.1:131857913-131949774 GCF_010883055.1 Belonocnema kinseyi | reverse complement strand
TGATTACTTTATTAACGAAAAAGTTGTTTAGAAGTACACCTAATTATTTTTTTTTGTAATTTCTAACAACAGTCACTTTATTATTTAATTCTTATCTGATTGATGACATTTGCCTGAGAATTTCTCCTTTAAAGATATTTTTATTTCAGTACATGGCTTAATTAACGAAATCTTCTGATATTGACTTAAAAAGAAAAACAAATTTAATTCTCCTCCAGTTAAAAAATACTTTTCCAGGTCAAAAATATATTTTTTAACCAATTAGTTAATTTTACGAACTTGTAATTATGTTTAAAAATGTAGGATTCAAAAATTTGGGGTACAAGGAGATCAAAGACGTATATAGAAAGAAAAATTGAGTGGGAAAGAAGAGTGAAATAAGGGCACAGAGGGTTTAAAAAGTAGAGTTTGCAGGTCTCCGGTTTGTGGAATTTAAAGGGATAGAGCGAGGAGAGTTAGGAGGGTGTGAGGAGAGGGGGGAAGGGAAATGTTTTTTTCACGTGTCATTTTTTTTGTTTTTTTTTTATTTGTGGTCCTGTTTTATTGTTCTGGTTATTTCCCACAAAATATACTCTACAGTATAGCTCCTACCTCATGAATCATACATGCCTTGAGCTTGTTCTTGTGAGATGTTTGTACTTCATAAATGAATCCACAGAAGTAAGTTGGTGTAGCTTAATGAGAATATTATTGAGATTATTAAGAATAATTGAGAATATTGTATAAGCCTCAAACTTGTTTTTGTGCGATATTTGTATTTCATACTTCAGGCGTAGGAATGAAATTTTAGTTAAAATTGTTGCTAAAATCCCAATAAAGGTGTCTGATAAGATAACAAAAATCGATTTATTCATGCAGGCTTACAAACAAGCCTAAGATATTTTTTGCGTGTGTTCAGCTGTGATAAAAACAACTATTTTAATACGTTTATAAAATATTTTTTTTATTAGTTGAAACCACATGAATTTCTTTCAAGAGTTCTGTTAGAGAAAAGTACTACGAAATTTGAAAAAAACTATTTCCTTTTAAAGAATTCTAGCACTTACTCTTTCTAGAACTGAAACGGGAATAATGAATAGTTTCTATATAAACCATTTGCTAAAATCTAATAAATTTTTAAATTAAGAATATATTATTATATTATGATATTTACCAAAAGAATAAGTAATAACCAACGCTAATGATACGACGACAGCATAAAGCATATTTACTTTTGCTGAATGAAAAGAAACTGATTACAGTGTTAACGAAAAAATTGGTTAAAAGTCAACCTAATTGTTTTTTTGGTAATTTATCACAACCCATATTTCATACTATAATTCTTATCTAAGTTATTACGTATGCCTAAAATTTGTTCTCGTAAGATGTTTCTATTTCAGTTATCAATCTAACACAAGAAATTTGATGATTTCAACATTATTTTATCATAAGTTTTATTGTTAATATAAATATCACGGTAAATTATAGGTATGGGCACGTCCCACGAGTGTATATTGGGCGATCAAAGGACACGATGAAATCACAATAATAGGCAGCTGAGAACCTCGCGTGTGTCTCGAGGAGACGAAGCGATCGAAGAATGACAGCTTTCTGCATCCATCTGGCAAACACCTTGACTTATTTTTTGGACAAGGTCATGTCTTTGAGGGTACGAAACACTGATAGTTTCGGACCTTTGAAAGCACCGATAATAACGGCTATAACTGTAACCTAATATTTTTGATAGAGTTATTTCAACTCTCTTTTAAGATCTCAATACCCCTCTCTATTTCCCTTCTCCTTCACAGTTTTGGTTTAGTTGACATGAGATGAGAATTCTATCTGAAATATATTTCAATTGTCGAAGTCTTGGAGAACGATATTCAGCCTCTAGAGTGCAACGAAGGCTGCTGTCTTAAAATTTCAGTTCCAGAAATTGTAGTAAGAGCGAGAATCTAGTAAGAGCGACAGAGATGGTAATAAGGCATTGTCAGGATCCCATTATGTCTGTGAAGATACCTCGTGTCCACGTAAGTGGGATATTCATATATTATGTGTTCACGGGAAGGGTTTGAAAGTTTACTCAAGAAGTGAAGATCTTCAATCAAACACTGAAAAAGTCAAAGCTGCTGACAATCAAGCAGCATATTGTTAAAAAATACAAGTGTTATTAGATGCGTGGTTCAAACTGGAGAAAGCAAAGGCAATCAATAGCTCTGAAATGCAACTGACAAACATCACAGATTTAGATGTTTCAGCAGTCTTAAAAAGGGCAAGTTATTTGAAAGCTCCAGGTCCGGACGTGGTGCACAACTTCTGGTACAAGTACCTGACGAGTGTGCATCTTGCGTTGACAAGGTGTTTTCAGAAGATCATTGAACACCCAGATCTGATGCCAGGCTTTATGCTCCAGGGTACTAAATATATGTTACCAAAAAACCAGACGCTCAAAATCCATCTGACTTTCGACCGATAGCCTGTCTTCCAACAATTTATAAATGTCTTACATCTATTATTGCAGAAAAGGTATAGTCTCATTTCGTTGAGAATGACATCGTACAGAAGAACAAAAAGGATTGTGTAAAAACTCGTGGGGCTGTAAAGATCTAGTCACTATAGACGCTGTTGCCATGACTCAAGCTGGTAAGCATCAGAGGTACTTCCACATGGCATACATTGACTACAAGCAAGCGTTTCCTTCCGTTCAGCATGACTATTTGCTTGAAGACTTAAAACTTTACAAAATCTGCCCACACATTATTGACTCTCTGAGCTGTGCGATGAGGCTCTGGGATACAAGAATCAAGTATTTTGATCCTGGACAACCAAGGATGACTAGATCAATACGCTTGACGACGGGTTTATTTCAAAGAGACTCCTTTAGTGCACTATGGTTCTGTTTAGCGTGTAATCCATTGAGCAAAACACTAAACAGTATGTCTCATGGGTTTAGAATTCATGATAATGAGGATGGTCATCAAGTGACCCATCTTATTCACATAGATGACCTGAAGTTGTACGCTAGTTCAGCCCAGAAACTGCAGCAGTGATCGATATCACACAGCAGTTTTCAGGCGAATCAAATAAATATCTCGGTATTCTTGAATCTAAGGTTATTCAATATAAGATAGTGATGACAAGCCTAATGACTGCTTTCACTACAAGACTCAGATTAATTACGAAGAGTTTCTCAACTTGGCTAACAAAATCAGGACGATCAATACATGTGATCTCCCTGTCTTCTCGTACTCCTTCGGGCTCATAAAATGGTCTAACACCGACCTTGAATAGTTAAATAAAATTGTTTGCGTAGAAATGACAAAGCACCGAATGCACCACAGAATTCAGCGATTGAAAGGGTAGCTCTACAACGACATTTAGGTGCTAGTGGTGTTCTGTGTCCAGGGACGAAAGGATTCGTCATTGCAATACAGGACAAGGTTTTCAGCACCAGAAATTATCGGAAACACGTGTTACATCAAGACGAGGTTGACCGGTGCCGATTATGTGGAGAGACCAACGAATCCATCGATCACATTATTGATGACTGTAACGTAATGGGTCAGAGAGAATATACGAACGCATAATGATTCAGCGGGTATTATGCATCAACAACTTACCCTAAACCTAGGACTCTTAAAAGAATGGATACCCTTTTATAGGTACATTCCAATGCCCGTTTTCGAAAGCGAAGATTACATCTTATATTGGGATGATACTAACGAAACGGATCATTACATCCGGGCCAATCGACCTGACATCGTGATGCGAGAAAAAAAAGGTGGAAGATTCTACATCATCGACATTGTTTGTCCGCTAAACCGAAATTTGCAGTCAACCTATACAACCAAGATCTACAAGTATAGCGAGTTAAGGCATGAAGTAAAGACCATATGGAGGAATGCGAATCATGCATCTATTCATCCCATTGTGATTTCGGCTACAGGCCATGTGCACGCAAGATGCACTGAACATCCCGGAAATTTAGGAGTCAGTAGGGGGCTGGCAGTTGCTCAGAAGGCGGTTTTATTAAACGCCTGTTGCACTGAATGAAACTTTCTTCACTATCAGGAAGCGAGCGACTAGAAACCCGTGGAGTGTCAGATGGTGGCTCTAAGAAAGCATTCAGAGGTGACTGTTGCCACCTCCAACTTTGGTGGCCGCTCGTAATTGTATACCTACAACATCATCGCAGGAGGTTTCAAGCATCGTATTAATTTATTTGAATTAACTTATAACATTCTAATCTCATCAGTCACTTGACTTAGTCCGTGGTCATGATGCATAATCGGGTTCACCTGAGTAAAAGTTTTATAAAACATATAATAATGGTTTTAGTTGACTTCCGTTTACTACTTTTCTTGTTATTAGGCTACAAACATAGGAATAATAGGCGTATGCGAAATTAAACAAAAGGCCAGCGAAAACCAGCCGATGTGGGCCAAAGCGAGCGGAGCTCATAGATACAAGGCCTAAAGGTTTACTCTTCGGTGTAGGGGATACTTTTCGGTGCCGCATCCCCACTACTCAAATGCTGGCTTGCGGACTCCGTTACAATCGTTTTCCCTGTAAAATTCAGCTTTGACGCATTAGTTACGTTTCTGTGCAGACGGTCACGTATAAGGATCCTCTAGAGAAGGGCACGACAATGTTTCCCCCACCACTAGCCCTCATACAAATTCCAGCATGGGTACGGCAATCAGGGTAAATAACGGGCGTAACTCAGACTCGAATAAACGCGCCCTCGTGAATCTCCTCTAACTAAAAGTTGTATGCAATTGATCAACCTGCAGACTCCTGCTAGGAAAAAATTCATAACCCTGAGCGTATTTAAATGATACTTTATTTGTTGAAAAGTAAATTATTAGCTGTTAAAGAAATGTTATGAAATGAGAAATACATAATTGTGCATAGTTTAAATTAGGAAAACTTGATATTCGTTTTTTTTCACATTAATCTCGTTGTTTGTTCCTGGAGTTGCAAACAAAGGCAACTTTTGGACGTGTGTAGAAATTCACTTGACTCTCGCGCGCCTCTCTCGGATCTCCTCTGGAGCTCTACCGCCCTGTCCCGGGTTCCCCTATGAGTTTCTCAAAAATATGCCTGAGTGCCGTACACCTAAGTTCCGGGATAGGAAGGCGTCCCACAACGAGTGCACGTACTTTGTTTGAAGACTGCTTCAACAGCTTAACAGCTGTGTCCCGTACCTACGTACCCACTACCAGCGCCCAAGCAGAATTATCCCAAATCGCGCCTCGACCAATTCGAATTCAGTTAAAGATTTTCGCGTCTAACTTTAGAGGGTCGTTAGTCACATACATGTTTCTAATAAGTTGGTAATGACGTACGATTCTCGCAAAAGCATAACGTTAACACTTCTTTATTGAAATATTAGTGCAGGAAGGATCGCGCTTTACTTTTATTTCAAGTGTTTAATTTGAAAATATCTTCTGATTAAGTGGTAGGGACCAACTGGTATGTCTTTGATTTCACCTGGGGTGAGTGGGGTAACAATGCCACTTTCCATGTCTATTTTTGCCCGTATTGGATATGGTGCACGACGACGACGGATATACATTCCAGCCAGCATATTCTGATTCTCCAGTATTGCAAAAATGTCACCCCCGGGCGCGAAGAGAACTATTTGTGCTTGATTTGGTACAGGAATGTAGCGATGTTGCGATGCATAGAGTGTGAGTCCAGTATCAACAGGAAAAGTGAATTTGCGAAGTTCGAATAGCCGTTTGGAAGTCGTTTTGGAAATTAGTCGAATAAATTTAAGTTGATTAAGTTTATTTCCAATTGCGTTATTAGATGGAAGCCTGTTGGGTAGCTTCATGCACCTAGTAGAGCCATCAGGCCTTGAAGAAAACTTTTTGGTAGAACAATTTCTGGGAGGTGGAGACTTGGACCTGGACTTTAGAGGAGAAGAAGACCTCTCAAGATCACTAGAACTTGTGGTATGAGGAGAAGAAGGACAACAGCTATTATTAGACTTAGATTCGGACTGTGAACTTAACTCTGCAACGAGAAACAGTAAATGACATTTTATTACAGTACGTGAAGCAAAGTAGAATATACATTTCGAAAAATTTGTCGAAATATCGGAATCAGTCGTTCAATTAATAAAGTTTGAAATCTCAGACGAGTTAGGAGTTTCAAACTTCAATGAGCCTAGCAAAACTTGTTTTCCCCTGTTTTTACATGCCCTACTTTTTAGATGTAGTCCACATTGATTTTTTTAAATGTATAAATACACTGTATAGCTTTCACAATGACTTCGTCGACTTAATCGAATCTACAGATAAAAATGTCTAAAAACAGAACACTTTTCGAATGTCAAAAATTTGTTCATGATAATCATGTGGCTGACAACGACAGTGCAAAAAAGTGCACTTTCTTCGAAAAAGAGCTTTTAAGCCTTCAATTTTGGTCTGATTAAAAATTATTCAAATCAAATTGCATTTCTGAAGAGCTTCGACATCGAATCTTTCATTTCTTCGTTTATTTATTTATAACCTTCTGTTTAAAAATTTGCGAATAGACTTTTTCAATTAAAATTCGTTCTGCTGAAAGAACAACTTAGGCAAGGTTTTCAATACTTTTGAAATAAATGCATTAGGCTTCACAGCATACAAATTATCAGTATAATGGTTCTTTCATTCCATATAAATTAATTTATTGAAAAATTGCAAATAGTGCAATAGTAAAAAAATTTAATTTTGTAAACACGGTTTTGTATTAATTGTATTAATTTTTGTTCATTTCTAAAATTGCTAGAGATATTTCTGGAATTAGCATACGATTGAGTATTTGATAATATAGAAAAAAGTAAATGTTTATAGAAAATCAAGATAATTAAATTATAATTTCCTTCAGTTTAAAGAATAAAAACATCAGCTTTGGTTTAAGAAGAGCTTACGACTATATTGGACATCGAGGTGCCTTTTCAAATCAATGAATAGGAATTTTAGACTAAAACAACAAAAACGACCTAAACAGTCCAACGTAAAACGATATTCAAAATCTAGGCAAGGTCTTTGAATTTGGACTACAAATTAGTATTCGGAGAATCAAACCTCTTTTATGGCTCCTACTGAATGACGTGAAGATTTAACAATATAATACAATTTTTGTAACAAATTTTGTGGTTAAAAAACGTTTAAATGAAACGGAAATGCTAAAGACTCGTTTCTCTATTTAAAAAGTGTATAATTGTAAAATATCATACTAAAAGTACCAGAAAATGAAATTCTTTGAAGATTATTCTGGTTACTTAGCACAATATACATATGTATATAATATTTAATATAGTTTTTATGTCATAAAGTAAATGAGTCTCAAGCTTGTTTTTCTGGTACATTTTTATTTAATAAATCAGACCATACAAAAAAATTGGTGCACGTCAACCCAGATTCGTTTAAAAGAACAAAGCCAATTTATTATTCTTTTGTCCTTAAAAAACTAAACTTATTTCGTTCGATATTCAAACCAGTTTTAAACTACGCTAACCTTCTTTTAAAGACTTTCGCTAAGATTATACACACGAAATTTTGTTTTGTTAAAAAATCTATATATTTAAAAAAATTAATATATTAAAAAAAAACTATTTATTTTCTATATTTATTTTCTATAGAGTGGTAAAAATCATTTACAATTTGAATTTTCTAAAGCGCGTCTGTTTCTCATTTCGAATAACCGAGATTTCAGTGAAATGCATTTGAAATTTGAAAACTCTCAGTACAAAATTAAATTTAAATAAGAATATTCTTGAGATTATGTACTACAGTTTTTATCGTGTGAGATACATATGCCTCAAAATTGTCTTTGTTAGATACGTGTATTTTATAATTTAGAAGAAGGAACAGACTGTCAGTTGAACTGACACTTATTATATTATGATGAATATTATTAAATGAATAGGCTTGTCGATTTTTGCTTTGTTAGCATAAAGCACATGGATGTTCTTCGCGAGGTCGCTTAGTGAAAAATAAAAAAGCAAAACTTTTTTAAAGCTATTTTCTGTAAAATTTTTCTCCAGGAAAAAGGAAAAGAAACCTGAAATTAAAATTGATTTCTAAAGGAACCCCAAGTGCATCAAGACTGTCACCTTATTGGACCATTTTACTTAAGATCAAGTGGCGAGCTTAAAATTCACTGTGGCTTTACAGACACAACAAGATTTTTATTTATTTAAGCTGAGCTTCAAAGACTTTGAATTTAAAAATTTTAAGATTGGAAGAAATTTTGAGGTATTGAAAGTATGTTATAGAATTCCAAGAGACTTCAGGAGGTTTGCCAAGATTTGAAAATACTATGAAAATTAAAAGGGACTTTGAAGTAAGTCCAAGATATAAAATTATTTCCAAGGATCTCAGTTAAGATATATGGCGCTTTACTTCAGAAAAATTTTTATTAGTGCCATTCCAGTAATTCAAAGAAAATTAAATACGTATTGTTATATTATTATATTTACCAAAAGAATTCAGAATGACCACCGCCAATGACAGGACGAGAGTAGAAACCATCTTTATTTTTGCTTGATGAGGAGATACTGATTACTGTATTAACCGAAAATTGGATGAACAGTATCTCGTTTGTTCTTCTATCTTATTAGAACATAAATTCTAAGCTATAACTCTTACCTGATTTATTGCATACGTCTCGAGTTAGTCACTCTGTGATATTTGTATTCCAGTTACAAATGTCATTATAAATATTTGCTGAACTCAATCACGCTTCGTTTGTAAAAATAAAGCGATCATATTTTTTAACGATGCATCTACACAAAATAGTACAAATCAGTTTCAGTATTACCTAGTATTATTTTAGTCGGAAAAGTTTTTTTTTTTTCAACAGGCAAAATCTTAATATAATGATCTCTGCACTCTTTATGCTTTTATTAATGTTATTCTGTAAATTAGAAATATTCACTATCGTGCTATCAGCATTCATTTGTAAGGGTGAAGATTTTTTTCCTCTGAATTTGAAAATTATTTCTTATTAAAAAATTTTATTCATATTCCAACTTGAATTTCCATATATTGGCTAAAATAAAAGAAGTTTCTATTTTTTGTTTCTTGTTTCTGATAAAATTGATAAGATTCTGTAGCAGCTATTTTGATCGAGAACCTAAACTTCATTTGGATAACTCTAGAGCATCAATATGAACTAAGGTGCACAACTTCTGAGCTTACAAGCATCAGTAGGCAAAATAAAAATAAAAAAATGGGTTTCCGAAAGAAAACCATGAAAGGAAGATGTTTTCTAAATGTTATTCTGAATACAGAGTTTTATTTGTAGTTGTGAAAAAACGATCAAAATTATAAAATAGTGATTGGTAGCGGTATTAATATTCCAGGTTTTCAAAATACATCTTCTTGAAGGAAGTTGCGTTCAAAAATAAAATAAAAGACAACCAGGCCAGGATAAATAAAATTTTAGTCCTGAAGGGTCAGAAGATTAAATAACTTTATAATTTATTGAGCTGTTGAAATATGATGACAGATCTAATTATTTTCGAAATTAAATTCAAGTTCATCAGGAATAGAAACATCAAAGCTTCGCATAATTTCGATCCATTTGCTGTAACCACTTCATACCGGGTAATTTTCTGTGCGAATACAATTTTTTCAACTGTTTAAACGTCTCTCTCCATACAAATAAAAATTATAATTGAGCTACCGCATTCACACAGCAAAACTCTAAGTAGTTTTATTTCTTGAGTCTTAGTGGAAAATTGTATTATTTCCTAGATGCTCTAACTAAGCGCTGTCACCTGTAAGTAAAAATTTATTGTCGATGGACTGACAGGGGCCCCAATAAATCTATTATCTAATAACAAAAGCAAGTGAAAATTAATAAAATTTAGAATTTAATTAACTGGCCTTAAAATAAGAAAATCTAGAAAAATTAAATAACTTTCCACTTCGATTCAGTAAATTTTTTGGGTCGCCTGTTTAAAGTAAATTCACGTAAAGAAATAACTTAGGTTTTTATGTTAGTTACAGAAAAAAATTTATAAAATACCATCTCTCACAGTATATGAGTTGATTCCTGAAAGTGCTTTTAGGTTAGACACGATTTCAAAATAAGACATTGAAAATTGTACATTCTTAAAATAGTAGGCTACAACAATTGTGCATTTTGAAATTGAAAATCTCCAAAACTAAACATGTTCCACTATAATTCTTATAAAAGTTTAGAAATTCTTTTAAGGCATTAGAAGCTGTATATTAAAAACTTTTGCGATTTGTTTACCAATTATGAAAAAAATACTCTCTTCTATTCACGGCATTAAAATTTTAACTGTGTTGGAATTGCTCATTGACAAAGTTAGTTTTCAATTGGAATCAGAAAATTTTTAAAGATGATTTAAATTAATATCAGGTATCTTTGAGTCAGTAGCTTTTGTTTTGTTCTATAACTGTTGAATGGATTTTCAAAAGTTATAAATAATGTAGTTATTTAGAGAATTAATTTTTCGGAAAAGTAAACGGGGCACATAGAGATGTTTCAGCGATGGATCTAGGATTGCCTTATCTTCTCTGATAGGAATTTTGGTTTTGTTTATAATGAGGCATAATTCTGAAGTATCTGTACTGCATGATGTAGCAGCGAAAAAGGGTCATTATGAGGATTAAAGCAACCTTCAGACTAGTTTTTTTTTTGTGATTAAACACTTTTCTCAGCTGTTCTTATTCTCTTTGAAATTACGTAGAATACAAAGTGGGCCGCAGATATTTCCTTAGTCAAATTAAAAGTTTTACGCTCGAGGGTACCACGGTAAACTTTCGCAGCACTCGGGCACGAATACTGTCAGGTCCGATGTTCCCTAATTATATTTAAATTTTTTTCAAACGATTATCTGTAAGGGTGAAGAAACGCGTGAAAAAGTGTAAGCTTCAGGCCTCTGTATATTTACAACCGATTAGCAAGTGCACCTATGGTTAAGTGGATAAGCCAAGCTTCAATCGGATTTGAAAAATTAATTTTAGTTGGGACGATTTGACGTATTCTGCCCCATATTTTCCTGAAATCCATTAGGAAAACACGTTTATTAATATCATGAAAGATAATTAAATTTTTCTATTTAATGTCTCTTTCTATAGTAAAGATTTTATTTGAAATTTTCAGTAGTTCAGGTTTAATACCGCTAGGTATGTCACCCACCATTACTATGCTTTTTATGCTGGCAGCAATCAGCACTACCTGCGATTAAAATATTTTGAAAAATTTTGCTTAACTTGTTAAAATATAAATCAATATTGCCAGCTTAATAATATTACCTCATATGGTATCACTGGCAGCAGCCATCATCTAAAACTGACAGCAGCCATCATCTAAAACTGACAGCAGCCATCATCTAAAACTGACAGCAGCCATCATCTAAAACTGACAGCAGCTCAAAGCAGCTCTCCGCGGAAAAGCACACCTATGGCCACGTCTCACGACCGTAAGATTGTGGTCATAGTGGCACAATGTCATCAAAATAACAAGCTGGCGAAACTTTATGTGTTTTGAGAACAAGAAGCGACCCAAGGATGAGAGATTTCTGAAGCCATCTCGCCAGTGCTTCGAAATATTTTGGGCTTGAAGTCTTTGAGATCTTGAAGTCTGTTGAAGTCTTCGAGAATGATGTCTAACCTTGAATGTGCAACATATACTGCTGTCTGAAAATTTCAGTTCCAGAACATGTAGTAAGATCGAAAATTTAGTAAGAGCGACAATAGTACGAAGGATGTTCAAAAAGTAAGTTTCCCTGCTCCGGGGAAAAAAGCAAAACACAATTTTTGTTTAAAGTAACATATGTATTTATTGTTTGACTTATAAACTATTTTTCCACATAGTCCCCTTGGACTTAAATGCATTTTTTATATCTGTTCTCAAGCTTTGACAAACCTTGTTTATAAAAATCCGTGCCCTGCTTTTGAAAGAATAATTTAATAAATTCTTTCACTTCATCATTTCAATTGAAGTGATGGCCACTTAAACTTTCCTTTAACTTAGGAAAAAGAAAAAAGTCACTTAGTGCGAGATCTGGAGAGTAGGGTGGTTGATCAAAAATTTTCCATTTGAATTTTTGCAGACTAAAGTCTTTTTTGTTTGTGATCATCTGGAACCAGACGTGGGACCCACCTCGCACAAACTTTACGGTAACCTAGATGAACTGTTATGATTGTGTGGATTGCAATTCGACAACTATCGATTTCAGGAGGCATTGAGTCCAAATTTCTGTCAATTGTGAAGCACCTATCTGCTAAAATGATTTTTTCTACTGCTGCGACTGCGTCATCTGTAATGGCGATTTTTGGCCTGCCTGCACGCTGCTCATCATGAACTTCTCCGCGTCCCTCGAGAAAATATGTACGCCACCGTTACACCATTTACACACCATAATTTGCATTTATCACCATAAATATGCACTAAATCAGTGTGAAGTTTGTTGCCATTAGGCCCGTTTGCAGTTAAAAAGCGAATAACTGCACGCAACTCACAAGTGGACACGTTTTTCACGGGTAGCTCCATGGTTTCCGAGCCGGTACTGATGAAAACAATTTTTTCGACAGCTAAGACTGGTTCCGCTCTTATCAGTATATCCTAAACTAAAACTATGTTCGCTTCCAGCTCGCTAGATGGCGCTGGGGCAAAACGCCAGACTAGGGAAACTTACTTTTTGAATATCCCTCGTAGATTAAGTGACGATGGAAGAAAGGCGGCGATTTCCGAATGTAGAGGCTCTTCAATCGACTTTAAAACTAAATGACAGTTATCCGTTTCTTAACTTACATGGTTTTAATCGTTTGAAGTGGATATAAAAAGTGTCGGTAAGGTAGGTAAGTGCGCCAGTTATTTGATTTTAAATGAAAGCAAAAACTTATTTATGTAGATTAGGAAAATTAAGGAGGAGGAGACCTCTCAGATGTATCAGAACTCCCGGCACCAGAAGCATCAGGAAAGAAGGCACTATTAGATAAAGATTCGGACTGTGAACTTAACTCTGTAAGAAGAAACAGTAAATTACTTTTTAATAAACTACGTAAGGTAGATTGGAATGCACATTTCGTAAAATTTGTCGAAATTTTGAAATCAGTGATTCAATTAATGAAACTTGAAATCTTAAATGAGTTGCGAGTACTAAACACTTTTTCAAGTGAAAAATTTTGTTCATAATAACCACGTCACTCACAGCGGACAGTGGAAGAAAATTCCCCTTCTTTGCACAAAAACTTTAAAGACTTAAATTTTAGTCTTATTTAAAAATTTTCAAATCAAAATGCATTTGTGAAGAGCCTCCAGCTGGAATCTTTTGTTTTTTCATTTGTTCATTCACGACCTTTTTTCTAAAATTTGAGAAAAGAGACTTTTTTTATTTAAAATTTGTACTGCTGAATTTACTGCTTAGCTAAAGTGTTTGATGGTTCTAAAATAGTTGAATGATGCCTTATACAATAAAATTACTTACATACTGATCCATTGATGCAGCATAAACTAATCTGTTTAAAAAAATCAGATAGTGCAATAGTAACAAAACTAAATTTGGTCAAAAATGCTTTGTATGCATCTCGGAAGAAAATAAAATCACGAAGAAGATTCGGAAGTGAAAAATCACCGTGGTGAAAACAAATTCCCTCTCATAATAATCGCATTTAAGATGTCTACATATTTTAGCATCTGTTTATGGCTAGAGATATTTACAGAATTAGTATACCTTTGATAATATTTAATAAAATATGATTATTTTAATGTTGATAGTAAATTAGAATAAAACAATGAATATTTCTCTTATTTTGACGAAGCAAAAAATTAGCTTTCGTTTCAAAATAGCTTGCGACTATATTTGGTATCAACACATGATAGCAATGGTTTCAGGAAAATTTTTAAATGATGAAGATTTCATATTATGTTCTCATCCTAATGAGAAGGTATTGGCTTTATGTAAAATTTCGTTTTGTCTGTTTTCATCCAATCTCCACGTTTTGAGACCCCCTGAGTCAGACAAAATGATTTTTACGAAGGTGTCTGTCTGTCTGCAGTATGTACTCTGTATTCGGTAGGCTGAAAGCCCTACAAGATTATAATGACAACTTTTTTAATTCTTTCGAAAAATTGAAGATTCAAATTTTGATTGTACGGTCTTAAAATAGCTACAAATTTGTCATTAATCATTTTTCGATAGGAAAAGTACTTTTTGTTTCTAGTCGTAAAAAACAATAATAACAGATAACAAAATTTAGGTTTTGGAGAAACGACAAAAGCTATAAAAAAGTAAACAGGAACAAGTTCCTCTTCCAAAAAATAGCGAAAACTCATTTAAATTTGTCACGAATAATTTTTGAAAGGACACGTAGTTTTTGTTTCGATCGTAAAAGAATAACATTCAAATTAAGAAATTACATTTTTTTCAAATGACACATGGTACGAGCTATAATTAACAGATTCAAGTTGTTTTCCCCAAACAGATTTATAAATTGGCTATTAATCATTTTTAGATAGGACAAGTAGATTTTATTTCAATCATAAAAAATAAGATTAAAAATTTAAAAATAATGTTTCGGGAAAATTACAAAAAACGTCACGACGCAAACGTTCTTTCTAAGGCGTCAGCTGCGATTACACGCAAAATTGTTTGTTTTGTTACAAAATAGATATATTTGAAAAAATTATTGTAATTAAAAATTAATATATTTAAAATAATACATATTTATTTTATATATAGTGGTGAACATTATTTACAATTCAAATTTTTTTAAGCACGTCGGTTTCTCATTTACAATAACCGAGATTTCAGTCAAATGAGTTTCAAGTTTGAAACCGCTAAGTAGAAAATCAAATTGCAATAGAGTTTTTATTTTAAAAAATGCGAAACTTTTAATAAAGTTGTCTGAATAGATAAAAAAAATTCGTTTGATACATTTAGAAATGATAAATCTGATGACAAACGATTTCTAAAGGAACACAAAGTGCATCAAGACTGTCACATTATTGGATTATTTTGCTGACGATCTAATGAAAATCTTAAAATTTAATGTGATGTTACAAACATGAAAAGATTTACATATGTTTCAGCATAGTTTCTGACTTTGGATTTGAAATTTTAAAGATTACAAGCAATTTAAGAGTATTGAAAGTATATTATAGAAATGAAAGAATTTCAGAAAGTTTGTGAAGATTTCAAAGTGCTAAAAAACTAAAAAGAGACTTCACAGTAATTCAAAGATATAAAATTATTTCTGGGGATTTCAGTTCAGATATAAGAAAAAAATTTCTATTTGCGTGATTCTAGCAATTAAAAAAAATTATATACGCACACTATATCCAATTTGTTCTGCTACCTTATTAGAACACACATTCTATGCTATAATTTTTATCTGATTTATTGCTTGCGCCTCGAGTTATTTACTGTGTGATGTATGTATCGAATTCGTCAGTGTCTTTAAACAAATTTGCTGATCTCAACAATGCTTTGTTTGTAAAAATAAGGCTATTATATTTTTTAACTACGCATCTGTAAAAATCAAAAGAAATCAACTTTAATATTACCAATAAAGATATTAGCTCGAAAGGTTTGTTTTATAACTTGAAAGCTAAACAGAAATATCCCAGTATTTGGCATATTTTTATTGATATTAAACTATACATTAAAATTATTAATTACCCTGCACCAGTTATTAT
This sequence comes from Belonocnema kinseyi, assembly GCF_010883055.1. Lineage (NCBI taxonomy): Eukaryota > Metazoa > Arthropoda > Insecta > Hymenoptera > Cynipidae > Belonocnema > Belonocnema kinseyi. The sequence continues at coordinate 131,934,120 of NC_046659.1, read as the reverse complement.
GATTCGTAATTTTGGGTATAATATAATTTGTTGGAGGCTTAGTAAAAAATACTTTTCATAACTTTAAATGTCCCGTATTTACTATTCTATAAAAATATTGACCTTTCGGAGATTTTGACCAGAAATGTATTCGAGTCTTAAAAGTTTTATTAGGAATTAGAGTGTATTGCAAATTTGCATTCAGTTGTGCAGGTGGAGATTTTCATTTTTTTTTCGAAACAAAGATCTACTAAACAGGAAGTTTGGGTTTGCAAGACAGAAGGCTTTTCGTGTTTAGTGTGTGATTGATTACATAATATTTGGTAGATCGTTCACGGAAAGGATTCGAAAGTTTGCCTCAGAACTGAGGATCTTCAAACACACACTGAGTATTTCAAAGTAGCTGACCAGTAAGCAGTACGTTGTTGATAAAATACGGGTGTTATCTGACGCACCGAGGAAAATATAGAAGAGGAAAAGATTGATCAGGGAAAATCAACAGTTTGTTGCTGATGCATGTAGCCTCTTCATCGTTTCCTTTGTTTCTGTCAATAATCTACCCAAGCCTAGCGAGCTAGAGACTTTTTAGAGAGATGTATATTCAAAATCATGAAGTACCGGCGATAAAGGAAGATACAGATAATATCATCCGCTTCACGGAGTTTTTCCCTACAACCTTTTAACACCTGATGGGCAATGTTTGTAAAGTACTGCAGAAGAGGTGAAAAAAACTAAGGGGTTCGAAAAACTTTTTCGCTGCAGGATTAGATGGCATCAAGAACTTCTGTTGGAAAATGTTGACATCTACACAACAAGATGTGGCCCGCATATTTACTTCATATTTATAGTTAGAAATGCCCAATGCGTAAAAGCCATTATTAGGACGCTCTATACTCCCCCGAGAAAAGGCAACTTGTCCAGCTCAGAGAATTACAGGCCAATAACTTGTTTAAACTGTCTCTATTAGATCTTAACGGCTGTCATCAGCAACAGGATTGTTTGACGAATTGAGCTTTTGTGGGGAAAAAGGTACGAACAACGTTGCTCGAAAAAAAATTAATCAGACTGCAAAGAGAATCTGCTAATTGAAAGGTCCTACTGTAAAGACGCATTGGCCCATCAGCACTCTCTCTTAGTAGCCTGGATTGACTCCCGGAAAAGTTTTTGATTTAACCTCTCATAGATTCATTATCCGTCTGTTGAAAAGCTTGAAGATTCATACTATCTCATCCGGAGAATACTGTGTGACAACGAACAACATCATCTTCCACGAGGGTTTTGCGGAAACTGTCATTGTAATTTTATCGCGCTCTGTGACCACACATCTCACGGTGGTAAGACGTAACCATAGATGCAATTTACCACCGTTCTACTGGGAGCCGATGTCATTTTAAAATGACGATTGCACCCAGTATGAACCTGCAATCGTCGAATCGTTTAGCATCATATTTGTTGATAATTAAATCTAAACATAGTTTTAATAAGTTTAAATTGCCTCAAGATATTTCGAATAGATCTGGAAAGTCAATTACATAAAATATAACATGGCAGAAATTGGATTAAATTGTTCATTTTGAATTTTCAATGTCCCGTTTGATATAACTAAGTGATTGAGGACAAGACCGTTACTTGATGCTCAGCGATCTATTTGTTATCATCGTATAGTCTCTAACTGAATGATGATAAAAATTTCATTATTCATTGATAACGTATAAAATAACGAGATTTACGATATCTGTTTCTATATTTCCTCAAGTGTTTGGAATGCTACTACTTAATTTTATAATTTCAAATCTCGTATTAGAGAGATAGAGTGTCTGGAATGTCACATGTAAACAAATACACTCACATATGGGATGATATAATCGACTTTCTAAGATGATCAGTTTAGCACTCTGTGACGATCGAGTCGACCGTCCGAGGTGATTGAGTCGACTCTTTAAATCACCGATTTGAATCTCCTCTTTTAACCTTCTGCAGATATTAAATTTAGCTCTCTAGAAGACTGTCCTACAGTTGAACCTTAAATAGTATGCGCTTGAAAATGAACGTGGTTAACTGTCCTTTTATAGGGTATTCAGAGAATTCAGGGAATCTAGATAATTCAGATAATTCAGAGAATCGAGGAAATTGATAAAAATCAATGATATCATGGAATTGAGATAATTCTTGGAATTCAGATAGTTTAAAGAATTCTAGGAATAGGAAGAATTTAGGAATTACAGAGAATTTAGGGAATTCAGAGTATTCGTAAGATTCCTATAATGAAAAGGATTAAGATCATTAAAGGAATTCACATTATTCAAAGGATTTAGTAAATTGATAAGAATCAAGGATATCATGAAATTCATATAATTCTAAGAATTCAGGGAATTCGGAGAATCCTGGGATTTCAGAGAATTGAGGGAATTCACAGAATTGGTGTAATTTGCCTAATTTAAGGTATTAATATTTGCCGAATTTAAGAAATTAAGATCATTCAAGGAATTCACATGATAGATGAAATTGTCGCAATTGATAGAATCAAGATTATCATGGAATTAGGATAATTTTGGTTATTCAGATAATCTAAAGAATTCAGTGAATTTAGAAAATAAATATATAAACATAATATAATCAACGCCGAATTTTACGTATGTTTCCAGCGTGGAGTTTTTTATTAAATCTTCAATTGCTAATCCTTATAAAAAATTGTTTAAAAAGTGCTAAATCCTCTTCTGCGTATGATTAAATGAAGCATGATGTCGCATCTCATCATTTTGTTACCATGCTACTGATAACTTATTTTTTAAATCACATTTATACTTGTTATCTTGCATATGGCCTAATTGCTTGATATTACCTTACCTTCACGTCGCATCTTTCTTGCAATGAATTATTAATTTTATGTAATTAGTTAAAGTATATTTAGCTAATTTTAAGCACAAATTTGAATGATAATTAAGTTCGCTTTGGAATTTAGCCCTGCTGATTTTTGTTTGCTCCATCAAGTCAGGATCAAGATCAATTGAAGGGCAAAATAAAAAAAATAAAAAAGGAACATTCCATCAAGGAAACTTATTATATTGTAAAAAGCATCTATTCTTGCTCGTTTTTGGGTCGCTGAATTCGAATCCAAGGTCAGTTTGACCCAACAAAGTCAGGGTGAAAATTCTCCCAAGGTCGGAATTGTGAATGTCATAGAATCTCACTTACGGGGCCGAACTAACCACGGATTTGGATTAAGCGCCACAAAAAATCCAAACGTAGAGGTTTTCTCCAATTGCATAGTTTTCTCAATTCTTACTTTAAGATGACCTTTATCCCGACATTGTGTGGTAAAAATGACCCAGTTTTCAGATTTAGCGTCCCCAAAAACGTCTAAGAGTGGAGGTTTTTCACCGATTCATAACATTTCTGCAATCCGATGGTTTTCTTTGTTTTGACCTTTATCCTGACCTAATAAGGTCAAACTAACCCAAGATTCAGATTCAGCGACACCAAAAACATCTAGGAGTAGAATTTTTCTTAGATCCAATGTTCTTCTTCTGTTTTACCTTCAATTGACCTAAATTCTGACCTAATAAGCTTAAACTGACACAACCCTGGCCGGGAGAAGGAGACCTGGACGTGGATTTTACAGGAGAAGACGGAGGAGGAAAAGGCATATACCTCTCAGAAGAATCAGAACTTCCGATACGAGAAACCCCAGGAATGGAGCCACTATTAGACAAAGATTCGGACTGTGAACCTAATTTTGCAACAAAAATGAGAGAATTATATTTTATTGCAGTACGAAAAGCACAGTAGAATGTGTTCGAAGTTTGCAAATGGTTTACGTAATTAAAAAAGTAGTTTCAGTTTTTTGTGGACAAGGAAACAATAAAAAACCCTTAGTTCTTTTCAACGAAATCCGGTGGTTGAGGTCAACAAACTGTTTGTATGGAATGATTTATGAAATGAAAATATCTCAAAAAACAAGCTCCAGGCTCATACATCTACTTCATAAGATAGAAACTGTATTACATAACATTCATAAAATTTCGTTTGATAAAAATTTACGTATCGGTCGTTCTGTTTCTTTGCAAATATTTTTTAATGTTTTTAAATATTCTCTTAAAACTAATTTTTCAACCTTCTCGAATTACTTTTGAATCCTTCTGAAAGAAATTTTAAAATCTCGGCAAGAAATTTCTTAAAAATTATTTTTCTACATTATTTTAAAGTCCATCAAGAAGTAAGGCTTTACAGATTTTGCCGTTACCGACCGAGTTTTCCGTAATAATGTAATGCTGAATAAAGTAAATTTAATTAATTAGTAGAACCAGTTTGATTGAACTAGACTTTAAAACTTAACTATACTGATATAAAAAACAAATTTCTATTAAAAATCTACCCAAGCCCAGCGAGGTAGAGACTTTTTGGTGATAGGTGCACAAAATCCTGAAGTACTGAAGATAAAGGTAGATACGGATAATGTCATCCGCTTCAAGGAGTTTGGGTAATGTTCAGCAGAACATACAAAGTTCAATGACAGTGTACTGTAATTTTTAATTTACCATGTATTCAAATCATACTCCTCATTTAGCAAATAAATTTGAACCAGTCTATGCAAAATAGACTAACAATTTCTTTCTTGTTCTTACATATAAGTTCTTATTTTTCAGATGTTCTTACTGACTAATAAGTCAGTAATGACTCACTACGAAGGATCGCGCTTCACTCTTGATTCATGCGTTTTATTTGAAAATATCTTCTTATTAGGTGGTAGGGACCAACAGGAACGTCCTTGATTTCACCTGTGGTCAGTGGGGTAATAGTGCCACTTCCCATGTTTATTTTTGCCCTTCTTGTCTTTTTAGCAAGAACATCAAAAATATATATTCCAGCAAGAGTATTCTGACTCTCCAGTATTGCAAAGACGTCACCGTTGGATGTTAAGAGAACTATTTGTTCTTGGTTTGGTACAGGAATGTAGCGATTTCCTCCTGCCCTTAGTATAATTCTAGTATCGGCGGAAAAAGCGAATCGGCAAAGTTCGAATATCCGTTTGGAAGACGTTTTGGAAATCAGCCGCATAAATGGAAGTTGATCAAGTTTATTCCCAACTCTGTTATTAGAAGGAAGCCTGATGGGAAGATTCATGCACCTTGTAGGACCATCTGATCTTAAAGAAGAAGCCTCCTCAGAAGAGCAATATCCTGGAGGAGGAGACCTAGACCTGGATCTCACAGAAGGAGGAGACAAATGAGGAGGAGAAGGAGGAGGAAGAGAAGGAGAAGGAGGAGGAGTAGAAAGAGAAGGTACAGACCTCTTAGATAAATCAGAACTTCCGGTACGAGAAACTCCAGGAACGGTACCACTATTAGATAAAGATTCGGACTGTGAACTTAATTCTGCAACAAAAAAGAGAGAATTACATTTGATTAAAGTACGTAAAGCACAGTAGAATGCACAGTCTGGTCAATTTGTCGGCTTTTTCAAATCAGTCATTTAATGTAGAAATTTGGAAACTTAATTGAGTTGGGAGTTCGAAACTTTTATGAACCTAATTCAATTCGGTTGACACTGTGCTGGTATGCCCTTCTTTTTAAATGTAGTCCACAATTATTTTTTTGAAATCAGTAATACATTTTATTGCTTTCGCAATGAGTTTGCTGACTAAATCGAATCTACTGATAAAAAAGACTGAAGGCAGATCACTTTTTGAAGGTAAAAAATTTCTTCATCATAACCATGTGCCTGACAACAGACTGTGGCAGAAAATTCCTCTTCTTTGGACGAAAACTTTCAAGACTTTAAATTTAGTTTCGTTTAAAATTGTTTAAATAAAATTGCATTCTTCGACAACCTCCATTTTGAAACTTTCGTTCCTCTATTAGTTTATTCACAACCTTTTGTTCTAAAATTTATGAAAGATACGTTTTTCATTCAAAATTTGTTCTGCTGTACTGTCTGCTCAGCCATCGTTGAAAATAGTTTGAAATAAATATATAAGGCCTCACTGAGGTCTCCACAGGTTTTAATTCCTGTTAATTGCCTAAATTGCTACCGATATTTTGCAAAGTAGTGAACTTTTGATGGTATTTTATGAAAAATGGCAATTTCAATTTACACAGAAAATTAAGATAAACAAATTTTAATTTGGTTCAGTTTGGCCAAGAATAAAAACGGCTTTAAGATCAAAATGACTTGAGAAAATGTTCTATAACAATATAATGTTCTATATCATTGTTGGATATTAGTGAATCAGTAATAGGGACCTGCTTAAATCAATAAATTACAATTTTAGACCAAAATTATAAAACTGACCTAAACGGTCCACAATTAAAATTTTTATACAAAATTCTTATTCTGTTCTGATAATCTAACGAATTTATACGATTTTCAAAATCTATGTAAGCTTTCTTAATTTGGCTTCAATTTTCAATTTCAAATTTGAATGTTGTAACACAAGAAACCTCCTCGTAATGACTGTTATTCAAATCTGCAAATTTCATCAAATTTTCCAAATAGATCATTTTATTTAAAATGTTGTTTCTGAAAAAAGACAGTCAAACGATAAAGGGTTCCTTAAGGAACTCAAAGTGTGAATTAAACCCGTTTTAACATACTTTTTGTCTTTTATTCTACGATTTATTTCCCGGATTTCGAAATTAACCCTTTCAGAACTTGATGCCACCTTTTTCTAAACCATTTCTTGTGATTTCAAAATAGTAATTATTCGATTCAACCAAAGTTTTTTGTAGCTTTATTTACACACGATGTTAGAGAATCAAAATCATAGTACAAAAGTTAAAAGCTTTCTGTTAATTTGTTAATATTAATTAACAAATTTTGAAAAATACCCTTTTAATGAAAAATTCAGGTTTGAGAAAACTTTTAAACACACCTTCATAAAAACTTATATATTAGAATTTCCGCGATTGCTGATAAAGAATTTGTACTCCAATTTTGAAAATTTAAAATTAGTGAATCCAATACGGTGGTCGAAAATTGAAATACACCAAACTCTCGCTTTCAGTCACCTCGTTTTCAGCCTTCCTAGGACTGCTGGCTGCATTGCTGAATTTTTCTGGAATGTTTACTAACGGTTTTTTGGGATCGCTGATCAAGACTCTGAGTTTCGATTAAAAAATTTTTGAAATTTTTCAATCGGAAATAGCGGCCGAAAATTGAAATATTACTAAATTTCGGTGGAACATGTCTGTGAGCCCGGAGATACGAACGACGGCGTGTCGATTATCATCGTTTCACATAATAGATTCGCAATTCTAAATTTTCAAAATTCAAGTTCAAATTCGTATTCAACTATCATGGAAACACCCTATATTCAATTTCCAGCAAAATTGAGCAATATTTAAACTTTTTTCCACCATATTAGATCCGCCATTTTGAAGTTTCAAAATATGAAATCAATTTCGTGATCAATGATTCCGAAAACCCCTTAGCGACCATTTTCAACCAAATTCAGCCATGTTTCAATTTTTGACCAACATATTGAATCCGCCATTTTGAAGTTATCAAAAACTGTGTTCGAATTCATGATCAGCGACCTCGAAAGTCCCCTTCTACAAAATTTTCATAAAAAACCGTTCATATGAAAAATGTATGCCAAATGGTAAAAATGTAACGAACATCCTAAAATTATAGCAAGAGACTCAGGGCTTCAAAGTGGATAATTTCAATGGAACTTCTTAGCAATTCGAAGATATGAAATTATTTCAAACAATTTCAGTTAAGACAAATAGCGCTCTACATTGTTGAATTTTTTATTTGCGTAATTCTAATAAATTTTTGTAAAATTAAAGATATATTGTCATATTATTATATTCACCAAAATATTGAAGAAAAACCACCGTAAATGGCAGGACGAGAGAAAAAGCAATCTTCATTTTCGCAGAATAAGGGGAAACTGATTACTTCAAACTATAATTCTTATCTTATTTTGTACATATGCCTCGAGTTTCTTCTTGTATGATATTTGTATTTCAGTTATCAGTCTAATAAACGAAATCTACTGATTTCATTGATGTGGCGTTCGTGAAAATAAAGGGATTGTATTCTTTAAACACGCATCCATAAAAATTAATATAAGTTTATTTCAATAATACCGATTATGATTTCGGACCAAAAGGTTTCTTATTATGAGTCGAATTCTTAATGTTGTTTTCATGCTACAAGTCAGATATATGAAGAAAACATTTTTTATGATTTAAAAAAATTAAAATACAGTAAAACCTTTTGATAGCCCTCCCTTCTACAGCCCTTTGGAGAATTGACGTAGCGCTGCAGGCAGGTGTAAAAGAATCTGCGCGGGGTGCGCGGGATGACCGGTTGTCACTTTGGCGTAAACAAACAAAAGCTTAGTGGGCCATTATGAGTCCCACCCACTGTCAGTCCCACAATTGGCGCTATAGACGAGTTTCACTGTATTATAACTGGTTTCAGCCATATAAAAATTTAATTTCTAAATTAAAAAAGAGTAGGGCTTTAAAGAATGTTTTTCCGAAAAATAATCCGTCACTTATTAAAATGCAATCATTTTTCAAAATTTGTTAAGAAGCGACGGTTAGGAAAAATTCAATTGCAAAAAAATTCGGTTAAAATTAATGTTCTTTGTGCGAAAATTAAAATTATGAAATAAAATTTTTTTTTTAAATAGCAGTTATAATATTTCAAATCTTAATGCGATGTGATTAGTGGTTGATTAGTCAACTCACATTTGAAATTTTTTAGTTGATCAGAGGGTTTCGATGACAGTCAGTAACAAAGTGCTTTCTGTGTCTCAATATAAATATTTTCGGTTAAAATATAAGAATTAAGAAAGTTTACTGAAATTCTAAAAATTTTAATAAAGCAGCAGATTTTCCAGAAATTCGCAACGATTGTTTTCTCCAAGTCTTTAAATTAAAGGTTGGGCCATAATTTGAGAAATCAAGAGGCTGAATCTAACAAAATTTATTTATTAGTTTGGTAAGTTTCAATAAAATACATAATCGGTCAGTTTTTTAGTCTTAATCTGCGGAATTTTTGTTAAACTTTAAGGATTTCAAAGGTTTTGAAGATTTCATTAAATTTGTGGATTTTTATTATAGTCATGAAGAGGGGTTTTTTCGAGTTACAGTGTACGAATGTTGAGTCAAAATTTCAATTTCGATAAAGCAACAAATATTTTGGAAATCCTATTTAAATGGTAAATTTGTTAGTAAAGAAAAATTAATCTGTGCCTTGATTGAGATTAGGTTGTTTTGTTGTCTCAATTGGTGGTGGCAATTTGTTTTTGCACCTTCAAAAATTATTTAAGAGAAATGTGCAAGGAGAAAAAAGACCCTCAGCATTTTTGTTTTCAAATCCCTCTAACTTCTTTACAATCATTTGAAACCTTTTGAAGTTTCTCAAAATTCATACAAAAGAATAATAAAAATATTTTAAAATACTTTAAAATTGATTAATGTCATTTAAATCTCTTTAAGCTCCTTAAAATCTTTTAATTTTTTGAAGTCCCTTTAAATTTTTTGATATTCATTAAAATCTTTTAAATTTTCTTGAAAAACTATATTTTGTTTAACTTTATGAAATCTTCTAAATTTTAAATAATTTTTGTTATTTACCTAAAAAATCTAAACAACTTTAAAATAATTTGATTTTTTCCTCAAATTTTTTAAATCCTGAAATATTACAAATTTGCTTTACAATCTGTCAGATTTTTACAAATTTGGAAATTGTTTTGTATGTTTTTGAAAATGCTTTCAAAATTAATTAAAATAAAAATCGTTTTTATTTTTCCTGGGAAATTGAAGACTTTTCTTTAAAACCATTTACAACTTGATAAAAAGCGACTACATTTTTATAAGAAATCTGAAAAAATCTAAATTGTTTTGGAAAAATTTCTGAATTCTTTTTAATTTCAAATCATTGCAAGTATTTTTTCCAAAAATTTAAAAATATCTTTTAAAAATATTATAATTTTTTCTTTCTTTGGAATTCTGCCTATTCATAATATTGCCCTTGAATATTTCAAATTTTTCTTTAGATTTGCAGATTCTAAATTTTTTAAAAATATTATATTAAAAAACTTCTGTATTTTTTTTTAAAATGTATGCACAAATCTAGATTTTGTTAAAGCATTCTTATTAATCTTAAATAATTTCTGATATATGTTTTCAAAATTTCAAAATACCTTCCAAAAAGATTATATTCCTTCAAAATTAAAATACTGTCATAAAATCTTACAGATTTTTTTTGACAAATTAAGAAAAATGTCAAGAATATTATGTGAGCATTAATTTCTTGAAATAAAAAATATTTTACAATTTTTCTAGAAATCTTCAATAATGTTTTTTACACTTTTAAAGCCTTTTACAATTCTTGAAAAACGTCTGCATCTTTTGTTTAATGTATGTACAAATTTGAAAATTTTGAAATTTTTTCTAAAAACATTCGATGAGAATTATTATCTGAAAATAAAAAATCCTTTACAAATCTTCCAGGAATCTCAAGAAAACTGTTTTAGACTTTTGAAACCTTTCACAATTTAAAAAAAAAGGCCTGAATCTTTAGTTAAATGTATGCAAAAATCTACATTATTATTAAATTATTATGTTAACAAATTAAAAAATCTTCGTAAATTGCCTAAAATCTTGCAGATTTTTCTTGACAATTTTGGAAAATTTGTAAAATGTAATTGAATATTCTCTCAGAATTAATTTTCAAACCTTTTTGAATTTTCACAAAATGATATTCGAATCCCTAATACTCCATGAAATCACTCGAATTCTTAGAAATCCTGTAAACTTTCTTTAAAATCTTTGAACTTCCCTGGTTTTTTTAATCCATTCAATTTATTTCCAAGAGTACAAAGTCAAACATAATAGTTTGAAAAGCAGGAAAAAGTAGGACATAGTAAAATACAAAGGATTAAATAAGCAAGAGAATTTTCAAACATATTAAGTACTTTATCTTGCGAATTGACCAAAAAATCGTGTGGTTTCATTAAATAATAACATTTTGTACAAAAAAGGGTCCAAAAGTTGATTAAAAAATAAACGTTTATCTTTAGCTGATATTGCTTAGTGTCGACTAGGTAAAAATTCAAAGAATAGATCCTAAAATGTCGGTATACTGGTCCAAAAAAATCTCTTTATTAATAGACGTTTCGCCCTACGACGAAAGACATTTTCAGTGAAATACAACTATGTACATACTGATTTTGACAATTAAATCATAAGCGAACAGTTTTCAGGGAAATCCAGATGATCACAGCAGTATAAAAAGTACTGAGAAGGAATAAGAATATAGCGACTGGATGTTCTTGGTTGACTTTTCTTTTATTCCTCTTTTTGTGTTTCAAATTTGTTTCTTATAAGTCAGTCATGACGTAGGACTATCACAAAAGCATAAATTTATGATTGTTTAATGGAATTATCAGTGCAGGAAGTATTGCGTTTAATACGGATTTTACAAGTTTTATTAGAAAATGTCTTCTTATTAAAAATTTGGAGCCAACTGAAGTTTCACCGATTTCTACTTTTGTGATATATATATATATATATATATATATATATATATATTCCAGCAAGAATATTAGGACTCTACAATATTGCAAATATGTCTCCATCGGACGTTGATATAACAATTTGTTCGTTCCTTGGTGCAGGCTGAAATTTACTACCTACTCTCATTAGCAGTTTCTTACCGGCAGAAAAAATAAATCTTCGAAGTTCGAATGTCTGTCTCGAAGCCGCTTTGGAAATCAGCCGAATAAATGTAAGTTGACGAAGTTCATTTCCAGATCCGGAATGAGAAGGATGATGATCGGGTGGATCCATGTACCTCGTAGGATAAGAAGACCCTGAAGACGGTGACCTAATTGAAGAACGATCTCCGCGAGAATGAGACCTGGATCTGGACCTTACAGGAGAAGAAGACGTCTTAGGAGAATCAGAACTTTCGGTACGAGAAACAACAGGAATAGAGCCACTATTATAAAAAGTTTCAGACTGGAAACTCAACTCTGCAGCAAGAAGCAAAAAATTATATTTTAGTAAAGTTCTGTAACATTGTTCTGTTTTAATCTTTAGTTTTTATGCTTTTAAATCATTCATTTTTCTTCGACGCCTGGATGTCAGCACAATTTTCTTATTATATTAAAAAACGTTACTTTTTAAAACTGAATGTGAATGTTTAAAATTCTCCTCGCATGCATTTTATTCCTGAGAATTTGTATTCTTTGGCAGTTTACTATTTGCTGCTCAGGAAGTTGGTAATGAGTAAGCTATTCGGTACCAATCCTGGTAGGACGATAAACCCGAAACGCAATACTTTTTTATCAACAACTAGAAACATAGAAACTTTATCAAAAACTTGTGGTTTCCAATTAACATTACAGTTTACTTTTAACTCATCTTAGCCCTTTCATTTCAAAATAAGTGTTCATCAGAAATTTCCTTAAAATGTATTTATCGCTAAATCCAGTGTCTAATCTCGCGCCTATTATGAATTTCTCCACTTTTTCCGAAAGCCCTTTAAATTCATTCTTTAAAGTATAAATAAGATTTCCAGAAGTGAAAATCAAATTCCGATTACGATTTGTCACCTTTAATAATTCTCAGTTATTTGTCAATCTTTTGCGCTCCCTAGCACGGAACAAGATCTAAATAAATTTCCCTTCCCTTCAGAAAGATTGGGGATCAAAGTCGCATTAATCTCACAAACGAGGCTCCATTCTGTACAAATCTTTTTTTTTGCAATATTTGCCATTCAGGAATCTTTTTCTAATTTTTTAACGCATTTCATACTTATTTATTTGGAAAGAAGCTATTCGGGTAAGCGCCCATTTGAATTATTACCGATAGTAATTCTCAAGCTTTTAGGAACCTTTAATCTTGAATTTGAAAATTCATACATCCATATTAAAAATTCTTTTTTATAAATGCTGTATTGGTGATATTTCAGTATAGTAATTATTCTACATGTTATGGAATAAGTTCCGAAATGAAAACAGGTTTCGAATTCAAAAATAAAATAGATAGCTTAGAGTCAAACTTCAGACCAATAATCAATATTCTTGTGTTCCCAAATGAAAATGGGTTTCGCAAGAATAAGAGAATGTCTCGCCAACTCGACGTCATTTCAGAAGAATAATGACCGGTCTAGAGGGCGAGGAAAGCTCTGAAAGTTTTTAGTTCTAAATTAATTTTTACTCTGACTTCCTTTTGGAGTTCGGAAGTTGATCTTTAACATCACTGTCTCTTCTCTCATGCCTATAACGCTAGCTGTCAAGAGGTAACACAAGATCTGGCGAACATATGTTATCGATTAGATCAATGTGTGATCCCGCTGAGTCATGAGCCAAACAAGGTTCCCTATTAAGTGCTTGCCGCCGACTGTCGATTCCAGCCCTCTTCCAGTGATCCCAAGTTTGGCATGTTGAGCAACTGCGACTGCTCGTGTCAGCGACTCTCATTGGTTGCTGTTGGCGTGTGAGTTAAACCGGGTATTATCAACAATTATTGAAATTAAAATATAATCATTGTTAAAAATGACACATTAATTTAAAAATTACGTAAGTTGTGAATTAGGGTTTGAAACAATACCAGTGCGTATATTTTGTAAATAATAGCATATTTTCTTTAAATTCAAAAGATGAAGCAGGCACTCGCTTGATTTTTATCATCAGCAATGATAATTTTTGTTCCCGATTATGTTCTTCATTATGTAACGTTTCTAAATTAAAAATTCAGCGCGCCAACAGCGATCAGTTGGGCATTTTCATTTCAACCATCAGCTAACTTTACATTTCTGAAAGATGAGTGGAAAACAATAAATCAAAAGCATGGAAGAAAATATAACAATATAAGCCAGGTGTGTGATTTGTGTGAGTCCGATTTGATCTATAGTTGATGGGGTTGAGGAACGTATCTTAAGAGGCTGGTGATGGTGTTGATGCTTGGCTTTCGTAGGAGGAGGGGTAAGACGTACGACGAAACGTACTTTTGCTTAAGGTGTGGATGTAGATGTGGAAGGCCTGTCGTCTTCTAGATGAAGGCCGGTTTGGAGTGCATCTCGGAAGGCGGCTAAGCAGCGGTGGACTCGGGTGCGCTCGCTAAGCAGGATCGGGAAGTCTTGGATTTTCCAGACATAAGCACCTGGGGAGGATAAGAATGAGAGAAAAGTATAGCAAGGACTATCGGAGCCGCTAAAAAGGCTTACTGGTCCTTGAAAAAAGATTAGCTGTAGGTGAACGGAGTTGCGAGGAGAACTCACCGGCCTTGGAAGTACAGTATAGAAAGGGCATTTCGGGCTGCAGAGAGATTACCGACCCAGAAGAAAGAGAGAAATAGGAAAGAGTACGAGGCGGGGCTGCAAGAGCGTGCCGGCCTGTCAAGGCAGACAAGAGAGAAGACGGGGCTGTACGGATCTTATGGGCATTAAAAAAGTAAAGGTCGTGAGGCAGAGAGAGAGAGAGAGGTAAGGTAGAGTTGCTAGATAGGGATAGGAGGGTAGGTAAGAGAAATAACGCTGAAATTAATTTAGATTGCGAAAGCACTTCTTTACTCTTAAAAAGTAGTATAAAGTAACAGAAAACGATCGAGGGACTGAGGTTACCCAGTCGATCGTCCGAGTAAGTCCGAGTAAGTCCGAGTGCGTATTTTCGCTTGCACGCACCCTCTTTTATTTTGCACCAGCCTAGAGGGGGTCCGGCCAGCGATTGGCCCGTTTCCCTCGGCTACTCACGCGACTGATGGAGGGGCGTAGTGGCGGTAGCGATTGCGTATACAGTACGAAAATTTTGAAAATCGAAAAGAATTACCAAATTCAGACTAAATATTACAAATATGCGTAAAGTGATAGTTTGTAGGAGAAAACTTAAAAGCGAAAAACAGAAAGACAATTACTATAAGTAAAGAAAATAGTATAACAGATTTAAAATAGCATTAAGAGAAATATAAAAATTAAAAGTAACTTAAAATAAATAATTGCTTAACGAAAGTAAAATTGATTTTTATATCATTTTAAAGTAACATTAAGAGAATAGGTAAGTCAGGTAAAAGGAAAAAGTAAATAAAATAATATTACCGCAAAACGAAAGTAAAGTTAGTAAAATTAAAAAAAGAGGGTTAACAGGAAGATATAAAAGTTAAATCTGTAAATTATCTTTTACAATAAACGTGGAATTGGTACAATATTTACAGATAGACATTAAATATAAAAATTAAAATTTGTCTTCCAAGGTTGAAAGATAAAATATATGCGCATTGGAGATAATTCATACCCCTTGTACCCTAAACCTGAGTTTTTGTTTATTATTATAAATAAAAGGGGAAAGTGAAAGATACCATCCGCGAACTCTTTCTCTCTCTAGTGGACGGTAAGCTCTCGGTAGCCTCGCCACGAAAGCTTTTCTTGCTTCAGGGACGGTGAGCTCTCTGCAGACCGGTAATCTGTTAGAAGCCCTGGTTGACTTTTGCTAACTCTCTTCGGGGACCGGTAAGCCTTCCCCGCGGCTCCTATTGTCACTGCTCAACTTTCCAGTGGAAGACTACCGACCCACTACTTCCTTTTTTTCCTCTCCTTGCACTCTCACGGCCATAGTCCGCTATGTGATCCGCTTTTCTAGTTCCTACCAACTCCACCTTATCCGGCCCTCGATCTCTTTTTTCGCCGTTTTGGGCCGCCTAGTTAGGTGTTACGAAACTCCACACGACCCGAAGTAACCAGATACCCCATCTCCACGCAAACGGTTTGGTGTCGAGGAGAGCGATGACGATGTCATCATCCTTGACGAGGACGAGCTTCTGCGCTCGCCCATAGCCCCTTCCACGAAACGCCCTTGCAGCAGAGAATTCGACACCGTGATAAGAAACCTCGCCCCAGCAGGGTGCGAACGGCTCGCCACCCGCGTCAAACCAACTTCGGAGAAACACACAATCATCCTCATTCACCCATCCACACTTTCGATCAAGTCTGGATCATAAACCTCAACACCAGGCTCGCATCAAACTTTTTATTAGAATCAAAACTTAAATTTTCATATATCGCCTGAAGTAAAAAAATTTTTATTTTTGTCTTTGATATTTAGAAGGCCGGCATGATTTTAACAATTGTAAAGTAACCGCTGAATAGTGTTAAATCTTGATCTTTTAATATCGCTTTTGAGACCAAATTTTTACATTTCTAATTGAAAATTTGTTTAAAGTTTTGAGATTCAAAATTTGAATTTATATTAATTTTTAGTTTGGTAGAGCTTACACGTAAAGGAAAGGTTGTTGGTTCAAATTCAGCCCACAGATAATTTTTTAGGGGTGGCGGCTGGAGCCGGATACCGGGAAAACTGGGATATGACCGGGCATTTTATGAGACCAGGCAAAACCGAAGAATAACAAGGAATTTATTTGCTGACTAAGATTTTACAGATTTTAGAAAAAATCTGTCCATTTTTGTTTTAAACAATTTTTTAAATAATCATCTGAATTTTCATCTTCTTCAATTATGATATAATTACGGTTACACTAAGTGATCCGAAACAATTGATTTTACAACACAATTGGGAATTAGTTAAAAACTGAAGAATTTCTTGGATTTTAACGTTCAAAATTAAACTGATTCAATTGAAATTAATTAATTGCAATAATTTCAAAATAATATATTTATGATTAAAGGCTTTTATTATATTTGAAATATTGTTTTAGACTAAAATTTGAAATCTTTTGATGAAGAAAAATAAAAATTGCTTATTATTTACAAATTTTATTGTTTAGGTAAAAGCAGGTTTTATAATTTAAAAATTCCAAACTAGACAAAATAATAAACTTGAAAAATTTCAATTTCACTTTTCCTATTGAAAAAATTTAATTTACATTTTGGACAAAAAATGCAGAAGCTTTTTAAGAAAAATAAAAGACTCCAAAAATAAAAAATATTGTCTTAAGATTCCTAGGAAAATTAAAAATTACTGTATACAAATAATTAATTTTCAGAGAATATATGGAAAGATTTTGAAATTTGTTAAAGCTGAACCTGGAAGATTTTAAGGAAATATTTTTTATTTCATCGAATTTAAAAATACTACGGAAAAATTCGAATCATTTCTAAAGATGTTTGGAAGTTATACTTAAAATGAAAATAATTTAAGTTTCAATTTGACAAGTGTTTGGTTTATAGAAAATGTAATCATTCCATTTTCAATATTTATAACTCAAAATTGCTTAAAATTATTTGCAGCTTAGTATTTATTACTGTAAATTAAAAAATGGTCATCTTTCGAGTTTTTCATGTGGATTTTTTGAACTCAAGGCATAAAAATAAATGACTTAATTCCTCATTTCAGTTACCAAAATGAAGAAGTATTAAAGAAAAAAAATTATATTTATTTTCGTTTTCTACTCCTTCAATTTAAATAGCGTGGATTTTAATATTCATCAATAAAGATTTCACAAATTTTCAATATTGTGCAATTTGAAATTTAAAATCTGGAGAACTGAACAAGTACCAAAGTGATTCCTATAAAAATTTAATAATTCTCAAAATTCATTACAAGCAGCACATTCAAAACTGTTTCTATTCGTTGAGCAACAACAACATAAAAAATAGCACAATTCTTTTCAGAAATAGGGTCCTGGATAAAGGAAGAATATCGTGTGATAATTCGATACAACTTTTCTCGTGGTTTAAGTGTAGACTCGCGCTCAGGTCGATCACCGGAAGTGGTGACATCGTAAAACATCGCTTCTGTAAATAATTTACTGAATGATAATAGAAGAATCACGTACCGGCAGATGGAGAAAATGTTACACTAAAAAGATTTGAATTGGGTTCTTCTCGAGATGTAAATGGTATTATAAAAGGCGACGAAACCTGGCGTATTATTACGACGTTGGATCAAAATCACAAAACAAGATCTGGGTGTTTGAGGAAGAGGATGCTCCAGTGTAGGTGCGGAAGTCTCGATCTGTAAACAGAAGAATGATTGCAGTTTTCTTTACGAAACGCGGTATTGTGGATAGGGTCGTACTGGAGGACCAGCGTACAGTCACCTCGTTCTGGTACACTCAGGTATGTTTACCCCAAGTGATAATCCAACTCAAAAACATCAGGCTTTCTTGGTCAAATCTATATTGCAAAACTTTCGTAGTGCCCTATGTACAAGACATTTTTAATTGAGGTATGTTTGATTTAACGAATTCAGAGATTGTAAAAATGTTACTATTACAAACCTTGCTCTATGAGAAATCAATACTATGTGTACCTGCATGTGATAAGGGTCATTATGGCTGATTCTGGTTTGTAAGATAATCGCGTTTTGCTAAGTCATGATTGAAATCATCATTTCGGTTTTTAGAGGGGTTGATACTGAGACACATATTGAATCTAAACGTAGCAGGGAGTAAGTCAAGGAATAAGAAAAAAGTGAGAGGATGCTTTTAGTTGTTTTTCCTATTTCTTCCTCATCTATGTTGTGTTATCTTTTTCTGCTGTGGTCAGTGGGGCAACCATTTTTTCGTTGGTTGGAGCGGGCTGAAATTTATTACCTGATTGTGGCCATTTAAGATTTTTATCAACAGAAAAAGTGAATCTGCGAAGTTCGAATGTCCGCTTGGAAGCTGTTCTGGAAATCAGCCGCATAAAAGGAAGTTGATTAAGTTTATGCCTGGTCCGTGATTAGAAGGAAGCAGGTCGGGTGGATTGATGCATCTCTTAGAATCAGTTGGTCTTGGAGAAGAAGATTTGCCACAAACAGAATTTCCGATACGAGAAGACCTCGACCTGGACCTAATAGGAGGAGATCTCTCAGGAGATTTATAACTTCTGGTACGCGAAACATCAACAATAGAGCCACTATTAGATACATATCTAGTCCTGTTCTGCCCTACTGTTTAAATGTAGTCTACAATTCTTTTTCTAAAATAATCAATACATTTAATTGCTTTTGGTATCAATGCGCTGATTTAATTAAGTATATGGATAAAAAAGTATCAATTCAAAAAACTTTCTAAAGCTCCAGAAATTGTTTATAATAACCATGTGCTGTGCAACGAACAGTGAAAGAAAACGCACTTCAAATTTCTTCTTCTCAATTTATTGCTAGGCAAAAGTTTATAATAGTATGAAATAAATACATGATGCCTCACAGACTAAAAATGATTTCCTTACTGATCCATTTATTCGTCATAAGAGAATTTTACCATAAACTGCAAATAGTGTAATAGTATTTGAGATATTTTCAGATTTTAATTACTCTTCATTGCCTTACTTGGTAGAGATGTTTCAGGTAGAAATAGCTTATGACTGAGCTTCATATCAATGCATACCAAAGCTGTCTCCAGGGAAATTTTGAAATCATTAAGGTTTTACGTAAATAAATAATTTTAACTTTTTCCGAATCCAGGTGGTCCGTTAGATTTGCTAAAGTGTATAACTACAATCTTTAAATAGTGAAATTATTATTCTTTGATATTTAATATTTAATTAAGCAGTTTGATTCAACAATACATAAAAACAAGCCCGAGATCGTTTTTCAGTGGTGAGCCTATTATGCAAAAAGTTATTTAATTACATTAGTTATATTTTTTATTAGCCTAGTCCACATAAATATATTTTACGAAGTATTTTTTCCTTCTGTCTGATCTGATTTCAAATATTTTTCAATTTAAGGACAGTTATTCTAATTCATCTATATTTGGGACTAAATTATATTCCACTAGGAAAAACCTAATGAAGATACTAAAATAATAGATACTACTCATTCTTGATGGGAAGATAGTTAACATTAAATGTGAAGGTTTTTAAGTTTATGCTGAAAATCAAAAATAAAAACATAAATCAAACTATTTTTTTATCTAATTAGACACCTCTATTAAGATTTGCGAAATTGAAAAAAAAGTTTTATTCCTTCGTCTGAATGATTAATTACAAATATCTCAAAAGGAGAAGTTTTTGGGCATATTTAACTCATGCGATAAGAACTACGAGGGTGGATAAAATATAAACCGGAATTTTACAAATACTTTTCTTAACCAATCGCAAGCACTCTCACAGTGTAGGTGCTTGTAATGTAGTGTATTAGGAGTGGGTAAAACGCTTGGTGAGCTGTTTGACCCAGTCAATTCGTCAGTACAGCTATGAGTGAGCAACAAGTTCCAGCGTCCGTTGCACAACGGGTTATAATAAAGTTTTTAACTAAAGAAGGCGTTAAACCGTGCGAAATTTTGACTTGATTGAATGGTCAGTATGGGGATCATACTCTGTCTAAAACTCAAGTGTTTGATTGGGCCAAAAAGTTTAAGAGTGGACGAGAAAATGTGGAAAATGTGAGTCATAATCGACGTCCAAGATCAAGTGTCTCTGGCGATAACATTGGTGCAGTTCGTGACCTTATTGAAAGTGACAGGCGGTTCACTATTCATGAAATCGCTTTACAGGTGGGCATTAGCTATGGAAGCGCTCAAACAATCAATAAAAATCATCTTGGTTTCAAAAAAATCTGTGCCCGATGGGTCCCGAAGTTATTGAACGAAGATCAAAAAAACATTCGACTGCGAATCAATAAGAGACATGTGAATCGATTTCAGCGGGAGGGAGAGACTTTTTTGAAGCATATCGTGATATGTGATGAAACATGGGTGCATCATTACACTCCCGAGTCCAAGATGGCGAGTAAAGAATGGCGAAGGAAAGACGAAGCCAGTCCTGTGAAAGCCAAAACCCGTCTCTCAGCCAGTAAGATCCTCGCGACCGCCTTTTTCGACTACAGAGGAGTGATGCTCATTGATTTCCTACATGATCGACGTACGGTTAACGCTGCCTACTACTGTCAGCTGTTGGAGGCCGCAAAAGCCGCTTACAGAAGCAAATGACGCGGTAACCCCATCAGAAACGTCATCCTTCTTCATGACAATGCCAGGCCACATACGGCGGGTGAAACGAAACAAAAACTGGAGTATATGCATTGGGAAACCCTTGAGCATCCTCCATACAGCCCAGATTTGTCACCCTGTGACTATCATTTGTTTGCGCCCATGAAAGATACACTTGGAGGATTGCGATTTGACAACGATCAAGATGTTGAGGAATTCGTACGCAATTGGTTGATGACTCGACCTCAAAGTTTCTACGAGCAATGAATTAACAAGCTTCCAAACCGCTGGAAAAAATGTGTAGAGCGTGAAGGAGACTATGTAGAAAAATAATCAATAGTATTTTTGTATTGTTTTATATATAAATATTAAAAAAGAATTCCGGTTAATATTTGATTCACCCTCGTATGATATACAATATTATTTTATAGAAACTGAAACAATTTTTTATTAGAAATCTATTTTTGTTATTGACAAACAGACAGACACCGAAATAAAAAATATTTTTTCTATCTGAGGGGGGGCCTCGGAACGTTAAAATTTTTTAAAATCCACGAAATACGGTTTTCACACTAATTTAATACCTTTGCATTATAAATTAAAATTAAAAGCCGTAATTCCACGTAGCCAAACCGATAACAGAGGCAAGAGAAAAACGTAGCCTGAATCCATTCTTTGATGTGGCATAGCGTTGAGGATTTCAAAATTAGCTTGAAAGCTCACATTTATACACGAATAGACAGTTTCTACATAGAACTCAATAATTATTTCTGGTTTAGAAAAAATGTAATAAAGTCTCGGCTCCACTGTTTTAAGTATCATCAACTAATTGAATAACAGGATCATTAATTCTAATATAGTATTTACGACTTTCCTCCAGTTAAGCTTATGTTGTCTATAGTTCTGATTACTAAAAATAATACCTAACATTGCCTATTGTTTAGAAGTTTGTTTAAGCTTTATAGAACTAAATTATTCGCTTACTGATCCACTTATTCTTCATTATCGAATTAGCTTGAACAAGAATAATCTTGTGTGCTGAAAAAACATTTTTTTTCTAAATCTTATATCTTTTTTCGTCAAAAAAAGATGCTTTAATTTGTCTCTAATTAAAAATTCCTAAAATCTAACCAATTATTAGTGAAATTTTACATCTTCTATTAGCGAAACGTGAGAACTAAAGAAAGGGTTCGAAATTAAAAATCTGGTTTCAAATTTATAAATTCTAAAGGTTTACTCGAGTTTTTAGATTTTGTAAAATTTGTAGAGTTTTAGAAAAATCAGTTCGACGTTGATTTTCGAATTAGAGACTACGAATTTTGATTTAAAATTTTATCTTCCAAAAAGCGTGCAATGTTTCTGAAATTCGGTTTAATTGTTTTATTTTTCAGTCAAAATTATTAAATTTAAAAATGAATTAATTTGTTTGTTTTATTAAATGTTTTTATATTTATAAAAGCTAATATATTTTAAAAAATGAATTCTAGAATTAAAGGTTCAACGATTTTGTTAAAATGTTGACACGTCTAAAAATTAATGAATTAAAATTAAATTGGATCATGAATTTTAATGATCCGCTTGCCTTCTCCTATGTTTATTTGTTTGAAATATAATTAATAATAATATTTTAAGGTGTTCGGAATTCTAAGAATTCTGGATATTTCAGATATTAAAGTAACCTGAGAATTTCAGATCGTTAAAAAGAATTCAGAATATTTTCGGCATTCACAAAATCAAGTGTTTCAGAGTATTCAAGAAATCTATGGAAACCAAGGGGTTTTGATAATTAATGTATTTAAAGAATAAAGAAAATTCGGAGAATTTAAGAAATTACGATCATTGAAGAAATTCAAAAAATTCAGGGAATTAAGAGAATTAAAGAAATTAATACAATTTAGGAAATGCACACAATTCAGGAACTACAGAGAATTTAGTAAATGCAAAGGGATTTAGTAATTTAGTAAGTAAATTGAATGAAAAGAAGGCAGGGAGTTCAGAGAATTCAGACCGTACATAGATTTCAAGAAATTGAGAGAATTTAAGCTATTCAAGGAATTTAGGAAAGTCAGAGAATTCAGAGAATGCACAAAATTACTGGTATTCGGGAAATTCATGAAATTCGGAGAATTCATAGAATTCATGAAATTCAGAGTATTCATTAAATTTATTGATTTCACAGAATTCGGAGAATTCACAGAATTATAAGAATTCTTGAAATTTATAGAATTCAGAAAATTCATGGAATTCAGACAATTCGGATAATTCATCGTTTGTATCGTTTTACAAAAGATTACATTTTTTATTTTAAAGGTAATTTTTCACGAATATAGCAAGAATTACGCTTCTGATAAAAAAATAGCATTAAAATATGTCTAGATCTTTTTTAGTTGAATAAGTTTAACTATTTTTTGACATATTTGAGGTTATGTAGCAACCCTTTTTTTTTCAAAAAACTATGCAAAGTATTTCAAAGTGCATTTCCTTATCTTTTAATTACCGCTGAGATGGCTCAAATTTCTTTTTTTTTCGTCTAGTTATTCAATTTTGAAAACTTCAAATTAAATATTCTGTATGTTTTAAGATATCATATGTAATTTAACATGCTTAGACTTGCATATCTTGAAAGCTGACGCTAAAACATAAATTAAAGGATTTCGCTTGGTAAATTATCGTTATTTCTGAGCCTAAGAATTTCTAATATAGCCTGCGCTCTTCTGTTATAAGTTTCATGAAGCAATTAAACTCCAGGATTATCAATTCTAGCAGTTACGACTTTCAACCAGTTGAGGTTATGTTGTCCATAGTTCTGATTTGCAAGAATGGCGTCTGATAAGTTCGATTATAATAATTATAATGCTTAATTTGCAGCAACAAATTTCTGTTCTGTGATACTTTTATGTTAAGTTATTGAATATAATTATTCAACGATAGAAATCTCATTTCGTAATTCTCAACCCAATTTTCTCCAATGCATGGAAACGACCCAGTGGGCACGAAATTTGGATACGTCTGTAAGACATCGTTACGACATCCTCACGACAACTTTACGACATCCTATGTCCATGTTGTTAAGGTGTCTTTACGATATCGTTAATAAGTCGAATGATCGAACGATGTCTTCACGATACCGCAAAGACACTGAAACGACATGGACATCGGATGTCGTAAAGTTGTCGTAAGGTTGTCGTAACGATGTCCTAAAGACGTCGCCAAATTTTGTGCCCACTAGGGAGAGACGTTATTAGGTTTGAAACAAGTTGGCACTAAAAAAGGAATGAGAGGATAGTTTTAGTTGACTTTCCTTTATTTCCTCGTGTATGTTGTCGTTATATATTTGTTTATGATAAGCCAGTAATAAAGTGCGACTATCCCAAAATAATAAGATTAAAATTTCTTTATTCGATTAATAGTGCACAAAGAATTGGGCTTTACACGGTTTTTAAGAGTTTTATTTGAAAGTATCTTCTGATGAAGAAATTGCGACCAACTGGAGTCTCGTTCATTTCTTCTGGGGTCATCAAGGTAACATTGGCACTTCCCATGCTTATTTTTGCCCGTCTTGTGTATCTTGAAATAGTGTCATGAATATATATTCCAACAAAATTATTAGGACTCTCCAATATTGCAAATACGTCACCATCAGACGTTGACAGAACAATTTGTTCGTTGGTTGGCGCAGGCTCATATTTAGTACCTCCTAGTGAAATTTTAAGTTTTTTATCAGCTGGAAAAGAGAATCTTCGAAGTTCGAATGTCCGCCTCGAAGCCGTTTTGGAAATCAGCCGAATAAACGGAAGTTGATGAAGTTTATTTCCAGGCCCGTAATGAGAAGGAAGCAGGTCGGGTGGATTTAGCTCTTTGGTACGAAGAGGAGGCTTTGAAGATGAAGACTTTTCCGAAGAGCAATGTTCGATACGAGGAGACCTAGACCTGGACCTAACAGAACGAGGAGACACCTCAGGAGAATTAGACCTTTCGTCGCCAGGAGTACCAGAATTGGAGCCACAATTATATGAAGATTCGGACTGCGAACTTAACTCTGCAACAAGAAATAGAGAATTATATTTCAGAAAAGTACGTAAGGCAAAGTGAATGCACATTTCGGAAAATTAGTCTTGGGCTGCCGTACTTTTTTGAACGTATTCCATCATTCTTTTTCCGAAATTATGAGTACATTTTATTGCTTTTGTAATCACTTTGTTGATTTTACATCAAATTGAACCCTAGCCACATTTTCACTTTTTAAATTTATTTCCCATAGACACTAGGTACACAATCATAGGAAAAGTCATAAAACGTTGGCACCCCAAAAAAACTATTAAGGGGGCAGCAGCGTTTTGAACGTCAAAAAGGACTAAATTGGACCCTCCTGCCCTTCCCGTGTTAACCGAATCTACTAATTCAAAATAACTGTAAATGCAGAACATTTTTTGATGCACAGAAAATTGTTCAAAATAACCATGTGCTGACAATCACAGAGTGGGGCGAAAAAAACGTCCATGGACAAATTGATTTTTAATAATCAATTATAATCGGATTTTAACTTTTTTAAAAATGTAAGCTAATAGAATTTCGTATCGAAATGTCATTGCCTAATTTGCAGTTTCGATTTCATTTTCCTGTTTATTTAATAACAAGAATGAAAAAAATACTTTTAAAATATAACAGTATTTGAAAATTTTGTTGATCTAATCAAAAATAACACTGTTTCTCACTTTATTTACTAGTTTGATGACAATCCACTATTTTTATTTTTAGCAAAAATTTAATTAATCGACTCTTTTGTTATCCCAATAAGTCAATCATCGGAAGAGACATAAAAAGCTAAGAATTAAGACTTAAAAAAACAGGGAAGACAGTACCAGAAAAACAAGTCGTTTTGATACAGATACTTACTTACTGCATTGCCTTTCATTCTCTGCTGACCTGTACATAACAAGTTTAAGAACTGATTTCTCAAAGCCAGGAAGACCATTGCTTTCAGAAGCTAGAGAAATTCTTATAGAAAATACCTAGTTTTAAAAACTCTGAATATTTTATTAGTACTGACTATATCATTTCATTGCACTAGGTTATTTTCAAAATAAACTGATCGATTCCGTTAACCAAAAAAGAAAGTCAAGTAGTAATTATGTTTCTTTAATGAATCATACATTTTGATTAACTAATGACAAGAAATTATTACTGATTAATTTTAATTGTATTTCAGCAAAAAAAATTTAGTTTACAGTTGCATTACATAAGAAAAATTGGTTGGTTACATTGTTTATGAAAGTAAAAATATTAGATCATTATCGAACTATCAACAAAATTTTGAAAATTTGTTATAAACAGTTCATCATACACAAAAAACAAGGTTAAATGCTCAAAATGGCCCAATAATGCATTTGTTAATTAAGTTTGGTTGAACAATTATAAAATGTTATCGGTTCATAGCAAAAAATCATTCCTAATTAATTGCCTGTTCCGTAAAAAAACTGTATTTTAATTATAAATATATAAAACGATACAAAATTATTTAGACAATTGTTATTTACATTGAAAATTAGCTAATCCGATAAGTCATCTGAATGAAATAAAGTGAAAATTTCTTAAAAGTAAGTTCGCTATTTCGAATTTAGCGAATCCGATGGGCGAATTGGCAATCAGTGAACCCAAGAATTGTTTCAAAAAAAAAAAAAAATCACTGAAAATTTTTTAATTTTTTACTCAAATTTGCCAAAAAAGAATAAAAAAATTAATTTTTCTACTTTTTTTAATAGTTCGCTGGTGTCGAGTGATCGTTAAAACAGGTTATTTTCAAAATAAACCGATCAATTCCGTTAACCCAAAAAGAAAGTCAAGTAGTAATTAGGTTTTTTTAATAAATCATCCATTTTTATTAAATCATAACAAGGAATTATTACTGAGTGATTTTAATTATAGTATAATAGAAAAAAATTTATTTTACAAATGTATGAGCCGAGCAAAATTGGTGTACTACATTGCAAATGAAAGTAAAAATATTGGATCGTTATCGAACTATCAAAAAATTCTTTTCAATTTCTCATTGACAGTTTATTGCACACACACAAAATCATTAAAAAAAATAATTTTTCGCCTTTTTTCAACAGTTCGTAGTGATCTTTATAAAAATCTAACAATTTAATCTAATTTCGTATGCAAAAAAAAATCAGTTTCGTTAAAAGATTGATATATTAAAAATATATATTTTATACCTAGTGACGAAAATTACTTATGATTTTAATTTGTTTTCAGAGAACAATCTGCTTCTTATTTCTGAAAACCTAGATCTCAGTAAAATATTTTTGAAGATAGAAACAGCAACCCATGTAGAAATCGCCAAGTAACTCCCAGGGTCCATACTTGGGCCAGGCCGGGGGCCCCCAACCTGGTTCTAGCTTTTATTCCCTAGTGGCTATAGCGCGAGCCCGACTAGATAGCAGTGCCCCCAATTCTGGTATTCTTTCGCACTACACATGAGTAGCGTCGAGAACAGGATTGACTAGCGTTGTGGACGCGATGCGAACCGAATACATCCGAAGTAATCCGAACGTCAAAACTAACGGAGCAACCTGAAAGTATCAATCTGTGTCATGTTTTCGGTGTTTTTAATTAAAATAAATTTTCGTGATTAGTTTAAACTGCTCGTTGATATTTTTTAAATGCAAGAAGCGCGACGTGTATAAGAAGAACATGGTGGATAGTGAAATAAAGTTTTCCTTTTAGATTTTCCACGTTAAATGCTTCCCTGCTTGACACTCTGTGATTAGATTTTTTTAAAGTTAACGTTCTTGATAAACATTTTTTTTTTAATTTCATCAAGTTTATACTGAAAAAGAAGTAACAAGATGTATCATACGCATAAAATGGATGGTTTTAGATTTGATCAATTTTTTATAGAAGAAAAACAAACCTTCCTCAAAATAAAATGGCGCTGAGCGGAATCAATGATAAGCTACAATCAAGCCAGGATCCGGCTCGGCGATTGAGCCAGGCCCTGGCCAGATTTAGCGTATTATCCTAGCTTGACCCAGGCTTGATTGCCAGGCCCGGGCCTAATTTTCCAAGCTTGGGCCCGCTCGGGCCCGTGAACAAATTTCCATACGGGAAAGTATAAAATTAAATTTATATTCGAATATAATTCAGATTATTATACTATAGTTCTTATCGGATGAGTTGCACATGCCTCAAACTTGTCCTCGTGAGATATATCATTTAATAATTAAAACAGAAGAGTAAAATTCTTGTTTAAATGTTACGAAAACTTTAATAAAGGTGCCTGCTATGGTAAATTATAGCTGATAAGATAAAATCGTTTGATTCATTTACACTTAAAAGCAGGCACAAGATAATTTTTGTGTTAGTAAGGCTATTATTGGATAAAATTATTTCAATAAATGTTTTAACTATATATATATTTTTATTGGCTTAGACCACATGAATATCTTTCACGAGATCTCGTAGAGCAAAATAAAAACAAACTTTTGTAAAACTAAAAAAGAGACCTAAATTGACAGATTGTTCAAAAAAAAGGGAAGAGTGTTTATAAAACCTGAACTTTTTACTTTTTATGTTGAAAATCCTATGTTTTTGACTGAGTATGTACCAAAATGAGCGCGACTATATATAAATATATAATATACATTTGCAATATTACATTTATATTAAATTGACTTAAGAGGTGAAATATTTCTATGATTTAATTTAATTTGTTTTTGAAAGAAATAGAACACGTTGTTTGATCATTGATTTTAAATAGGCCCGCGCTTTTTTAAAATTGCGCACTTGAAAACATCGGCATGCGCAAATAGCCATCTATCTGATATTAACGAACTAAGTGGAAACCCTCAAAAAGAGTTCTACTGTAGCATAAGTTCTAAAGGAAGCCAACTTTTATTTGAGCCGAAAAACGACTGCACAGCAAGTTTAAAGATATTTTATTATATTTTATTATATTACTATATTTACCAAAAGAATTAAGGATAACCAACGACAATGAAACGCCGAAAAAATAAAGCAGCTTCATTTTTGCTGACTGCCGAGAAACTGATTACTATATGAACAAAAAATTTGATAAAAAGTCCTCATAATTATTTTTTCTGGTAATTTCTTACAACACATATCTTTTGCTTTAATTCTTATCTAATTTATTACATATTCCTTGAATTTGCTCTTGCAAGATGTTTTTATTGCAGTTATCAGTCCAATAAACAAACTTTTATGACGGCAACCTTTCTTCGTTTGTGAAAATAAAGCGATTTTTTTTGTGACGCATTTACACAAATTAACAAAAATTAATTGGAATAATACCAATAATGATTTTTACCCAAAAAGTTTCTTGCCATCAGTCATATTCTTGGTATAAATATCTCAGTATTGACTCAGAAGTAACAACAGATTTCATTTTTATTTATTTCACAAATAATGTTCCAAGTAAATAGCACTAAAAATATTAATTTCAAGGACTGATCAAACTTGTATTAATGTTAAACCATAAATGACAGTTGTTTCTTATCTTCGACCAGTTTTTATGATGTAGACCTCTGTTAGATAGACAAAACATTCATTCTTTGGCCTGCTGGTATTAAAAAAGTGACTTGCTTACACTTCCATTCATTTACAGAATTTTCTTACAATTATCTTTCTCAAATTAACATCCATCCACACCTTATAACTAATCCTCTCGCATCTACAGCTTAACCTTCTTCGCTGTGCCTCGCCTCGCCCCGCACACATGACACTCTTTTGTCGCTATGCCTCGCATTTCCAGCCTCGGCCTTCGCGGCTAACACCTAATACGTAACTACTATTTACTATATTCACAGTTTTCTTACTCCTACTTCCTCTCCTACTTACAATCTTTCAGTCTGTATTCCTCTTCCTCCTTCCTTCTCTTCTCTCTAGAAAGCCAAAATCTATTAAAATTCTCCATGCAACCACATCTCATTTTCGCTGTAAGTTCCAAACTTCCCTGCTGTCCTTTCTCAAATTCTAAAATACCTTTCGCTTTCCACCTCCATCTTTGCACACCTAAGTTTTTTCTCCTTTCCCCACAAACACATTTAAATTAGCTTACTTCCCCCTCTTTCTAAAATTTGTTCTGATATTTACACGCTCGTCTCCCTGTTATAATCCCTAAACTCGTTCTTTCTGTCTACCTCCGGACAATATAGTTCGACGTATTCCTTGCCAACTTCAGTGTCCAATTTATACACATCTCCAGTATCCTATTCACCTGCGCAATCACCTTATACCCCCACACCTCCACTCGCTAAAACAAGACTGTCATCAGTAGCGAATTAAACAATCTCATTCTCCTTACAAAATCATCTGCAAACAACCCCTTCCTCAGCCCCCACGCCTGCCTCATTAACACATTTGCCCTTCTCACCCTCTCTTTTATATGACCATCTACCCCTCCATTCCTTCGAAACAGGAAGCCCAGGTACCCAAACACTTTCACCATCATTACTTTCGACTTCTGTGCTTTTAAGTCCAATCTATTTTTGTCCAAGTATCTTCTCATCTTTTTCTTCATCTCATTTAGAGCCTCTTCGCTCCTTGCTAGCAGCACTATTTCATCTGTATATTCAAGTGAACATATCCTGACTCCCTTTAACCTAACTCCTTCTACCACTCCGGCTGCTAGCTTACTTTTCATACCTGCGATCAAAACTGCAAAAAGCGTTGGGCTAACCGGGCACCTTTGCCTCAACGTCCTATCCATCCAGAATCCCTCAAGGATTCCCGACCCTCCTCTCACTCTATTTTTCGTCTCCTTATATGGTATACCTCCCTTATCCTCTCGATCAGGCCCCTCTTCACTCCCATCTCTTCCATTGACTCAACAACCTAACCCTTTCCACTGAATGGAACGAGCTCTTTAGACCTACAAAAAATGCGTACGCTTTGGCACCCTTTTTGGTTAGTTCTCTACCCACTACGTGCTGCAAGACGTAAATATTTTCAATACTACTCCTTTCCTCCCTAAAGCACGCCTGCGTCTCCGGAAATAAGCCTACCCCCCTCAACGTCCTTGCGCAGCCTGTCTGCCAACACCATCCCGTATATTTTGTAGGAAGTATTCATAAGCGTAATTCCTCTATAATTTTCCTGCCTCTCTCTATCCCCTCTTTTATACAGTGGTATGATCAGCCTCTCCCTCCACCCTCTTGGAAATCCCTTTCCTTTCATACTTTTTCCACTATCCCTTTCAGCATGTAACTTGCTTATTGTGTGCCAAACAGCCAAGCTTCGTTCTCTACCTCGTCCAGCCCTGGTGCCTTAGATTTTTTCAGCTTTCTTATCTGCTTCTCTATCTTCTCTTCCTTTAAATTCCCGTAACTCTCTTCCGTGTAACTGACCCTCATCTTCCAGCACTTTTTCCTTTTCATGCTCTTTTTCGCACACATCACCCTAAACTCCCGCCTCATTTCTACG
Organism: Belonocnema kinseyi; assembly: GCF_010883055.1. Classification (NCBI taxonomy): domain Eukaryota; kingdom Metazoa; phylum Arthropoda; class Insecta; order Hymenoptera; family Cynipidae; genus Belonocnema; species Belonocnema kinseyi. The sequence goes on along the minus strand of NC_046659.1, from coordinate 131,902,861 downwards.
TACTCCTCCCTTTTAGTAGAAAATCTTTTCCGATCACTTTCAGTGTCATTTATATGTCACATTAAACCAAGTACTTTTTAAAGGTTTTGATTTAAAATTTATTCGAGTTTCAAATCTCTTATTCTTCATTTTTATTTTTATTCACGTATCGAAAAAGGAAACTTATGTGTATTGCAAATTTACATTCAGGTCACTTTTCATTAACATTGTAACCTCAATTTTCTACTATTTGCTCAATGAAAAACTAAATAATTTTGTTTTTGTTTTGTCTAATTATAAGCTGGAAACATAAATTTTCCAGAACTAGAATTTAAAAAATATATTCAAAATTAAATATTTTACATACTTTGCAAAATTTCGTTTAAAATTTTGTTGTATTTCGCGATTATTCATACATGGTCAAAAATAACAGCTGGATCGATTAGGATAGTCCTCGTGCTGGCGAGAACTGCATGTATACTAAATGTGACGAAACAAAACTTCGACGGAATCTGTTTAAAATATTTTGAGATATCATCAATGTTTTCGATTTTCTGTAATTTAGCTTGTGTCGTCAATTTTTTTGATTGGTTTCCAAAAAAAAACTTCATTAGTGCACGGAAATTTAAAAAATAATTGGCTATGAGAATTGTTGGCCCTAGTGCTAGCAGTATGAAAATAGAGAGAAGGAATAAGACGAGTGTAATAGGATGGTTGTAGTTGAGATTTATTTTTTCCTCGTATGTGTTGTTGCCAGATGTTAATTTGAATAAGCCGCTATTGAAATTCAAAGTGGCTTTAAATTGTATAGTTCTAAAAAAGCTTTTGAATTAAATTCATATTATTATATTCACCAAAACAATTAAGGGTGCCCACAACTAATATCAGGATGATAGCAGAAACCAACTTTATTCTTGCTGAATGGGAAGAAACTGATTACTTTAATAACAAAAAATTTGCTCAAAAGTGTATCCACTTACGTTTCGCGATCTTATAAAAACAGCAATTTTATGCCATAATTCTTATTTCCTTCATTAAATTTTCCTCGAGTTTTTACAATGTCAAGCATTTTGTATTTAATCATTTTAACCACGCATCGTTTGTAAAACTAAAGCTAATATTTTTTATTATCGATTAATAGTAATTAAAAAGATAATTTAAATATTGCTAATTATTTTCTACCAAAAAGTTTCTTATTATCAGTCAAATTCCTAATATAAATATCTGAGAACTGACTATAAAATAAAAACAATTTTTTTCATCTTCAATTTAATTTAATAATGTAAAGCTACAAATTAAAAATGTTTTTAATCTTGCACCATTTCTATAATTTGTAATTCTTTTAGTACTATACGGAGGATCGAGAAAGTCGACCAACTAGTTTGGATAAAAATTCCAAAAGTAAGAGCATTTAAACAATTTTTAAGACCACTTTTTTCAAGATTTTAAAATTCCATCAACGGCTATTTATCGTAGACAAAAATACAAATAATTCTTCCCTATGAATTTTTTTGATACAAAGAAAATAAAAATTTGAAGCCAAACAATGCGTGATATAAGAAAAATCCAACATAATAAAACGATTACGCCAAGGTGAGCTAGTTTTTGGACCATTCTAGCGATCTGAAGAACACGTATGAAAATATGTTGCAGGCATCAAATTACTCGCCACTGAAGACCCGAATTAGCATCGCTTTTCTATTTCAGGCATCAAATTACAGGCATCAAATTACTCGCCACTGAAGACCCGAATTAGCATCGCTTTTCTATTTTTTACAAATTTCAAAAAATTACCTTGCTTTAGGGGCTGAGAAGACCCCAAAAAAGGGAAAAATAGAAAATACCAACAATTATAAAATCATTTTTCAGTGCATTTTTTCTAGGAAATAAACCTTTGAAAAGTTAAATCACCATTTTCTTAATTGACAAGCGCTTTGTGTAAAAACTCACTTCGTAATTTTATCATTACTCTTTTGATCGCAAAAAAAACTAATTAAAAAGCAATAACTTTAATTTGAGGGCAAGCAAATCAAGATACGAGAAAAAATCGAGAAAAATTATGAACCTAAAAAAGATCTACAAATTTTTTATGAATTAATTCTGTATAGAATAAGTTGTTTTGGTTACATTGGTTAAAGACGTCATGGAAAACAAGAAAAAAAATTTTGTTTACAAACCATAGAAACTACGAGAATAAATGGGACCACATTTATTCAAACAAAAAATATTTACAAATATTTTTTTAATTGGAAGTGTAGTAATTCTTTTAATCGTAAAGAACAAGATTAAATTTGTTTAATTATTAAAATAAGACAATAAGAATGAGTATGTTTCAATTTTCTTGCAACTATATTATTAATTGCAATAATATAAAGTTTTTTGAATGGTTTATTTTTCAGGCCAGCTAAGAATAGAATTTAATGAAAAATAAGAAGCAAATATTAAAGTAATCATGATGAATACAATTCGTGCTTTATTTTGCAATATCTGAGTAGGTAATCACAGACAGAGGTACATAAAAAATGCACTATATTTGATATAAAAGTGTTGAGCATAATGTATTAAAATCGATAGCTTGAACAAAATCGAGTGCCAAACACGAGATACGTGATGAGAATGTGTTTGCTAAAGTATAAAGAGCTTTAACGAAAGAGAGTTCAGAATCAAAAAATCCCTATGGTGGATGTTTGCAGTCTTACCATAATTTATAATACAGAATTATGCTGTTTATTAGATTTAAACACAGCTTTAAAAAGTTGAAACTACTTTTAGATATTTCGTCTAAGATGATCAGTTCGGCTTTCTGTGATAGTCGAGTCAACCGTCTGAGATGATTAAGTCGACTTTTTTAGACGATATAATCAAACCTCTGATTTAAAACGCATGTCTGCTGCTAAGAGTCGGGATTGCATTAAAGGTATATTTAAAGTAGTTCGAAGTTCAGTGTAGTCATGGTCAAATCTATTTCTATGTATACCAAGCTGTCAAGCTGCAAATCTGAGAAATCTATTCTGTACTTGTTCAATTCTCCTTATATGGATCGCATAGAAGAGTGACCAGATAATAGAGGCAACTAGTTTTAGGAACTAGAAGATTATGGAAAGACTTACAGTTTCTGACAATGAAACCTAAAGATTTAAGAGCTTTATTCACAATCATAGACATATGATCCTGGTAAGTCAGGGCAAAGTCAAGGATGACACCCAGATCACGCACAAAGAGAACTCTGTCCAACAGTTGTCCCTTGATGTTATAAAAGAATCTAATTAGTTTCCTCTTTCTTGTGAATGAGATAATTTGGAATTTTTTGATATTTAATGGCATGTTGTTTTCCAAAGTCCCTTGGGGGACACCCGACGTTGCCAAGACTTCGCTGGATAGATAACCATTTATCCTGATCACTTGTGTTCTATTATGCAGACGAGATTCTATCTAATCAACTGTATTACTTGAGACACCATAGGCTCTTAATTTGGACATTAGGATACAGTGATCCACTTTGTCAAAAGCCTTAGAGAAATCTGTGTAGACGGAATCTACTTGCCCGCCACTCTCCAGTACACTCAGTAAGTATTGAGTGTAGATGCATAAATTTGTACTGACCGAGCGACCCTTTCTAAATCCATGCTGCTCGTCAAAGAACAAATTAGAAAATGGAGAGTAAACTTTATCATACATTACACTTTCAAACAATTTAGATATAATATTAAGGATTGTTATCGGCCTATAGTTCGTGACGTCAGATTTGTCACCCCCTTTATGGATAGGAACAATTATTCCTTTTTTCCAGGCATACGGGAAGTAACCGAGTTTCGGGGAGGAGTTGAAAATTAAGAAAAGAAGTTCTGTGAGTGACGAACAGCAAGACTTTAGAAGAGAAGGAGGAATGCAATCAATACCCGCTCCCTTATTCTGTTTGAGATTAGGTAGTTTAGCCCTGATTTCGTCTCTGGAAATATAAACAATATTTAGATCAACTTCGTCGTCATAAGAATAAATTTAGGCAGAATTGTTATCAGGATTTTAAACTGATCTAAAATCTGTAGCAAATAGTTCGGCGATCTGCGCACAAGAGTCTGCTCTTAAATAATCGAGAAGCATTTCTGTTGGCGTCGACGAGTTATTTCTAGTTTCGTTAGCATAGTTCGAAAAAGATTTCGGGTTGGCTATGATATTTCTCTCAGTCCTGAGTAAGTACTCGTTATAGCAACGCTCCGATAAAAGATTATACCTCTCCCTCGAAACTGAAAAATTCTCATAGTCAGTCCGATCTCTCGTTCTCTTGTATACAAAGTGCGCAATCTTCCTTGCAATCACGAGATCTTTAAGCTCATATGAAAACCATGGGGGGTAGGTTGAAGTATGATGATAATATTTAGGGACATACTCGTCGATCGCAGTGTACAAGTGCATATATAAAAAGTCAATCATATCATCAATAATTTCCTTCTTGTTAAAGTTGAGACAATTATTATTAGAAAGGGTCATCGCATTTGAGAGACTATTTCTCCAGTCAACCTTTTCTAAATAAGAGTTTATAAATGCAAAGTTGGCTTCCTTGAAATTATAAGATACAATGTTATTTTCCAATTCTCTGGATGCACTAGGAGTAGATATATCAAAAATTATCGGTGGATGATAGAGATCGCACGGTAGTAAAGGATCCGGTGCCAGGAAGGACGAGCAGTCATAATAATTGGATAGGATAAGGTCGAACATTAAGCCATGTTTATTTACTATATAGTTTTTCTGATAAAGGTTTTAAAAGTCTATTGTATCTAACACATTTTGAGCGATTGCATTTTGAGAAGGAGAGGAGTCAATATTAATCGAAAAGGGGGTATTCTGATTAATGAGTGTGGCATTGTTATTCCAGCAAATGAAGTGCATGTTAAAATCGCCCAAAATGTGAAACGGGTGGCTCGGGAACACATCCGAAATCTCTTCAAGCGTATTACAAAAGTCGGTATATTCAGTAATATCAGAGCAAGGAGAAAAGTAAACGGCGCAAAAGATGTGAGAAAAGTTATGCACGCTTATACGAACAAATACAGCTTCAACTGTGTTAGTGTTACAAGGAATAGATACACTATAAAATTTATTTTTTACAGCAGTAAGGACACCACAACCTCACTCGTGGCTGCTAGTTAGAGAGTTTTTATCGAGTCTATACAAGATGAAATTATTTAGACCTAATTCAGAGTTAACAATGCCACTATGCAACCAGGTTTCGGTTTTGCTGTATGTGACGGTATTACCTTCCTTAGTTCGGGTAGCTTTGTGCCCAAACCCCGCACGTTCTGGTAGTATACTTCAAGCAGGTTACAGAGGGCCTCACCGATACTATATCATATGTGAGCATGATTACAAGAAGAGACTATGGTAGGTGAGTCATCAGAGAAATGACACGAAGGAGCACTCAGGCCTTTTTCGACCGTACATTTAGCAACACTGGGACATTGTCCCTGAACACGAGCTTTAGATCCACTTCTCCTGCCTCCTGTCGCGTCGTCAGTATCTCCTTCAGCTGCTAAATCTGTTGAAGCTGCGTCTTTGTTCTGTCTGGGGTCATCCAGATGCGCATATTCTTCTCCGTTGATGCAGTTGCTTTCATTTTCTCTTTTTCCATTTTCTTCTTTGGAGCAAGGAACAATTGCAAGAGCGCCTGCGCCGCACGCTGATCCTGACAACATATTTTTACCGGTATAGGTTTAAGCCGATCGTGAGACAAAGTGCCAAAGCAGATTGCTTTGAATGTTGGCAATGTACCTGGGGATAAGACACTTTGCAGGAATCCGTGGACTTGAGGAGTTGTTGGGTTAGGCTGGGGGATGGGGGCACCAGGATGGTTTATCTGATTACGTTCTGGTAACCCGAAAAGAATCAAGTTGCGTCTCCTAGCATTGCGACGCTCAATTTCGTCAAGCACAGAATGATTATTCAAATCAAAAAATTCAAGCGTACATTCTATGTCCTGAATCCGGGCAGTAACACTGTCGATCGCCTTTTCATTTCTAGTTAATCGTTCCAGAAGTCCATCGAGCTTATCTTCTATGGATTTGACCGAGTTAAGCACTTTCTTGTTGTCCTCTGATAACTTCATTTGGAGTTTAGTTTGGAGTGTTCCGATGGCAGATTGAATTATCCTGTCGATGTCTTCCAGGTCAAAAGCCCGAGTTGGAGATGGTAATCGAGAACTACAGCAACGGGAGTTAGCACCTGAAGGCAAGGTAGCACAGCGACCTGCACAAGCTGGGTGGTAAGGAGCGGAGCATCCTCAGCAAAATGTAGCATCAACAACCTTAGATGCGCAACCCCTCCAGATTTTCTCCGCGGAGAGAGTCATCTTAGACGTGTTTTTGTTTGAGGCCATAGTGGTGAAACTAAGTCCAGGTATAGAAACACGTGGGCACGAGCTAGGTTATACAACAATTGAAGGGAATACCATAACGAAACTGAGAGTCACTGTAAGAGGTTTACACGCCACGCGCCGAGACTGAGTCACAGCAATCAGTCCAACGCACAGAAAAGTTTTGAATCCTCAATATCAGAAATTGCACAAAATTACACAAGAGATGCAGCACAATCACATATTATCAGATGCAGAATTAATAAGGGCACATCTTAAACCCAACCACATCTTATAGGTGATTTACACAATTCCGAAATTTGGCAAAAAGACGGAGCACCGATTACGACAAACTCTCTCATTCGGCCATCTTGCCAATCGATTTTCAGAAGACAATTATAATCAGATTTTAACTATTTTTTGAAATGTAAGCTAATGGAATTGCTCATAGAACTGGCATTGCCCATTTTCAATTTTTGATGTAATTTTCCTGTTTATATAATAACAAAAATTAAAAAAATACTTTCAAAATACACCAGTATTTCAAAAATCTTTTGATTCAATTAAAAATACATAGAGAACTGAAAGGAACTATCCAAAACAGATGTCTAATAACAATACTAATTTTAAAAAATGTATTGAATTTTTTATGAATAAACAAGTAAATAAAGTAAACAAAATTTGAACAATTTACATAATCATTTATTCTTTCAAAAGCAATTTTTTATACAAATATCCAGATCAGGTATTGGATCAATCACACATTACTTGATAATGAAACCTAAGAATAATTTTTGACCACCAAATGAAAATAAATAATTGTTTAAACTACCTTGATTCACAAATGCACTGTTTGGCTCTTTGTGGACGTACAAACTTTAATTTTTCAATGTAATTAAATCTATTTTACTATTTATTTAAACATTTAAACTTGTTTTCTTTGTGTAATCAAATAATAATAACACAATTTTTAACTTTTTTTAATAGTTTAATAACAATCCGCTATTTTTATTTTTATTATCAATTTAATTGATCTACTCCATTGTTATCTCAATCTGTAAATCTTTAGAAAAGGCACAACAAGATAAAAATAAAGACTTAAAGAGATGAAGGGAGGACAGTACAAGAAAAAAAGGCGTATTGATACAAATACTGAATGAATCATATATTTTTATTAACTTATGGCAAGGAATTATTATAGAATAATTTTAATTATATTCTAGTAAAAAAAAATTTTGTTTACAAATTGCATCAGCCGCGAAAAATTGGTTTATTACATTCTCAATAAAATGTTATTGGTTCAGAGCAAAAAATCATTCCTAATTAACTAGCTGTTAATTCCGTACAAAAATTGTATTTTAATTATAAATATATAAAATAATACAAATTTGTTTAAGCAATTGTTGTTTACATTGAAAAATGGCGGATCCGATAAGTCATATAAATATAAGAAAGCGAAAATTTCTTAAAAGAAAGTCCGCCATTTCGAATTTAGCAAATCTGATAGCGAATTCGCAATCAGCGAACCCAAGAATCGTTTCCCAAAAAGAGTCACTGAAAATTTTTTAATTTTTTACTTACATTTGCCAAAAAAATAAAAAATAAATTGTTCTACATACTTTGATAGTTCGCTAGTTCGCTACCTGGGAAAATATTCAGTGGCTTCTTAAAAACCTAGAAGCTCAAATTTAATGTTAAATTTGTTGTCATGTGAGCATAAATGGTGTCATTTGGACCACAAAGGGGCGTTTACTGAAGCAAAAATCCCTCATAGTACCTACTGAATTTTATTTAAATTCAATCATATATTACAATTTTGAAAGCTTTCGTTTCCTTTTCAATTTTTCAACAGAAACTCGTATTTCCTGAGCCAAGAAACCTCATCGTAATGACCTTAATAAAATCTAACAATTTAATCTAACTTTGTATGAAAATGTGTTTATAAAACCTAAACTTTTCATTTTTATGTTGAAAATCGAGTGTTTTCGATTGAGTTTGTACCAAAATGCGCGGGACTATTTAGAAATATATAATATACATTTTCAATATCACATTTATTTTAAATTCAGTTAAGAGGTAACTATTTCTATAGTTTCATTTAATTTGATTTCAAAAAGAATGAAAAACTTTTGTTAATATTCACCTCTATGATTATTCTGGGTATTTATTAATTTTGAATAGATTCGCACTTTTCGGAAATTGCGCAGTTGAAAATGTCGGCTTACGCCAATGGACATTTGTATGATATCAACGAGCTAAGAAGGAATCCTCGAAAAGTGTTGTTCTCGAGCATAAGTTCTAAATTAATAATGAATTAATAATTAATAAGTTGGAAGCCAATTTTTGTTTGAGCCGCAAAAATACTGCACAGCCAGTTTTCTCTGTGTAAAATTTCACGCAATCAAAGAAAATCTAATGTATCAAAACAAAATAATTTGTAAACTTGTCCATTCGCAATTTAAAGATGTCAAATTATGTCCGGGTATTCATAGCGCTTTATCTTCGACAAATTGCTATTTGTGTAATTCTAATCAATTTTTTAAATTTAAAGATATCTTATTATATTACTATATTGACCAAAAGGAGTAGAAATAACCAAAACCAATAACGCGACGAAAATAGAAAGCAGCTTCATTTTTGCTGACTGAAGAGAAACTGAATACTTTATCATGGACAAACTTGGTTGAAAGTCTGCATAATTATTTTTCTGGTAATTTTTTACAGCACGTATCTTATGCTTTAATTCTTATCTAATTGATTGCATATTCCTCAAATTTGTTCTTGTAAGATGTTTGTATTTAATTTATCAGTTTAATAAACAAACTGTTATGATAACAACCTTACTTCGTTTGTGAAAATAAAGCGATTATTTTTTTATGAAGCATTTATACAAATTAACCAAAATTAATTATCAGTCGTACTGTTAATATAAATATCTCAGTAATGACTCAAAAGTAACAAAAAATTGAATTTTTCTATAGTTCACAAATAAAAATAAAATTTTTCCAAGACTAGGATTTCAAAAATATATTAAAAATTAAATATTTGACATGCTTTTGAATATTTCGCTAAAAATTTTGGTGTTTTTCTCGATTATTCCTTCATAATCAAAAATAACAGTTTGATCAATTAGGATAATGCTAGTGCTGACGAGAACTGCATTTATACTCAATGCGCAAAAGAAAAAAAATTTGACGGAATCTGCTTAATAGATTTTGAGATATCAGGGGTACCATTTAGAAAAATGCACTTTTGAGAAAAAACGTTTAACACAGCGCTTACTAGCACACCTCTCATGGCAGAAAAGGAGGTAGTCATCAGTTTGTGAAAAAATATTTTCCTTGAATTACCACCAGTTTGAATAAGTATGAGCTTGAGCGCTAAAAGAACATTATTTTATCTTATCTTTCTTTTTTAAAAAAGATACTTTGAGGTGTCTCGAAATCAAGATTTGTAAAATCTATACAATTGCTAGTGAAATTTGACATATTTAAGTAGCAAAAAGTAAAAACGAAAGATTATTAGGAAATTAATATTTCAATTATTAAATGTATTTTCGAATTAAAGGGTTGAAATCTACTGATTTTTCCGTGCCTGGAATTGAACCAAAAACAAAAAACGTTTTTCCGTTCCTGGGCAGAACGGTTGCGATACGGAATTATGGTTTTACAATTTTTTAATTCTAAAAATTAACTCAAGTTTGGAAGCTTTCGTTAAATTAATAGATTTTTACGAAATTTAGTGGTCAAAATTTAAATTAAAAAAAAACCTTATTTTTGTAATTCTCTTTATTTCATTTCTTTTTATTTGAATTTTTTATTAAATTTCTCTGTGGATCACACATACATTTCGCCGATATATGTTCTTAGTTGAAGATTTACCTTTTACTCTAATGTTTTATAAAGCGAAATTGAAAGTGATGATAGACTTTTCTAAAATTTCTAATTATGAAATAACTTTCATGAAAAGAATCTCGATGTTGGGTATTTGTTAAATAAAAAAATATTCAATACTTTATTTTAGCCTTAACAAGCATGATTATCGACGAAACAAATCCTCTTTTTAGTCTGCTTGAAGAGTTTAGAATACAATTGTAGGTGCGTTCCGCTAGCACCTCCACAATGGAATTTCATTTTTTTGTACCATAATCTTGAGCTTTTTTTGGGCACCGATGCCGATTTTTGGGCTCTTTTAGTTACCTTAAAAAACCGACTTTTCAGTGAATATGCTGGCTGCTAGCATCTCCAGTACAGTTTATGTGACAAATTGAAAAAATCAACAGCGCCCGCATTTTTGGCTTTTTTGGCTCTTAAAAAATGCAAAAATTACATTTGAAAAAACAACCGCTATCCTCTATGAACGACCCTTAAAATTATATATACACCTAAGCTAAATGTAAGTATCAGCATTTTCGGCTCTCTTTGGGCTCTTCTTCGAAACCAATACCGATTTTTGGGCTCTCTTACTTTTCTGAATAAGCTAGACTTTTAAGTGGAGTTGCTGATCTCTAGCACCTTTAGTACAAAGAATTTTTAAAAAAGTTAAATAACAAACAGCGCTATAATTTTGAGCTGTTTTTGGGCTCTTTGAAAATTCAAAAATAAAATTTGAAAAACAACCTCTACATTCTCAAAACAACCCTTATGATTAAATATGGACCTAAAGTAAATGTAAGCATTTTAGAATTTTAGGTTTTTTTTGTACTCTTCTTAGGCACCAATACCGATTTTTGGGCTCTTTTATTTTTCTTCAAAAAAACCGACATTTTGATTAAAGGTGATGCGCGCTAATACCTTCACTACAACAAGTTGAAAATTTTTTTTTAATAAAGAGTACCAGAATTTTGGGCTTTCTTTAGGCTCTCATAAGCGTAAAAACCTATTGTTCCGAAACAACCCCTGTATTTCCAAAACTACCCCTTAAATAACTTATGCACCCAGCCTAAATGTAAGAATATCAAAATATCATGCCATGTTTGACCTTCTCAATGCACTGACAAATTATTTCAAAGAATCCACCCGAACTCTTAAAAAAATATGGGTAGAAATACCTAAAGGAAAATATGTGAAATAAGTGCGAGAAAACATATACCGCAGGCCTGAACTAATTTTGTGCTTAAAAAAAATTACATTTTTCGAAATCGCCTCATAACACTAACAACTACTCGTAACTGAAAATAAATATTTTAAAATAAACCAAAGATATATATACAGGCACGCAACTGTTGGTTCTCGCGCTTCGCGCTCGATGATGTATTCATATCGCGCTTTGCGCTCGGTTATGTATGTACCTCGCGCTACGCGCTCGGTCATTATATTTTCGCTCATTCTAGCACAAACATTTTACAATTAAGACTAAAAACAACCACCAGTGTAATTTTGTGATTGTGAATTCTCTTTTGTTAAAAGAGCTTAGCTCGAGAGTTTGAGCGCACCTAGGGTACGCGACTGATGGCTATCGCACTCCACGCTCGGTCTTTGCATTTCTGCCCCATTCGTGCACAGAACTTTTAAAATCGAAGGTCAACAGATCCACAACTGTAATTTTGTGATTGTGAACTCTCTTTTGTTAAAGCTCTTTCGGCTTTAACGAATACATTCTCATCACGTATCTCGTTCTTCGCACTCATTTTTATGTAACTCTGTCTGGGATTCCTTATTCAGACATTGCAAAATAGAGGAAAAATTGTATTTATCATGATTATTTGAATATTTGTTTCGTATTTTGTTTTAAATTGTATTCTAAGCTACGCTGAAACATGTATCAGTTCAATCAATTTATATCATTACAATTCATAATATTCATTAAAATTGAATCATACTAATTCTTATTTCCTTGTTTTTATTATTTTTTTTTAAATTTCAATCTTGTTTTTTACGATTAAAGAAAAAAGATTGCGCATCTCCATATGGTCTCATACTGGAACCTATTTGTCCCATTTTTTATTTCACAAAGGGACTTTTAATATTGTTGGGAATATCTTTTTTCTAAGGTATTACACACAAAACTTAATTCAGAAACATAATGCAATTAGAATGAAACAAGTTAAAAACAAAGAGAGAAATTTTTTGATATTTTGCCCGTATATAATCGGAAAATGTTAAAGGAATATAGCTCATTTAATACTTCTCTCTTCCCTTTTTTTGGTGAAATTTCTAAAGGTATTGAACTCATTTTTAAAAAGTTTAAAATTCATACCATTTTCTATATGCCATTTAAAATGGATTCAGTGATAAGTTTTTGCAAAGATCCTTTAGATAATGTAGAAAAAGGTGGTGTTGTCTACAAGATCACTGTGCAGGATCTTTAAGATGAATTACGTGGGACAGACTTCATCGCTCTTGATCTTTCATAAAAAAATCTCGATGTTAGGCATTAGTTGAATAAGAGAATAGTCAATAATTTATTATACCATTAACAAACATTGTTATTAACGAAAGAAATCCTCTCTTCAGTCTGCTTGAAGAGATCAGGGTGTCGTAATCTATTATTTTGTAATTAGGCTAGTGATTATATAATATTTCAAATTATATTTATAATTATTTCCTCGCGTAACTCCTAATTGTTATTTCGCATAAATCCTGATTGTTGCTACGTAAGAATTACTAATGAATTATTTGTTTTTTTAATCTGAATACTACTTACATTGACTTTGGATCTGAGCTCTACTGATATCAATTGAAATTTAATAATTGCATTAAATTTTTTAACTTAAAATTTAAAAAAGTGTTTTGATTGTAAAAATGGTCGTATCAAGGTCTTTAAAAAAGTTTTTGAAGCTTTAAGTTTCTAGCTTTAATATCTGCTGGCAAACAAATTTCGGAGCCACATGTTCCGCAAAATTTCAACAATTATTGTGAGAAAAAATTTTCCAAATCTTTATGCTCTTTTTCCATGTCCACCAGCTTGAAGAAATGTGTTCTAACTTAGCTACGGTATGGGGCCGGATGCTTTGGTATGAGCCGGGACCTCAGTACGACTTTCTTTCACTGAGATACACCATTCTGAAAATTCACTAAAAATTCGGGAAATTTATTTGATTCTTCAATTTTTTCCATTAGTGTATGTGTCCTTTCACTTGCTAAGTTGCTAGACCATCATTGACGGATTTGAGTTAAGGATAGGACTAGAATATAATATATTGACTCTATTGACACAATAATAATGTTTTAGAACAACCGGAAGTGGGCACAATTCATTTTAAAAACTAATTATAATGTTTGATTTCCCAACGCATTTAAATTAGCCAAATAATTGGCTTTAAAACGTTCCGGCCCAGGTAGTACCAAAAATACAGAAAAGGAATAAGAAAAGAGGGAGAGTTTCGTTTTTGTTGAATTTTCCTTCTTTTCCTCGTGTAGATTGTTGTTACATAAATATTAGTTTGAACAAGCCGGTAATGACATACGACTATCCCAAAAGAAAGAGGAAAAAATTCTTTAATTAAATAATTAGTGCATGAAGCACTGCACTTTACACGAGTTTTACAAGTTTTATCAGAAAATTTCTTCTAATTATAACTTTGGGACCAACCGGAACGTCGTCGATTTCTTCTGTTGTCAATGGTGTAACAGTTTTAGTCTCCATATTTATTTTTGCCCTTCTTTTACCCGTTGCATTTTTGTCACGGACATATATTCCGGCAAGAGTATTAGTACTCTCCAATATTGCAAGCACATCACCATCAGACGTTGACAAAACAATTAGTTCGTAGGTTGGCACAGGCTCATATTTATGACCTGGTAGTACCAATTTAAGTTCTGTGTCTGAAGGAAAAGTAAATCTTCGAAGTTCAAAAATCCGTTTGGAATCTGTTCTGGGAATCAGCCGAATGAATGGCATTTGATGAAGTTTATGTCCAGGTCCGTGAGGAGAAGGAAGCAGATCGGGTGGATTCATGCACCTGGTAGAATGAGGAGGCATAGAAGACGAAGATTGGCCTGAAAAGCTTTGTTCGTTTCGAGGAGACCTAGACCTGGACCTCACAGGAGATTTAGAACTTCCGGTACGATGAACAGCAGAAATGGAGCAACTGTTGGATAAAGATTTAGATTGCGAACTTAACTCTGTAACAAAAAAACGGGAAATTACATTTTTTCAAATACGTCAGGCAAAATAGAAAAAACATCCCGGAAAATTCGTGATAATATCGAAAAGAGTCATTAAAATAATCCAATTTAAAATCTTTAATAAGGTGAGAGTTTGAACCTATCAGGGCCCTAACGGAAGTTGTTTTTCTCTATTCTGGTGTGCCCTACTTTTTATGAAATACAAATTATTCGCTCACTGATTCATTTATTCCTCACAAAAAATTTTACCAAAAATTAAAAAATAAATTGTTTTATTATTGTTCCGGTAATTTTCCATAATATCTACTCTCTGGTATAGTTCCTATCTGATGAATCATATGAGCCTGGAACACATTTTTAAAAGATATTAGCATTTCATAAATCACGCTATAAAAGTATATTGGTTTAGGCGCAAAAATTAAAAGTTTGTTGAAAACATCGCTAAAATCTTACTTATTTACCTCCTAAGATAAAAAATAGTTCATTTCAAGCTTTGTTTATTTTTTTTCATTTTCGACAGATTTTTAAATTTCAATAATTTCAAGAGTTTTTGATAAACTACAACAAACCTGAACAAATTTTGTAAGATTTATATAGAATAATATCAAATTCCCAGCGTTTTTAATTATTTCAACATTTTTTATTTGATATACAGACATAAAAACTGCGATTCCTTCTAGAAACAAATTTTTGGTTCCATAGGAATAGAAAAAAAGGAACCTGTTTTGCTAAAATTTAACCAAACATGATCAATCTATCCTAAAGAACCCAAAATATGAATTCAAAGCGTGCTAATAAAAAGTTTTTGTCTTTTATGCCTCGACTTGTTTTAAAGATTTTACATCTTAATGATGTACATTTTACTTTATAATTCAGATTGAATAACATTGTACTGGAGAAAATGTGATGGAAATTCTTAGATTATACACAGTAGTATTTTATATTAAGGCTAACAAATCGATACCTAAATCTGTCAATTCAGCTGCAGATCAAATTCCGAATTATAATTTAGTTTGATTTTATACACATGAAATGATCTTAATATATTTTAACAGAGTTTTGGAGAATTCGAAATCAGAATTTAAAAGATTTCAGTGGATTTCAAAGTAGTGAAAGTATATTATAGGGTATTAAGTTATAGCATAAGGTTGACAAAGGATTGAAAGTGCTATAAAAAATCAAAGGGGCTTTAAAATATTCAAATATATACAATTATTTCAAGGGATTTTGGTTACAATATTGCGTTTTAATTCGGACAAATTCTTATTGGCGCAATCCTAGTAAATGTTTTAAAATTTAGAATATAGTGTGATATTATTATATTTACCAAAAGAATTAAGGATTAACAACGCCAAAAGCACGACCAGATTAGAAAGCATCTTCATTTTCGCTGAATAGGAAGCAAGTGATTACTGTATTAACGCAAAATTTCATTGAAGGTCCACGTAATTATTTGTCTGGTAATTTCTTAAAACGCATATCTTATGTTATAATTCTCACCTAGTTTATTATTTATGCTTTAAATTAATTCTCTTAAGATATTTGTATTTCACTTGTCAGTCTCTTGAACAAAATCTAATTATATAAAAAATACTTAGATCGTGGAAATAATGTAATCATTTTTTAATTACGCATTTTCAACAATTAATAAGAATTAATTAGATAACTACCAAGGATGTTAGGCTATGGTTAAATATAAGAATACTTACCTCTTCTGTTTATATTTAACAAAGATGGTTATCAACGAACCTAACCCTCTTTTTCGTCTACTTGAAGAGATCAAGATAACGTAATGCATCATTTTGTAATTAAGCTAATAATTATCTAATATTTCAACTTCCACTGATAATTTTTATTTCGAAGAAATCCTAAATGTTATTTCACATAAATCATTGTCAATTCTACAAGAACATTACTAATTCATTAATTCTTAAAAAGAAATCTGATTGCTACTCCCCTTGACTTAGGAACTTAGCTCTACTGATATTAAGGGAAATTTAAGGATTACATTCAATTTATGAACTTTGAATAAAAATCAAATTTCAAGAAAACAATACAAAAGAAATTTTCTCATTTCACTCTTCGGTTTTTATTTCTTTAAATGCATAAAGGTTTAAGAATGAAAATAATACGTCGGATTACATGAGCTAAATTGCTAGACCATAATTGTTGGGCTTGAATGGGGGATAATAATAGGACATAATATATTGAATCTATTTAAACTAAACTGATGTTTCAAATACAACCGGAAGTGGGTATATTTCATGTTGAAATAAAAGCTACAGCATAATAAGTTATCATATATCATAGTTAGGATATCTATGTAAATTATTGTTTTAAAAAAGCGAGCAGCTAACATGCCTAAATGCATTCGTTGAAGTAGACTTTACGTCTAAGGTTTGGGGACCATCCGGAAAGCTGACGTTTATTCATGAATGAAAGGAAATCTGTATAAAACTTCGTAAACTTGGCAATCTTGTTATTTCTAGATCTAATAAGACCCTATTAATTATTTGCTTCTCTGTTTTAAAATTTATTTACCAATATAACTTTAGAATTATCAATGGTAATTTTTTCGATGCTTCGGTGGTTTAGGTTCTGTTCTTAATTTTCTAATTGGTCAGAATGCGACCTCACTTTGAATAGCGTTTAACAGAATATACAAAATTCCAAGGAAATTAATGATGAAATTTAATTTCACAAAGCATCTAAATTAGACAAATCATTTGCTTTGAAAACCGTTAGACCAAGCAGTATAAAAATACACAAAAGGAATAAGAAAAGTGTGAGAGGCTAGTTTTAGTTCACTTTTCTTGTTTTCCTCGTGTGTGGTGTTTTAACCTATTTGTTTGAATATCCCGGTAATAAAATACGGCTATTCCAAAAGAAGAAGGTTGAAATTTTCTTATTGAATTAATTATTAGCGCATAAAGCATTGCTCTTTACACGAGTTTCATGAGTATTATTAGAAAATTTCTTCTGATTAGAATTTTGGGACCAACAGGTGCGTCATCAATTTCTGTTTTGATCAAAGGGGCAACGAAGCCACTTTCCATGTTTATTTTTACCCGTCTTGGATGAGTTGCACTATAATTCCGAACATAAATTCCAGCATGATTATTACGACTCTCCAATTCTGCAAAGACGGCGTCATCGGACGTCGATAGAACAATTTGTTGGTGGGTTGGCACATTCTCATATTTATGACGTGCGAAGAGCAATTTAAGGTTTTTATCGGCAGACAAAATAAATCCCTGCATCTTGTAGCATCAGGATGCCTTGAGGATAAAGAAGACTTGTGAGACGGACAATATCTAGAAAGAGGAGACCTTGATCTGCACCTTACAGGAGGAGGAGACCTCTAAAGAGAATTGAATTCGTACGAGAAAATGGAATGCACATTCCCGAAAATCTGTTGTATTTTTGATTTCACTTCTTCAATTATTGCAATTTAAAATCTTGAATGAGGTGGGAGTTAGAACTTTTCATGACGCTAATAAAAGTTGGTTGTCACTTTCCTGGTCTTCCCTAATTTTTACAAAATACAAATTATTCGCTCACTGCTTCATTTATTGCTTATTAAAGAAATTGATCTAAATTGCAACTCGATAATTTGATTATTATTCTAGAAATTTTCCACAATATCTACTCCATTGTATAATTCCTATCCAATCAATTACACAGCCACTCAAAAAAAAGTTGTCAAAATGCAATCCACCTTATACATTTTGATACGCTGAATTTTAATTTGCGATGTTTATTTGACCAACGGGTCTGGGTTTGACCCTTACTTTAAAAAACATCTGCAAATCGCAAATAAGTCTGATGTTTTCCTTTAATGAAAAACTTACATCTCAAATCTGAGTGAAAATTTACATGTTCAAATGTCTTTCATTGTGGTCTATTCAATTTCATTACCATGATCGGCCCAGCAGGTATAAAAGTCAGCTTTATTTACGATTTTCTTATGTTTTTTTAGGTTAGGGCCAAGCCAAGACCTCTTGTCTAATTTAAGTCACAAATTCAAATGCAGCGTTTTCAAATGCATAAGGTTGAGTCAATTTTGTTTGAGATTTTAGGTTTTTCATTTTTTTTCAAATTTTTCTAAGTACAAATATCTATTTATCTTGTTTTCAGGTTTATAATTGAGGTTAGGGCAAAACCTAGAGCCGCTGGACAAATTCTGAGGGCACATTTAAATTCAGCGTATCAAAATACAAAGAGGTACATGTGACTCATATCCAGATCCAAAAACTTTTTTTTTGTGTGGGTTTGTTATATGAGTCTGTACTTTCTTCTTGTGAGATCTTTGCTTTTCATTAAGAAGGCCATTAAAAAATGTTAGTTCAGATGCAGAGATAAAATGAGGAAATTATTTTGAATGCAGAGTATTCAAATATATATTCCAAATGAATTTTGGAGATTTTGAATCTAAAATTTTAAAGAGTAACACGGATTTCAGAGTACTAGAAGTATATCATAGAATTCTAAGGAATTTAATGAGGTTTGTGAATATTTCACAGTGCTACAAAAATTCAAAGGGACTAGAAGATAACTCGAAGATAAAATATTATTTGCATATTCATTTTTGGTGAATGAGAAGAAACTGATTTCATTAATCATGGAAAATTTTTTCAAAAGTGTCTCTAATTAGGTTTCGTAATCTTATTACAAAAGTGATTTTATGGCATAATTCTCATTTCATTTATTACATATGCCTCGAGTTCATGCCTCATATTCCTGTTTTCAGTTGTATTTTAATAATGTTAAGCTATAAATTAAAATTATTGAAAATTTATAAAATGAAATTAGATTAAAATGAATTTTTTAATCCATGATTTTATTTGATAACCTTCAAAATTTAATAGGAAATAATTACAAGTTCTCAAAAATACATGAAGCAAAATCGATTCTATCGAGCATGCTCAATTATGATCTGAAAATTTATTTTTTGTAATTTACAAATTTCAACAATGGTAATCGACATCTTTGACATACTGAGCACAAAAACCGATTAAAATTCAGTAACAACACAATGTATTAGTTGCAAAGTGACCCCGTTGTCGCCAGCTATCTTTGTTTAAACTTAAAAACTGAATTCAGTTTTTCGTCAAGAAGGGAAAAATTTCTCTTTTCTTGTTAAGATAATTCAGTTCCATATAATTTTAACTTTAATTTAAAAATGAAAATTAGTAGTGACTCTTCTACATCACGAGATAATGTAATTTTAGTGGGACCGCGCGCTGCCACCGTGGTGCTCTCCCAGTGTCACGCAGTGGGGAAAGGGCACAGTTTTAAACAAAACTACCCGACAAGTATCATTTATTTAACTAATTTCAAATTCATTAAAATTTAACATAAATCGATATAATAACTACTAAATGTTATTCTCAGTGGCTTAAATTAACAACCAAAAGAGTTAATATTGCTCTAAAGTAACCGAAGGAAACGAAATTTATTTTTTCGTAATTTGCAATGAATAGCTACTTAAAATCCATAGAATTTATATGAAATACAGCAGATGTTAATGTGTGATTACAGTTAGTCAGCAATAATCGACTTTTAACAATTATTTAAACAATTTTTGTAAACAAAACCACATTATGATCATTTTTTCATGATTTTGTTGTCATGGTTTTTGGCCAGAAAGTACTATTTCATTTCAAACAACAAAAATTAATGAAAAAATGATCGCAATGTGTAATTGTTAACAAGAATTGTTTACGAACATTAATGTTCATGATTATTATGAACACTCAGGGAAAAAGTCGTCTCGAAACAAAAGTATCATCCTCGTGCCTGTTTTTTTTGAGCCATGCGAATGTCTTTTTTAATCAAACAGAATTATTCAGGCTGCAACATTAGGTGAAGTTAGTCACATATGATAATTGTTGCTGAAAAATATTTGCTTCTGAGAAAAAAAAATCCTCTCAACCTCAAATTCACGTTTCGTAATTTTTAGTCTGAAATCTCGTTAAGGGTGAGGCTAATTTATCTAACTTATGAAGAAAAGATGCCACGAATAAATTGTTTAATCCCTTTGCAAAGAACAAACACAGTAGAATCGATATGAAAAAACTTTGGCAAGTTTCACAATTAATTAGTGAAACGTTTTCCGTTGGCTTAGGCGAATGCATTTGTACCAAATGTTGATTAAAAATAACAAATCAGAGAGGTTCTTCTTCATTTGAGGATTAGGTAGAGCATGCACCTCAATCTGCTTAATACTCTCCTGAAGAGAAGAATTTTGAATTGGTTGGAGATTTAACTTAATTTGATGACGACTTTTTTGAAGAGTTAAAAGGAGATGTCAAAAGGGAAAAATATAATTTAAATTAAATGGGATCCTACAGATTTCAGGGATTTCTTCTATTGTAAAGAGTGGATATCTTCAAACAAGAACTGCACAAATTCATAAAGTGATTGAGATAAAGGAAACTCTGAATGTACAATTGGAAAAGATGTTTAAATACATTTAGGGTAATACTAGTAAGAACGACATAGAAGATTTAACGAACGAAATTAGGGAACAATTAAATAATAAATCCTATGCATTCCAACTTCTGACTATGGTACCAAAGGGTTAGGGAATTTGGAAAATAACATCGGAGTTTGGAGTTCCGTACAGTTTAGCTCGTAAAGCTGTACAATTGTACACAACAACTAGTATTGGAACATCCTCAAACCCTGGCCGGGTAGAAAGTTATCACGAGACACAGTTAAAATTGTTAAAGACTTTTACTATGAATGTGACGTGAGTCGACAATTACCTGGGGAAAAAGACTGCGTCTTTGTGAAGCAAGGCGACGGCTCTAAAAAAACTAATACAAAAACGTTTAATTTTAGGAAACCTGAAAGAAGTTTATGCAAGCTTCAAACAAAGGTTTCTGAAACTGAAAATTACCTTTTTAAAGTTTGCGAAATTGCGGCCCAAGGAATGCATTTTTCCTGGCGCTAGTGGAACACATTCTATTTGTGTTTCCAAAATCCATGAAAATACAAAGTTATTGATGTATGGGGCAAATTACACCACGCTTGTTGCTGATGACGAAACTCTTGAGTTTTTAGCATCATACAAAACAATGCTGCCTTCAATGATTTCCGATTCTAAATTACCGGCATTTTATTTAGAATTATGTGAATCATGTCCAGGTGTAGAACCCTTGTTTCGAATAGTGCGAAAGCTTCTTCAAAACCACTTTACTGAAATCTTTCCGTAGAATGCATGGACTTCGACATATCGTGCTTCCCTAGAAACTTTTTTCGATAAAAGTTATTTATGTTTAGAGAAACTCGCTAAGCATCTGGTCGATCTTCTTAGACATTACTTCATTGCAAAAAGTCAAAGCCAATTTTTTATGGAATCCAAAGATTCTCTTGAAGCAGAGGTATTTACAGAACTCTTTCATTTTGCGCAAAATCATGAAACTGTAATTCAAGTCGAAATGCAGAGTGAATATTGGAATAAACAAAAGATTACTGTGCGCCACGTAGTAGTCTGCTTCAAAGAGGATAACAGAGTTGTTTGTGAAAGTTATGCAATTATTTCGAAAGATCTACTAGCGCAGTTCACTTTTTTATGGAGAGCATTATAGCTGAGTTGAAGACAAAGCACGCAAAAGTTCTAAAATAATTTATTTTACTGACGGTGCAGCATCTCAGTTCCAGAACAAGAACAACTTTATTAATCTCGCATATCATTATCGTGATTTTGGTATCGAGCATGTTGGAGTTCTTTGCTACGTCTCACAGTAAAAGTCCGTGCGATGGTATTGGAGGAACTCTTAAGCGAGAAGCTTGTCGAGCTTGTTTACAATAGGTTTGTGAGTTAAATGGGGTGAAATCTGGCATCTTTAATATCTGTTTTGAGAGCAAATTGAAACTTTTTTAACCATTTAGCGGTTTAATGTCTTGAGTTTCAAAAAAATTGAATTAAGTATTTTAAAAATACACCTTCTTCGACCCTTCCCTTTCAAATATGCTTTCTACATATGTTCGTGATACAGCTGCCTAGGGTGAAATGTATTTTGAATACCAGGATTTTGAAGGCACCTTTTTTGAAAGAAGATATTTTCAAAATATCCAAAATACCGTGTTTACTCCTAGCACTGCGAGACCTTAGGAAAACAATGACAGTATTTGTCGAAGCTGTTTCTATCTAACTTACCTTCACTTCATTAGCTCTCCAAATATGAAATTAAATTAAATGGTTAAACTAAGTTTATCAATTTTTAATGAAAGTCAAATTTTGAAAAAGCTTTATGAAAGAGATTGGTACAATATCAAGTTCGAAAAAAATTGTACAATGTATTTTCAACGGGTCTTTAAATAGATGAACGTTGAACAATGCAAATAATATGTGAGCTTCCACAAGATCTTCCTCAAGAGCTTCCCCTGTTAGAAGATTAATGAAACAATTAAATCCAGAATTAGCACGACTCAGAAAAAAACTACCTGAAGATAATGCCGAGATAAATGCAGACCTCTCTTTACTTTTTTTTTAGGACTTTCAGTTTAATTTATAATAAAGGTTAAATAATCAAATCTATATTCGCAATGAGATATCGTGAAGGTGTGTGCGTGGAGGGGGCAAAAGCAATGTTTGAACTATTTTTTCTGCATTGTTTAAAATTTGTTTTTACATTTATGGAACTTCAAGGCATGTTAAGTTTTACTTATCAACTCTTAATGTTTTGCCAAAATTGTTAAATAAATACCTAACAATTATAAACAATATATTTTTTCAAATAATTGAATATAAAAAAATATTTTAAAACCGGGAGACATTGCCGAGATAAATCCAAATCCATTTTTACTTTTTCTATGGGACATTTAGTTTATTTTATATAAAAGTTGAATGACCAAATCTATATGCGCCATTGGATATCGTAAAGCTGTGTGCGTAGAGGGGGCAGAAACAATTTTTAAACTTACTTTTTCGCATTGTTTAAATTCTTTTAATTATAATACTTCAAAGTATGTTATGTTTCACTTATTAACTTTTAAGTGTTTACGAAAATTGTGAAATGAATTCCCAAAAATTATAAACAAGATATTCGCTTAAAATATTAATGTTTCAAAAAATGAAAAGAAGACCTGGACATACTGCCAAGATCAGTTCAGAACTTTCTTTACGTTTTCTATAGGGTTGTTAGCTTTCTTTTAAATAAAGGTTAAATGTTATTCAACAACTTAATTGTTTAAAAAATGACTTTTTTTAAAGTGATCAAAACACCTAAAGACATGGCTCAGATGATTCTGCTGGTGTTTTTACTTTTTGGCCTCGAGTGTTATCGAATTTTTTATTTAATGTCGAAATTTCAAATCCATATGCATAGCTAACTTCTGGGTCGCGAATTGTCGACTATAATACTTACGACTTTCCTGTAGTTGCGGTTATGTTGTTTGTCAACTTGATTGGTTAGAATGGCACCTTCTTTTACGTAGTTATTAACTAAATATAAAAAGCTTCAATTTGAATCAATTACAATGTTTAATTCTGCAACGAAAACTCCCTGCTTATGGATTTTCTCATGATAAGTTATTTTATGTCAGTGATTTGAAGATTAAAATTTACGTCACATTTCTCAAGTAAATTACAGCCTCACATGGAAATTATATCAATGACTGGCTTTAAAATTTTGTGGCTCTGATAAATAAGTATAAAAATACGGAGAAGAAATGAGGAGAGAGTTGAAGGATGGTTTTAGAAGACAAAGGAATTCATCAAAAGAGTATGGTGACTATTTTTTTTATTGAATTATCAGACCATAAAGGAATTTGCTTCACGAAAGTTTCACGAGTTTTATTAGAAAATTTTTCCTGATTAAATTGAAGGGACCAACTGGAGTGTCATTGATTTCTCTTGTGGTGAGTGCAGTAACATTCCCACTTTCCATATTTATTTTTGCCCGCTTCATACTATTTGCAAGATTATCATAGATATATATTCCAGCAAGAATATTAGTAGTCTCCAGTATTGCAAAGATGTCACCATCAGACGTTGACAAAGTAATTTGTTCGTTGATTGGCACATCCTTATATTTATTACGTGCGACGCAGAGTTTAAGTCTCGTATCGGCAGAAAAAGTGAATCTTCGAAGTTCGAATGACCGTTCCGAAGCCGATTTGGTTATCAGCCGAATATACGGAAGTTTATCAAGTTTATGTCCAGGTCCGTTATTAGAAGGTAGCAGGCTGGGTGGATTCTCGCACCTGGTTGTTTCAGAAGGTTTTGAAGACGAAGCCTTGTCCCAAGAGTAATATCGCATACGAGGATTTCTGGACCTAGACCTCACAGGAGAAGGAGAACTTTTAGCAGATTTAGAACTTCCGGTACAGCGAACACCAGAAATGGAGTCACTATCAGATGAAGATTCAGACTGCGAACTTAACTCTGTAACAAGAAACAGAGAATTACTTTTCTGAAAAAATGTAGGGCAAAATGGAATGCACATTTAAGATAATTGTTGGTAGTTTGCTAATCAGTCAAATAATTAATACAATCTGAAATTTCAATTGAAGTAGGAGTTCGAGAATTTTATAACCCAAGCAAAAGTTGGTTGACTCTGTCCTGGTGAGCCTCACAACAAATTTTATAAAAAATTGAAACTAAGTAGTTTTCTTAATATTGTCGTAATATTCCACAATATCTACTCTATAGTATAGTTTCTAACTCATGAATAATATGAGCTTTGAGCTTGTTCTTGTGAGATATTTGCATTTTATGAATCAGTTCATAGAAGTAAGTTAGTGTTCCTTAACCAGGCTTCTTTTAGAAGAAGAAAGCGAATTTTGTAATCGCTTGTCTATATAAATCGGAATCTATTTCGTTAATTCTTTAAACTATTTGAATATTTTCCAAATATCCTTACGAAGTCTCCTGCTTTTTTAAACAAAAAACTTTTATTTTCTTAACTAATTATCATATAGATAAAAAATTATATATATATAGTTCATATATTCCGGTAAAAATTATTTGTAATTTTGATTTCATTTTTGAAGCATGCATCTATTTCTTATTTCCAATTACCTAGTTCCCAGTTAAATGTGTTTAAAGTTTGAAACCACTAATTATAAAATTCAATTTCAACAACAATAATATTGAAATCATATACTGTATTTTTTATTATATGAGATAAATATGCTACGAAGATGTCCTTGAGAGGTATTTGTATTTCACTATTCAGACGAAGAAATAAAGTGTTGATTGAACATGTTGCGAAAATCTTATTTAATCTGTCTGAAAAGACAAAAAAAAACGCTTTGTTCACGTAGGCTTCAAAACAAGTCTGAAAACATTAATTCTTTTAGAATAGGGGCATGAGAAAATTATTTTAAAACAATTATAAATATTTTTTTTTAAAGCCTAGACCACACAAGTGTTTTCAACAGGCGTCATGTAAC
The DNA here is from genome assembly GCF_010883055.1 of Belonocnema kinseyi. Classification (NCBI taxonomy): domain Eukaryota; kingdom Metazoa; phylum Arthropoda; class Insecta; order Hymenoptera; family Cynipidae; genus Belonocnema; species Belonocnema kinseyi. Next base: position 131,877,058 of record NC_046659.1, on the reverse strand, counting down.
AGAATAAAATTTTTTTTTTAAACTATTGACTATCAAAGCATTCTATCACCAACAAAGAATTAATTTCTCTAACCTAGCTAAATTTTATTTTTAGATTTTCTTTTCATTTTGAATCTCTTACTGAAAAGCAACCTAACATGATAAATTGTTTCTAAAGAAATACAAAGTAGGAATTCAAAACATTTTAAAGGAGACTTTTTGTCTCCTTTCCCCTAAATCGATTCAAACATTTCAAAAGTCAATGTTGCAGATTTAACGTTATAAATCAAATTTTTTAAAGGTACGTTAAAAACAGCCTGGACCTTGTTCTTGTGAGATATTTGCTTTTCGTTAACCAGGAAATTTCAGAATGTTAGTTCAGACGCAGCGATAAAATATTTGTTAAAAACATCGATGAAATATTATTAAAAATACCTTCTGAATTGAAAAGAAACTTTTGATATGAAAAGATTTTAATATATTCTAACTGAATTTCAGAGATTTGAAGTTTATTATTTAAAAAAATAACACAGATTTCAGGATATTAAAAGTACATTATAGAATTTAGAGGAATTTTATAAGTTTTGTGAAAGTTTTAATCTGCGACGCAAATTCTAAGGGACTGAAAAATAAGTTAAAGATATAATATTATTTGCAGGGATTTAAGTTGAAATATATGGCGCTTTACTTCGGAAAAATTATTTTTTGCATAATTAAAAAAAAATTGTACTTAAAGGTATATTATTATATTCACCAAAAAAATTAAGGCTGACCACAGCCAATGACAGGACAAGAGTAGAAGGCAGCTTCATTTTTGCTAAGTGAGGAGAAACTGATTACTTTAATGAAGAAAAATTTGTTTAACAGTGTATCCAATTATGTATTGCAATCTTATAACAACAGTAATTTTATGCCATAATTCTTATTTCATGTATTATATAAGCCTCCAGTTTTTACTTTTCTGCGATGTTTGTATTTCAGTTATCAGCTTGATTAAAAAAATAAGCTCATTTTAACCACGCTTTCTTTATAAAAATGAAGCAAATAGTTTTATTACGCAGGTATAGAAATGAAAAAAATAAATTTGAATATCCCCAATTATAATTTTTGCCCGAAGTTTCTTATCATCGGTCCAATTCTTAATATAAATATCTCAGGATTCACTCAAAAATAAAAACAATGTTTCCCTTTTTCAGATGTATTTTAATAATTTTCAGGTAGAAATTAAAATTTTTTAAATAAAATGAGTCAAAATCAATTTTTGAATGCCATCATAATTTTAGCCTTACTTGAAAATTTAAAATGGGTCTTGCCTGAATTAGATGCTGTTTGAGTGCCAAAATATTGTTGATTATTTTTTACACATTTTTTTCTTACTGTGATTTGATAACAATAAAAACAAAAAAGACGAAAGATATAATAAAAAACAGAGGTGAAAGGCGAATTGGTTGATTTCCTTCTTATTTTTCTTTTCTTTTTCTTATTTTTGTCCAAATAAAGAACTTTTCTGTAACTCTGTCTATAGTATAATTTGTTATGGGATTAGTACAAAATCCTTTTAGATCAATTTGAATGTCTTTTATTTAATAATAAGGCCAAATCTGTTATCTTTATTATTTGTTTTTATTCTTTTCTGAATTTATGGATAGCTTTTTGCAAATTTTTTCTTATTTTAAATATTTTCTTAATATTACAACTTGAATCTTCATATATTCATATATATTAGAACTATTCTAATCAAGTACTGGTTAAATGTTTTGAGTTTAAAAAGATTCATTTTTTAGATCTCGAAGTATAAATTTTTGAGTTTTTTTTTTAATAATTGAAGAAGACCCCTCATGGGTAAGATGTACTTTTGAATACTGGATTCCGAATGCACCTTTCTGAAAAAAAACTCAAAACATCTGAACTACCGAGTTTTCTTCCTAGAACTACGAGAGGTTGGAAAAAACAAACAGAGTATATATCATAGCTTTTTTTTCTTAAACTTCATTTTCATGCTGAAACTTTAAATGATGAATTTCTTGACTTTGCAACTTAGGTCTACTGATATAAAACACAATTTAACAACTACATTGAATGTATAAATTTTAAATCAAAATAAAATTTTAATTTACTTTTTAGTTTTTGTTTCTCTAAGTACGTGCAGTTCAAAAATGAAAATAATATGTGAGCTTTCACACGATAACCAGAACGGAACCTAACTTTACATTGTGTTTAACTGGCTATATGAACGTCGATTAAAATCAATTATAATGTTGATTTTTCTGCAAATTCAGTTCACAATCCTAAAATAAATTGAAAACATCAAATGGAAATTATACCCAAAATTTTCTTTGAAATGTGGTTCTTCTTGAAGTTTAAGTATAAGTAATATAAATTGAGTGACACGATAATCTTAGAGGACTTTCCTTTTTTTTCTTTGTGTATGATGATATATATTAGTTTCTGATTAGCCAATAATGAAGGAGGAATTCCACAAAAGAATCTAGTTAACATTTTTCTTTGAATCATCAGTCCATTAAGGAATTTGTTTTACAGAAGTTTCACGAGTTTTATTTGAAAATGTTTTCTGATTAAATTGTTGGGACCAACTGGCATGTCATTGATTTCTCCTATGGCCAGTAGGGTAACATTGCCACTTTCCATGTTTATTTTGGCCCGTCTCATACTGCTTACATCATTATCACGAATATATATTCCAGCAAGAGTATTAGTACTCTCTAGTATTGCAAAGACGTCACCATTAGACGTTGATATAATAATTTGTTCGTTGATTGGAACAGTCTCATATTTATTACGTGCAACTACGACTTTAAGTTTTTTATCGGGAGGAAAAGTAAATTTTCGAAGTTCGAATGCCCGGTTGGAAGCCGATTTGGTAATCAGCCGAATAAACGGAAGTTTATGAAGTTGATTTCCAGGTCCGTGATGAGAAGGTAGCAGGTTAGGTGGATTCATGCACCTAGTTGGTTTATGAGGCCTTGAAGACGGAGACTTCTCTGAAGGACAATTTCCGATACGAGGAGACTTGGACCTAGGCCTTACAGGAGAAGAGGACCTTTCATGAGATTTAGAAATTCCGATACGAGGGACATCCAGAATAGTGCCACTATTAGGCAGAGATTTAGACTGTGAACTTAACTCTGCAATAGAAAACAGGAAATTACATTTTTTGGAAGCACGTGATGCAAAATAGAAAGCAGATTTGACAAATTTGTCGGAATTTCGAAAGCAGTTATTCAATTAATGCAATTCAAAATTATAAGTGAGGCGGAAGTTCGAAACTTTTATAACCCTAGCTTCCTGATCCATTTATTGCTCTTGAACAACATTGATCAAAACTTGAAACTAAATAGTTTGATTCTCAATATGCTCGTTTACCAAGAAATATAAAGCTTGTTCTAAAAAAATTTGAATCTATTTCGTAAATTCTTTGAATTTTTTGAAAATTTGCCAAATTTTCTTTCGAGGCCGTTTGCTAATTTTAAACGAAACACATTTTTTTAAGTTGTTATTAAACATTTAAAAAAATTTAACGTAGTTTATACATTGCTGTGTAACAAATATTGGCTTTCAAAGCAGTCAATCAACAAAGAAATCATTTCTCCTATTCAACGAAGTTTTAGTTTCAGGCTTTCCTTTTTTTTTTTTATTTGAATCAGATTTTAATGATTTTGAGACGTTTCGGTGAACTCTGATAAACCTTGAATGATATTATAAAATTTCAACAAATTTACAAAATACTCTACAGCCTTTTAAGATGTTTCAACGGAACTCAAAGTATAAATTCTAAACGTTCTAATCGAGACTTTTTGTCTTCTCTTCCTTCACACTGGAAAGAATTCAATGAAGATATTTAAATAATATATATTAGTAAGTATTCAATGGTATACCGAACACATGAAATTTTTTGTCCTTTAAGGTTATGTTGCAAATACAAAGTTTTAAAGTTTTAACTAAATATTAAATTTTTAAAGAGTTTAGATATTTTCATCCTTTAATTGAATTTGTTTTAGGAAAGAAAAAAAAACTTTTGCCAATATTTAAATATATGAATATTCGCTTTTTGGCAAGTGCGCAGTTGAAAACGTTGGTGCCCACCAATGGCCATCTATCGGATGTCAACGGAACGCTAAACAATAATTCCTTGAGAAACCAAGTTCGACAGTATGCACAATTTTAAGTTTAGGTGAAAAAGTACTGCCCCGACAGCTTTCTTCATTGTACGACTATATGCAATCAGATAAAATCTGAAGAAATTATTTTTGATGCAGAATCTGCAATTAATAATTAAACCTGTTTTAATTTAAAAAAAGTTTTAATATAAAAAAGAAGAAATATGTAAAATTACTTCCAGGGAGTTAGGTTAAGAAGTTTGGCCCTTTACCTTAGAAAAATTATCACTTTCGTAATTCTAACAAATTTTTTGAAATCACAAATTTATTATTATTATTATATTATTATTATATTCACCGAAAGAATGAAGGATAAAAATCGCCAAAGAGAGGACGAGAATAGAAAGCATCTTCAGTCTTGCTGAATTAGGAGAAACTGATTACTGTTGAAATTACTGATGAACTGCTATCTTATGATAAAACGTATTTTATGTTATTACTCTAATTTCTCTTATTACATAGGCCTCGAGTTTCTACAATTTTAAAATTTTTGTTTGTGTTTCTGTTATCAGTCTGATTTAAAAAATTGGGCAATTTTGACGATGATTCGTTTGTAAAAAGTAGGCGAATATTTTTCTGTTATCACGCCTTTATAGAAATTGAATAAAAAATAAAATACATTGTTTTTCTACTTCAGTTAGCTTTTATTAACATTAGGCTATAAATTAAAATTATCTCTAATCTTCCACTGCTTTGCACGACTTTTACGCCTGTTAATATTATATTTTTTGAAATGTTTAGTACACAATTCTTGCAGATCACTATGAATGTCCTTGATTTAATGTCACATGGAATTATTAAGTTTTACATGGTTTTGGTTTAAAAATATTCAGGTTTGAAAATTTTTATTCTTAACTTTCATTGGTGTTTCTAGATTGAAAGAAAACACTTATTTGTATAGCAGGTTTACATTACGTTGCGAGGTTGTAGATTTGATTTTGTATTTTTTTTTTCTAAATTTAAAGAGAGTTTTTTCGAGCGTATTATTATATTAAAACTTTCTATTTACATCTAAACTTGAATTTCAATATATTGCCTTAAATGAAAAAAGGAACATTGTTTCTTTCTTTATAATTGAAAGGTAAAAATGTGACGTTTAAAATTTGTATTAATTTGGAAAGTAAATTAGTGAGTTTAGTGGTGTCAAATCTTGAATCTTCAATATCTGTTTTGGGACTAAAGTTGATATTTTACAATGAAGTATGCGCCTAATGTTTTGAGTTTTAAAAGCTAAGTTTATGAAAGTTTTTTTTTATAAATTTCTCCGTTTACATTCTAGAACTACGAGGCCTTAAAATCATTAGAGCTTTAGAAATCGGTTGAAGAATCTTGAATTTCTTCCATCAACCTAATATAACCAGATTTAATTAATTAAAAGAGAAGACCTTTACAAAATTATCAGGACAGCTAAATTTCATTTCTAAACTTCCTGCAGTTGTCGATTTTCGAACAAAAATGTTCTTTCGGTTAAATTTCAGTTCTGTAAATCGATAATTTATCCTGGATTGCGATTTACTTCCATTTGCTTATGAACATCCAGAACCTCAGTATTTCATTTTAAACAATCAAAACTAAGTGAATATTTTTTTTTTATATCTGATTGAGAATTTAATTTCAAACGGTTTATATTGATCATAATTCGCGACGGAGCATAAAATAACTTCATGATGTGTTAAGTAGTTGAAATTTTATGACAGATAATACAGGTTTCGATATAATAAATTTATTGAGACCTTTATCAGTATGTCGATGTTAAAAATCTATTTATCGGCCAAACTATGCAATCTGCGATAAAAGATAAGCTGATGAAAATTATGCACACGAAAAAATCTAACAATTTGTTATTATTTACTTTTTGATAGGACGCGTCGTTTTTGTTTTATTCTTAAAAAACAGTAGTAAAATTATAATTAAAGTCTATAATGAATTAATCAATCAATTCTGTCGCTAAATCGTAGTACTAGAAATATTCAACACTGTTTGAATTTTCGACGGATTTAATTTGATCTGATCAGGAAATTAGTCCCGAATATTTGGATCAGTAGCACTCCTGATAAAGTATCAATTCTGAAAGCAAAGATTTTATTAGAGACTGTAAATATAATCGAAATTTTAAATGATTTTTAATTAAAAAACGAAGATGAGGGACCACAAAAGCAAAAGGATAATTTTTGTTTCTAAAAGTTAAAATAACGTTTTCTTAAACTTTGAGTAAAAACCTTCGACCTAATCATTCAGGACATTTTTATGATCAAAAAATTGCTCTATTTAGTTCTAAACGTCTAAGTCTGAATTTGAATTAGTGAATCGTTTTCGTTTTATTTCGTTGTATTCTGCCATCGAGAATTTGTTTTTGGATTATTTCCAGGACGAAAACGAGTTAAAAATCCAAATCATGTTTCTTATAATAGTAGTACACTTACAAATGAAAATTGTATCACTGAATATCAGAAAAAAATTCATAATTTATTGATAAGTTTATGAATATTGAAAACAATTTTAATTAAAAAATACATTGTTTGCGTAACTTTCTACGATTTTTTTTTAATTTTAGAATAATTAATTGGGTTCTGCATAGTAAATTCAGCGAAATTTATTATTAGTGTTTACCAAAATATATACATTTTTGTTGAAAGTAATTCTGATAATTAGTTCTCCAACCAGAATTCCACGTTCAGCGATTTTCTCATGATAAGTTATCGCATATCAGTGATTCGATGGTTAAAATCTCACATACCTCACATATAAAATGCTTTGAAACATGGTGGTCCTAGCAGCACAAAAATGCAGTGAAGAAATAAAGAAAGAGTGAGAGGACAGTTTTAGATGACTTCACTTGTGTTTCAGGAGTTTTATCAAAAAATTTTTTCTTATAAAATTGTTAGGACCAACCGGCGTGTCATTGATTTCTTCTGCGGTCAGTAGGGTAACATTGCCACTTTCCATGTTCATTTTCGCACGTCTCATACTATTTGTATCACTATCACGTACATATATTCCAACAAGAGTATTAGTGGTCTTCAGTATTGCAAAGATGTCACCATCAGACGTTGACAAAATAATTTGTTTGTTGGTTGGAACACCCTCAAATTTATGACGTGCGGCTATTAATTTAAGTCTTCCATCGACAGGAAAAGTGAATCTTCGAAGTTCGAATATCCGTCTCGAAGCTGTTCTGGAAATCAGCCGAATGAACGGAAGATGATGAAGTTTATTCCCAGGTCCGCAATGAGAAGGAAGCAAGTCGGGTGGATCGATGCAACTAATAGGAAAATTATGCACTGCAGACGAATACTTATCCGAAGAACAATGTCCGAGAGTGGGAGACCTGGACCTAAACCTCACAGGAGAAGAAGACTTCTCAGGAGAATTAGAACTTCTGGTGCTACAAACACCAGAAATGGAACCACTATTAGGCGAAGATTCAGACTGTAAACTCAACTCTGCAACAAGAACCAGTTATTTAATCAATGCAGTTTGAAATCATAAATGAGGTGTGAGTTCGAAATTGATGTAACCCTAGCAAAAATAGGTTGAACTGTACTAGAACCTATCTAGCTGATTCCCAAATTGGTTGCTATGATTGTAAAACAAACTCAGAGAAATCTCTGCGAATGACAACCCGGGGCAAAATCCTAATACTCGGCAATCCTCCCTGCATGCTCTGTCACGAAAAATAGAGATCAGCGCGAGGTTGGAGAGAGCTTTTCAGTCCTCGTTTTCCCTCGAAAACGCTCGAAAATTGCGAATTCGGAAATAATTAGGCTTCCGCGAGCATTAAAGAGGCTTTTGCGATATCCTAAAACTCCGTCCGTGCTCTGTCAAATCTAGTTTGCTCGATGATTTTAGGGTACTGAACGAGCACGTAGCGAGATTTCAAACAAATATTCAATGTTCCACAAGTGCTCGCTGAAAGTGTCTTTAAATCTCGCGGAAGCCTACTTATTTCCGAATTCACAATTTTTGAGCGTTTTCGAGAAAGAAAGAGGACTGAAAAGCTCTCTCCAACCTCGCGCAGAACTATATTTTTCGTGACAGAGCATGCAAGGAGGACTTGTCGAGTATTAGGATTTGGCCCGGTCAAATTGTAATTAAGGGACAGCTTTATTATTTCCTGTATTTGTGACTGTACGGGGTCTAAAAGTGTAGTGTAAAATCGGAAGGTATTTATGGTGTGTAATGGTCATTCCATTAGCGACGGTATTGTGGTGGACGTGTCTTGCCCACCAGGTTATTGTGATAGCGCGGTGGATTATTCTTGTTGTGCTGACGTCATTGTTTTTGTGATTCGATATGAGTCTGAAGTGGGTTGGTGAAAGGATCCCGACCTTCAAGGAATACCCTGGTTAGGTCAGGAGGTGAAAGACAGAATATCTTTATAGGTGAGATGAGAGGAGCTCAGTGAGCACCTATATGGAGCAAGGAGAGGTGAAGGAGGTCGGGATCTGCAAATAGCAAGCATAATCCTAAAATGGGCGGAAGGACATATGTGGTGGTTCGAAGGAGTTTTGTGCTTGCCGAATATCTTATCACATGCTAAATTCATGGGAATAAAGGACAGTGCATTATCTTCGTGAATGTGAAAATGTTCTCCTAATATGACCACCCCCCCTCTCATTCGATTTTCGAGAGTCGTACCGTTTTGGTTGGTAACTCTCATAATGGAATTGGATCAACAATTGAAACTAAATAGTTCGATTATCAATATGGTTATTTACCATAATATATAGTCTATATTGTAGTTCGTGTTTCATAAATTGTATGAGCCTCGAGCTTCATCTTGTAAAATATTTGCATTTTACAAATCAGTACAGAGAAGTAAGTTGGTGCCCCTTGAATAGGCTTTTTGGGAGAAGAAAAAGAATTTTTTATTTGCTTGACTATAAAAATTGAAATGTATTTCGTTAATTACTCAAAATATTTGAAGATGGAAATTGGCCTTGCGAGATATTTTCATTTCATAATTCAAACGAAGGAATAAAGCGTTTGTTAAAAATGTTGTATGATAAGATAAACAAATTTTCGTTTGATTCACGTAGGATTCAAAAAAAGCCTAAGATACTTTTTTCAGTAGGTGAGTAATTTTTCTTCCTTGATAAAGCTTTAATCACAGGCTCTCTTTTTTCATATTTTAAAATTTTAATTATTTTGAGAATTTTTGGTATTCTACAGTAAACCTAAAAGGAAGTTATAAGATTTCAGTAATATAGCAAAAGTTTCCGCAGCGCTTTAAGATATTTCAACAGTTTTGATTAGATACATATACAGAAAAAACTGTGATGTCCATTAGAACCAATTGTTAGTTTAAAAGGAGCAGCAAGAAATGGAACCTATCTTGCTGTAAAGGAACTTAACATGATAATTTGTTTCTAAAGGAACCCAAAGTAGAAACTTAAAACGTTCTTTTCGAGACATTTTTTCTTCTCTTTGATTCACTTTGAAGATTTTACCAGTCAATGATAAACATCTTATTTTATAAATTGGATTAAATAATGTATCACTGGGATAAATTTAATAATGATACTAAAATTATAAAAATTAGTAATTCTTGAAGAAAATATTGTGAGCATGTTAGTATACGCTTGGAATAGCCATCTATCGGAAATGAATGTATCGAAAGGGAACCTTAAAAAATATTTCGTTGAGAGCCTAAGTTCTAAAGAATGCCAACTTTTATTTGAGCCGCGGCATTACAGAACCCCCCCCCCCAGTTTTTTAATGCGATTTTAAAGACATAAAAAGGTTTTCATATTTTTCAGTGAAGTTTCGAAGATTTTAAATTAGAAATTTGAATGATTACGCGAAATTTCAGGATATTGAAGGAATGCTATAAAATTTCAAGAGATTTTATAGAGTTTGTGAAGGTTTTAAAATGCTATAAAAATTCAAAGTGGCTTCAAGGTAATTCAAAGATAAAAAATTATTTTCAGGGATTTTAGATAATATATATGGCGCTTTACATTTGACAAATTGTTATTGGCTTTATTTTATATTTTTTAATTAAAGATATATTACTATATTATTATATTCACCAATAGAATTAAGGACAACCAGCGTCAAACGCAGTACGAAAGTAGAAATCATCTTCATTTTTGCTAAATGAGGAGATACTGATTACTATATTAACGATAAATTCGACTAACGGTATCTCATATTTGCTTTGGGCTACCTTGTGTCAAAACATGTCTTACGTTATAATTCTTATCTTATTGATTACAAAGGCCTCTAGTTTTTCATTGTGAGATGTTTGTATTACGTTTATCAGTTTGATTACAAAAATATGTTCATTTTAACCATGATGTGTTTGTAAAAATGAAGCAAAGATTTTTTTATCACGCAATGATAACAATTAGAAAAAGAATTTCAATAATCCCAATTGTTAATATAAATATTTTGGAATTAAATAAAAAATGAAATTTTCTGCTCTAGTTAACTTTGAATAGTGTTCGGCTACAAATGAAAATTATTTCTTATGTTCAATCAATTTTTATGATTTGTACCTCTATTAAAATTTCAATTTTTTAAAAGTTTAGTTCAAAATCCTCGCAGATCATTTTAAATGTACTTGACTTAATATAAGATAAAATGTAATTGATCCTCAGAAAAAATTCTTCATTATTCATGTCAGAGTGTTTAGGAATTTTATAATGTCTTGAGTACTGGACATTAAAAAATTTGCTTGATGTTTTACTTAAGCGCAGTCATCTGAAATTAAGATTTTTTATCGACATTCCCATATAGGCCTCAACAAGTTTACTATATAAAAACAAATATGATTTAATATAATTTAAAAAATTGATTAACTGATCTTGAAACGAGAATATCTAGGCAAAAAATATGATCTTCCTAAAAGAATCAGGAGATTTTCTTGGAGATCCTCTCAGAGTTTAAACTAAAGGTAGAAAAATAGATAAATTAGGTGTTTATTTCAGTTGGAGAGGAAAGAAGTTATAAATATTATCCGTAAAGATCTGATGATTCTATGCCTATTCTTAACAATACGCAGCATCTTAGAATTTGAAGAATTCCGAATATCGTAATTCAGAAAATTCAAGTGTTTTAGAGATTTCAGAGTGTACTGGGAATTCACAATATATCAGGAAATCAGAGGAATCAAGTATTGTAGAGAATATAACGAATTTCGAGAATTCAAGAATCCTAGAAAATTTAAGGAATTTCGATAATTGAAGAAGTTCTAAGCATTTAAGTAATTCAAGAAATTACTATAATTGGAGCAATTCAGAAAATTCTAAAAATACAAATAATTTTAGGAATTCGAAGAATTCAGGAAATTTATAGAATGCAGGAAATGCATAGAAATAAGGGAATTTTGGGAATTCAGGCAATTCAGTCAATTTAGGGAATGACGAAAATACAGGTAATGCAAAAAATTTAGAGAATGCAGATAAATTAGGGAATTCAGGGAATTTAAGGTAATACGGAATTCAAAGAATTAGGAAAATTCAGCGAATCGCGAGATATCAGAGAATTCAAACAATTCAAGGAATTTGGAGATTTCTAGGAATTTCAATGATTGAAGGAGTTCAAGAAATTTAAGTGATTAAAAAAACTACCATAATTGAAAGAATTCAGAGAATTTTGGAAATGCATAGAATTCGAAGAATTGCGAAAATTGAGAAAAAGCGGAGAATTCAACAGCTGCACAGAAATCAGGAAATTCTGGGAATTGAAGCATTTCGATGAATTAACGAAATGAAGATAATTCAGGAAATCCAGAAAATGCAGATCAATTATGTAATTCACTGAATTCAGAGAAATAAAAGAATTGAAGGAATCAGGGCATTCCAGGAATGAGGAAAGTTCTGGGAATGTGGAGAAATCAGGGAATTCAGACTTTTAAAGGAATTCGAAGGTTTCAGGGAATTAAAAGAATTTAAGGAATTTTGACAATGCAGACATTTCACAAAAATTAGGGAATTCAGAGAGTTCGGAGAATTTCAAGAATTCAGGGAATGCAGAGCAATGATGACATTCACAGAATTTAAGGAATTCGGAGATTTCAGGGGAATTATGAGAATTAAGGGAGTTCGTAGAATTCTGAAAACTCAGAGAAATCAGGAAATTCAGACAATTCAGAGAACTCAGGGAATTCAGAGAATTCGGAGAACTCAGGAGCGCATGACGCATAGTAGGATAAAAACTGCATATAAGAAGAAGACGTTTGTATACATCAATATGTTTATAATTTCAAAGAAAGTTTATTTATAAATTGATGAAATAGGATATTAATATTAGATTTGTAGCACTTTGTAGGTATTTTTAGTTCGATGCATCTCTTGTACTTCTAATTTTTGAGAAAACTCGTTGTTAGTTTATCAAATTTAAATGTAAATATTTTTAAAAGAACACAATCATTGATTGGAGAAAATTATTCTAAATCCGTTTAAAATTAGGAATTTTCAGATTTTACAAAAACAAAAAAAAATTTCCAGATTTTACGAAAACAAAAAATAATTATTTAATATTTAGCAATATTTGATTATTTATTTATGACGAATGAATTAAAACCAAGTATTAAAAAATAAACAATTTGAAATTGAACTGTTTGAAAAAAAGCCTTGAATCGTTAAAATTTCGAAGATGTTTTAAATTTTACACGTTTCAATTTTGACTGTTTTTTTAAATGTTTAATTTTTAAGTGAAATTGTTGATTTTCAATGCTTGAATAATTATTAAACACTTATTATTAGTGAAACAATTGAGTAATTTTAAGAGGTATTTAGAAGTTTTGAGGAGATTCAAAGCTAATTAAAAACTTGAAATAATTTCACATAATTTAAACAAAGTTTGGACTGACAAGATTCTACTATTCCTACCAATTTTGGTGCAGATAACCACATTATAATTTAAAACAAATTGTAGATTTTTTCAGATTTATAAAAAAATTAGAAACTTTTTAAGAATTGTGAGTAGCTTTGAAAGAATTAAAAGATTTTCATAAGATTCCTAGAAAAATTGGAAACAATTTTTCATTTTCGAATGTTATTTTTAAAAATTATTCAAAAAGATTTTAAAAGATTTCCAACATTTGTAGATTATTTTCTATTACTGAAGATGTAAAAAGTTTTGCTTAAAAGTTTGATTTTTTTTATTTTATTGAGCGTGAAAAATATTTGCGAACCGAAAAAAAACGCGAGAAGCGACCGGGAATTTTTGTTGTTGTTGAATATTCGTTATTTTAATTGAAAATGCAGATACTTGGTTGAAAATTAATTTATAAAGTGAAAGTTCAGCTGTCATCTATTAAGTTTACATTTGATCTTTGTTAGTTTAAAATTCTACGATTTAACTGATAATTAATATTTATTTATTAAAAACTCGACTATTTCATCAGAAATTCACGCATTGTGTTAAAAAATCGGTATTTTCGTAGAAAATAATCTTTTTCTTTGAAAGTTAATCTCTTTTTAAAAAAAACCGTCTTTTGTTTACAAATTAAGTATTCTCTCCAAATATTTATCATTCCAGTGAAAAAAAAATCTTTCAGGTTGAAATTGAAATTACATGGTTGAAAATTAAGCTCTTTTGTTAAAAATCATTTTTATCTATTCAAGATTTATCATTTTCATTCAAAATTAATTTCTTGTGTTGAAAAATTGCTATTTATTCGAAAACTTGTTTTTTCTTTAAATAGAAAGAATTTTTTTGGAGAAACTAGAACTATTTTTTTTTAATTTTTTTTTTCTTTTTTGATTAAACTTTGTTTTAACTGAGAAGGTATCTATTGTTCCGGTCACTTCCTGGTTTTTTTCGGTTCGCAAACATTTTTTACGCTCAATAAAATGATAAAATTCAAACTCATAAGTTAAACTTTTTACACTTTCAGTAATAGAAAATAATCTACAAATTAAAGCACTCAGAATAATCTCTTTTAAACTGAATTCTTTTAAACTGAAAATATATTTGAAAAGCTTTAAAATTTGATTTCAAAATGTTGACAAATCTATCAGTTGTTTTAAATTTATTCAACGTTATAATTATTTTTGAAATTTGTTAAGGACTTCTAAATATCTTTTGAAATAAACAAAGTTTTTTTAAATTACAAGAAAATCCGGCAAATTGAGAAAAATGTCTTAAAACATTTCAGATTTACTTTTTAAAATTTTGCAAATCTTCTAAAATATTTTTGGATAATTTTTTAAAATAACATTCCAAATTGAAAAATTGTTTCCAATTTTACTAGGAATCTTATGAAAATGTCTAGTCTTTTATAAAAATTTTTTCTTCTTTCAACTATGTGCATGGCCACACACTATCGCTTTATATTTATTTACCATTTCTCAAATTATTTCCTATTTCTTTTAAGTTTATTTTTTCCATCTGGACAAAAAAAATTATAATAGGAGCCTGGTTTAGTTGCGTAATTCGCGCAGAGCATGCCCTTAATTACCCAATTTTTTACAGAAATTTTTTTTTCGATCCCATTTTTGTAGATTAATTTTCATGATAATTTCAGAAAAATTCGTGATTTGTTGATCATTCTTGTGATTTTTTTAAAATTAATTTATTTAAGAAATGCATAATTTAGGCATTGGTCAGCAGACAAATTAATTTTTTACAAAGTTAGTACTTTAATTTGGGAACCTGATGACAATTTCCGCAGCATTGAAAAATAGTTGATAAATTTCAAGCTTTTTCAAACAAATTTAATAAAAAAAACCATAGATGAGACATTTTTATTTTAAAAAACTCTTTTTTCGACAACTTTATTAATTAGGAACTTTATGATTATTTCGGAAAAAAATGTATATTTAACTGAATAATTTTATGCTTTTTTTAAACAGTTTTAATAAACAGTTTCATTGTTGGGGCATCTATCGACGAAAAAATTTGTTTTTCAATGTCAGACTTTTTATTTGGAGTATCGGTATAGATTCGTGATTTTCCTTTTCTTCGTGTATTGCGCGTAACTTTTTTTGGTTGAGCATGCGGATATGGTAGCACAAAAAGGAATGAGAAACCTTTCTAAATATAAACTTTCATATAAAAATTTGTAAAAAAAACAATTTTTGATTTTCCAATTAAATTTCAAATGGGTGAAACTTCTCCTTACACTGGTGGGCAAAAATGCCCTGCTCTGAATTTCATTTTTAAAATACGAGCAACAAAAAGTAGATGCAATGTGACGTGAAATTAATTAGGGCAAACATTGTTAGATAATATACACTTATTTAGGCTGATTTATACCTTCAATTAGAAAATAGAACGTTGATTCCAGCAAGCTAATCGATTGACAATATTTGAATTTTGTTGTCAGGAAGCATGTCAAAATATATTTAACAGCTTGATTCATTGAAAATACATAGAAAGAAAGCGACTTTTCATTTACGGTAATTTGGTTAGCAGCGCTAACTGGTGACGAGTTTAAAGATCACTTTTCAAATCAATGTTATGACCGGGGATGGCGTTTTCAGCAATGTTTCCGATGATTCCCACAAATCCGCTGCTGATTGGAGAATTCTTCTAGAGCCAATACAAAAATCTAGCGGGATCTTCTGTGATTTAATGTTCTTGTAATCACATAACCAGACAACTGGGTTGACAAAGGATCCGATAAATAATTATAATGCAATTGTTTATAAGAGTAATTCTTTTTATTCTTTTCAATCACTATTAATCTATCCCTGGTAGAAAGCACTGATGCAATACCCATTGGGCACAAAATTTGGCGACATCTTCAAGACATCTTTACGACATCTTTACGACAATTCTACGACATCCTATGTCCGTCCCGTTTCGGTGTCTTTACGATATCGTAAAGACATCGTCAGATCATACGACTTATTTACGATATCGTAAAGACACCTTAACGACGTTGACATAGGATGTCGTTTTATAGCCACTTTAAGACAAATTTTAAACGCGACTGTTCGGGGCGATGCTTACAAAGATTCTGATTTATATACTTCTCTCAAGAAGAGCTTCTTACTTCCTAAAAGTTAAAATTTTAAAGAAGAGGTAAAATGGCAGAGCGGCCATCATGAACATTGGGATGGACTTTGCGGGTTTCCAACCAATTATTTAACAAGATTTAATTATCAAGTCGCAACCTGCTCTTTTTAAAAGTTTAAACTTGCAAGCTAGGATTCTACTCTGCTGAATCCGTAAATTTAAATAGAAGCGTACAAAAAAGAGGTAATTTACGGATTCTCATACGACACTACCGTCCCCAATAAAATATGAATCAAAGCCCTTTAGTGTCATTAAATGACAATACCTTCTGTGTGCGAATTTCACAAGACAGCAACAAGTTTCATCCTGTTAAAAATTTATTCGTTGAGGAAAAACAGAGAAGCATTCAGAATCCCTGTCAACAAATACAATTCATATTTTAGAGAATCACTAAGAAGTGTGATGAATTAGGCGTTAATGACAATCGTCTCTTAAGAAATTACGAAGTATTTAATAGATCAAAGACAGTCTTTCCTTAGACCTAGTAATGCACAAAATAGGGATGGCTATTGTTTTGATTCTCTATGGGTTATTCTGCATGCAGATTGCACTTTCAAAAAAAGTTAATTAAAAAATAATTATTTTTATAATTACTTTTTTAGTGAACATTAGGTTCATTACCATTAAAACAAGACCTTATAAAAGTATTCACGCTACTTATTCATTTGAAAATCTTGAGGTGCATTAATATGGACTACTCTTGCGCTATAGTTCGGAGAAGACGGGTGACCGATTTTTGTTTCAAACTCGCATAATCGCAAACTCGGATAAAGCGGGCTCGAATAAGCAAAGTTCTACTTTAGAATGATTTCTCTTTGACGCTGAACAAAAATGCCTGCAAATTTAGAAGTTTAAATAGAAAAATCATTTTATTTGGATGATAACAGTGTATCAAAGGCTCTGTATATTCCTGCCAAGACCACTAGTTTCTGCATGTGAAAATCTGAGGGTTAAATGTGGAATTCTTTAAGCGAAAATTGTATGGACTATTTTGTAGCCTGAATTTACAATACGATAATAATTGTTCGATGCAATTTTCGAACTCGATCATTGTATCTCTTATAGCCCCTGGAAAGCAGAACGTCCTGAGCGCGCGAGACGAGTTTGCCTAGTAGGTAAGGGAGGGGATAACGGTAAGGGAGGTGGTAACGGTAAGGGAGGGGATAACTATTGGTCGTTTGAGAATTGAATTTATGCGGAATGACCTATAATTCTATATTCATCAGAAGCGGCAAAGACTGACGAAAATTTCTATCAAAAAATCTCGATACGACCATTAATACCGGAGTAATCGCGATTTAAAAATGTTGTGTCGAATTAATGCGTCCCGTAGCAACGTATTTTCCCTCCCTTACCTACTAGACAAACTCGTCTCGCGCGCTCAGGACGTTCTGCTTTCCAGGGGCTCAATTAACTTTACGAACTTTTAAAGAATTTTGCGTTGTGAAAGAATCGATAAATCTTACGTGGGGAAAGTAGACCATTTCAGCGGAATCAAGATCGTTAAATATTCACTTGATAATTTTTGTTAAAGAAGGGAGAAGGCAGCTTATAACTGAAATTCTTAAGGTTTTGAATTAGTGAGAGTAATTGTGTTTTTTATTGGCCTAGTGGCCATTAAAATGAAACAATCACCTTTGAATTTGATTGAATTCTATTCAATTATCAGCGCATGACGAATTTTTCTTTGCACGAGTTTCACAACTTTTATCAGAAAATTCGTCTTAACGGATATATATTCTAGCAAAAGATTGAGTGCTCTCCAGTATTGCAAAGATGTCACCATCACACGTCGATATAATAATTTCTTCGTTGGTTGGAACAGTCTCATATTTTTGACGTCCGACCAACACTTTAAGTTTTTTATCAGCAGGAAAACTGAATTTTCGAAGTTCGAATGTGTGTCTCAAGGTGTTTTTGGAAATCAGCCGAATAAATGAAAGTTGCTCAAGTTTAGATGCAAGTGCTTCAATAGAAGGAAGCCTGTTGGGTGGAATCATGCACTTCCGGCACGAGGATCACCCGGAATAGAGCCACTGTTAGACAAATATTCAGACTTTGAACTTACTTCTTAAACAAAAAATCAGTCAATTTATGCAATTTGAAATCATAAATGAGGTGGGAGTCCAAAACCTTTGTGACCCTAGAAAAAGTAGGTTCCACTTTATTGGTCTGCCTTTGAGTTTATGTAATAGAAATTATTTGCTTACTGCAACAAATTATTTTGTTTATTATTAAGTTTATTTACCAAAATATATTCTTTATTCTATAGTTTCTATCTCGTGAATTTTATGAGCCTGAAGATAGTTCTTTTGAGATATTTTTATTTCATAAATCAGTCCGTCAAAAGAAGTTTCTTTTTACATTCTGTCTGTCTGTGTGTCTCTCTCTTTTCAAAATAACTTTTAAGAAATTAATGTATTAGATTGGCCTTCAGTGCACTCCTTAGATGTCCTGAACTAAAGTGCAAGTATGTTAGCCAGCAATTTTGGATAACAATGTAAAAAGTGGGCTCATTTTTAATATTTTCGAAACCAGCGTTATAGCATTTGCAAAATGCCAAAATAAATAAGAAAATAAACATTTTCAGCCAAATAACGAAGGGTATGAAAAAAAGCAAGACTAGAAAAATGTTTCATTTTGAATGCCCTACGAGATCGTCATACCAACTTTTTCAATTTGCTTATAAAATACAAAACTCTAATTTTGGGCAGCGTACAAAATAATCAAAAATCCAAAAATTACATTTTCCACCAAACTACGCAAAATACGGTAAAAGATAAGTATACCAAAAATGTGTATTTGCCCGCTATGTGGGCACATTCTCGTCACAACTTTTCTCTTTTAATTTCTTTTTCATCTCATGTGCCGGGTTTTAAAAAATTACATTTTATATGTTTTTAATGCTGTTTTTCCGATTAAAACAAAAAACAGAACTGCCAAGAAAGTATTTATGCGAAATAAATTATGCTTACTTTCTCAATAGAGAAGGTATTAGATTTGTTTAAAATTGCC
>NC_046659.1:131827164-131857903 GCF_010883055.1 Belonocnema kinseyi | reverse complement strand
GCTCCCCAGTTTTGGTCAAAAGGTCCACGTTTTGAGCCCCCTTAAATCCAAGCAACAGATTTTTAAAAATCTGTCTGTCTTTATGACTGTCTGTCTGTTAACACGGTAACTTTTGAAAAAAATCAATCTATTAGATTGGCCTTTGTTACACTTTTTAAGTTTCCTAAGCTGAGCCCCAAGTTTATTAGTCAGCCGTTTTGGATACAAATTCTAAAAGTAAGTTCATTTTGAAAATGTTTGTGAAAAATTTTATCATAATTAAAAAATTCGCCCTGCACTTGTTCATAGTACTTGAAAACAAAAATGTTAATTTTTGATACCCCTATAAGATTATCATAACAACTTTTTGAATTTTTACGAAAAATTGAAAATTCAAATGTTGACCGCACAAAAAATAATCAAATTCAAAAATTGCATTTTGCAGTCAAACTATACAAGATTGGAAATAACTATAAGTTATAAAAAACATTAAAAATACAACATTTAATTTTTTGACACACGACACAAGCTGAGCAAAAGGGAATAGATAACATTTCTTCACTGAAGGTAGAGCAAAAAAAGTTTTATTAATGGTTTCTTTTACATTCTGATCAGAGTAGGTATTACATTTGTGTAAAATTGGACCCCGCATCCTTAGTTTTTGATGAATATCCATGTTTCGAGACACCCTAAAACCAAAAAACAAGTTTTTACAAGCATGTCGGCCGGTTTTTTTTGTCTGTCTGTGAAAACGATAACTTTTTAAAAAATCACTCTTTTAGATTGGCCTTTGGTGTACTTTTTGAGTGTTCTAAACTAAAGGTCAAGTTCGTTAGCCAGCCAATTCGGATAAAAAGTCAAAAATTAAGATTATTTTGAACAATTTAAGACCACTTTTTACAGAATTTCAAAATCTCCTGTACGAATCTTTATCGTATTCAAAAAGTAGATTAATTTATCCTAATGGCTTTTTTCATTAAACCAAAAATTATCAGAATTATAGAATTTACAAGAACCCAAAAAACGCGAAAATTAACCTTTTGAGCCAAATAAGGGATGATATGAGAAAAGTCAAAAAATTAAATTTTTAAATTGCCTACAAGATTATCATAAAAACTTTTTGAATTTTCTTGAAAAATCAAAAAGGCTGCTTAGCAGACCGTATGAGTTAAGTTCAAATCATAAAAATAACAATAAAAATGACCAAATTCAGTTAATGAAAAAAGACCAAAGTTGCAATAGAATTTTTAGTAAAAATTCTTTTAAAAAGAATGCGCATCTTTTTAGACGAAACAATGAAACTACGTCTGTTTTAATACCACTGCAAGTTATAAATTATAATAATTTAAACTAATGCGCATGATTAAAAATTTTATGGATAAACTCAAGTCCGAAGCATGAAATACGTGATGAGAATGTGTTCGTTAAGGCCGAAGGAGCTTTAACAATAGAGAATTCACAATCACCAAATTACTGTTGTCGATGTTTTCACCTTTATTTTTAAAAAGTTTGTTTGTAATGAAAATTAAAGAGGATAAAAACATTTTTTTCGAAAGCCCTGCAAGAATTTCAAAACGTTTGAATTTTTTTGGAAAATCACATGTTTAAATTTTTATTGGAAAAAAAATATTTAAAAAAAAATTTCATTTTTTTGGTCAAACAATGCAGGATGCGAAAAAAGATGAATTAACAAAAAAGTTTTCAAAAAGAGATAAATAAATTAATTAATAATCACTGCTTAATAGAACGTGTACTTTTTATTTTATTCGTAAAAAATAACATTGAAAATAAAAAAAGAAGAAAAAAGATGTGGAAAAACTACACTAGTTACGAAACAAAATTTTAATACAAATTGGTAAACCGAAAAAGATCTATACATTTTTTATGATTGACGGTTTGATAGGACACGCAGTTTTAGTTTTAATCATAAAACTAAAATCGAAACATTTGTGAAAAAACGACAAAAGGTACAAAAAAAATTAATAGAAGAAAGTTCTTTATGCAAAAAATTAATAATAATTTGTAATAATTTATACGTTCTCATCGTTCATAATATAGAAAGTAATAGAATTGCCTAAAATTTGACACCACAACTTTCGACTGGTAGGGTATTTTTTTTTATTATATATATAGAGAAAAATGTCTGAAAAAATTATTGTAGGTTTTTATTTAATTAAAGAAATTCAAAAATTGAGCGCGCAGCGTGAGTGTCACCATGAGAAAGTGTACCTCAAAACACACAGAGCTTAGAAAAACAAAATCTTGTAATATACTTAATTTGAAGATTTAGCAAGTTAGTGATGCATATTTTACTTTATAATTTGAATGAAATAATAAGGTACTGCGAGAAATTCAATAGTGATACTAAAATTTTAGTCAGTCATTTTTGAATTAAATTTAAAGTTAGGTATTTCTATTATTCAATTTAAATTACTTTAAAAATAACAAGAAAAGTTTTGTAAATGTTTACGTATATGATTATTCATGATATTTACTGGCTTTAAATGGGACCCGTTCATTTTTCGGAACGGATAAAATTTAAGAAATATAAAATTTCAGAATGGGTTATAATACATAATGGTAAAACTTAGGAATACCAAAAATTCGGAAAAAGGAATGAATCAGAAATCAAAAAATCTGAATAGTATTTATTCGGAAACCAAAGAAGCGGAATGGGTAAACATTCGGAAACATTAAAATTAGGGGGTGAACAATTAGGAATAAGTAAAAATACGGAGAGGAAAAATTCGGAAAGTAGAAAAATTCGGAATAGTAAATAAATGTTGCTATTAGCAGGTCTATAGTTTTCTATTTATGGTAGCATACAAATATTTATCACAGTAAATTTAAATAGCATATCATAATAAATTTATGATATACTTCATTTTTAATTTTTCACGAAAAAATAATTATTTTCTATCATTAGATAATTTAAAAACAATTTTCAACGTACAAGATAAATTTATTATGATATGATATTTAAATTCACTGCGATAAGCATTTGTTTGCTACCATAAATAAACAATTATACACCTGCTAATAGGTCTATTTATTAACAATTCCGAATTTTTCTACTTTCCGAATTTTTTCTCTCCGTATATTTACATATTCTTAATTTTTCACCCTCCTAATTTTAACGCTTCTGAATTTTAACCCATTCCGCTTCTTTGGTTTCCGAAGAAATACCTTTCCGAGTTTTGAAATTCCGACTTATTGCTCTTTCCTACTTTTTGCTATTCCTAAGTTTTACCATTATGCATTATAACCCATTCTGAAATTTTATCTTTCTTCATTTTTACCGTTCCGAAAAATGAACGGCCCCCCTTTAAATAGTCCCGCGCTTTTCGGAAAATGCACAGTTAAAACGTCGGCCTAAAAAATCAGAGACATTCTAAACTTATTAATTTCTGTGCAATGTAAACAATTAATAAATATATATTTTTTAATAAAAAAACAAAAGACTGTCACATTATTGGACTATTCAGCTTAAGATCAAATACAAAGCTTCAAGTTTATTGTGTCTTTAAAGACAGGAAAATATTTTAATATATTAGCAGGGTTCTAGAGATTTTGAATTACAATATTAAAAGATTTTAAAGTGCTATTAAAATTCAAAGGGGCTTAAAAGTAGTTTCACAAAACTTCTTTCGGGCGTTTAATTTATTGTATATAGTGCTTTAATTCAGACAAAATTTTATTTGCGTAATTCTAACAACTTTTTGTAAATTAAAGATATATCTTTATATGATTATATTCACCAAGAGAATGGTATCTAATTTTTTTCTGCTATTTTATGACAACACATATTTTACGCAAATGTCTTATTTCATTTATTACATACACCTCGAGTTTTTTATTGTGAGATATTTGAATTTCTGTTATCAGTCTGATTACAAAAATATGCTTATCTTAACCATGCTTCATTTGTGAAAATGAAGCGAAGATTTTTTTATGACGCATCTATATCAGTTGAAAAAATGATTGAAATAATCCCAATTATGATATTTCCTTGAAAATTGTCTTATTGTCAGTCAAATTCTTAATATAAATATCCCGATGTTGCATAAAAAATAAAAAAATTAATTTTTTTCTCCAGTTAACATTTAATCAATTTAAGCTATAAATGAAAATTATTTCTTATCATCTAGAAATTATAATTATTGTTCATTGTGCGTCAGCAGTCTGGCTATGATAAATTTTTATTTCAGATGATTAGGCTTAAGTAGATTGCCGATAACCAGAATTCTTCTTTATCGCAATTCATTTTTATGTTTTTTCTTTTTCCAATTTCCTGAGTTTAAGTGGAAATTATTAGCGTTTTCTACATGTTTTAATGAGAACATTTATTTTATTCGGGAGAAAAAGAAGTTATGAATTGAAAAAATCAAATGACATTTTACTTTCATTTCTTACTCATTAAATTAAAATCATTTAAAGTTTAATATTTATCAGTAAAGACCTCACGATTTACTGACCATATATGAATTAATTCCTAAGAGGATTTCAAATCATACACAATTTCAAAATGTAACATTTAAAATTGTCAAGGCATTTAAGTAATTGAAGAAATTACTGTAATTGATATAATTGATGCAATTCAGAAAATTCTGGAAATACAGAGAATTCTGGAAATACAGAGAATTTTAGAATTACAGAGATTTCTGGAAATACAGAGAATTCTGGAAATACAGAGATTTCTGCAAATACAGAGAATTCTGGAAATACAGAGCTTTCAAGGAATTCAAGGAATTCAGGAAATGCAGAGAATCCAGGAAATGCACAGAAATCAAGGAATTCTGGAAATTCAAGCAATTAGGTAAATTTAGGGAATAAAGAGAATTCAGGGAATGCAGAAAATGCATAGAATGCAGATATATTATGAAATTCAGGGAATTCATAGAAATCATAAAATTTAATGAATTAGGGAATTCAAGGAATTAGGAAAATTGAGGGAATCTCGAGAAATCAGGGAATTCAGACAACTAAGAAATTTAGAGACACGAACTGCCCAGAAATCAGAAAATTTTGAGAATTCAAGCATTTCGGTGAATTTAGGGAATGGAGAGAATTCAGGAAACGCAGGTAATGCAGATAAATGATGTAACTAAGTGAATTCGGAGAAGTCAAGAAATTTAAGGGAACAGGGAATTCAAGGAATTTTGAAAATTCAGGCAGATTAAAAACATTAGGGAATTCAGAGAGTTTAGAGAATTAAAAGAATTTAGAGAATTCAGGGAATGCAAAGTAATGATTTAATTCAGAGAATTGAAGGAATTCTGAGATTTCAGGGCATTTGGAGAATCCAGAGAGTTCACAGAATTCAGAAAAGTTAGAGAAATCAGGAAATTCAGAAAACTGTCCTAAAGATATGATAATAAAAAATTCGAGTGTTTCAACCATTTAATAGAAAGCCCAAATTTAAATTAACTTACTAGAAGAAGAAATATGATAAGGTTTCTAAGATAGTTGTCGAGCCAGATTTTCTAAACAAGCTTTCAGTTTTTTGTTAATTAAAAAAAAATAAAACAGAAACGACCATTTCTTTATTTAAATATAAATATTATTCAACAAAGAAAGAAAATGTTTATCACACAATTATTTGTTAAAAGAATTTTTTTACAATTTTCGATAATTTTATGTTTTTCTAAATTACATTGATAGGAGTTTGTTTAAAAACAATATACTGACGAAGAAACTTCTTCTTGAAATTATTACTGCTATCATTGTCATTAAATTTAGTAAACATATGCATTAATTACTTATTTTCTGACACAAAAATGGCTTTTTTATGCCATTTTTAAAAGGAATTTCATGATAATTTCAGAAAATTGTTTGATTTATTGAATAATATTCTGCTTTCTTTAAACATTTTAATTAACAGTTGCATTATTGGTGCATCGGTCGGCGAAAATTTTTTTTTTTTAATCTCAGACTTTTTATTTGGACGTTCGTAGTAAATTTAGGAACATTGATGATTAGTTGATAAATTTTATGATTTTTGTAACAAATTTTAGAACAAACACATTATCCAATTATCTGTCAAGGGAAATTTTTTTTCAAATTTAGGTCTTTTTATTTGTGAACCTTATGCAAATTTTATTGACCGTAATGCTCAGTTGATAAATTTTATGATGTTCTAAGCAAATTTACAGAAAAAAACAATTCAGAAAAAAAATAAAAAAGAGGAAAGAAAAATGTAAAGGTAACCAATCACATCCCCTTCCTTCTTTTCTTTCCTTCTATGCGTCCTTTGTATTTTTATTATTATCAAATTACAATAAAATAACATTAAAAATAAAATTAAAAAATTATATTATCAAAGTTTTGGGACTACTTCGTGTGCACCGACGCGTTATTAACATTATTTTCATTTTATTTTTGTATGCTCAATGGATAATAATAATTTCATTTTTGTAATTAGTTTCCGTCAATTGAATTATTGGACGTTAAATAGGATTCTTGATTTGGATTTTAATCTAATTGAAATTTCTTAAATTTTAATTTCTTATTACTTTCATCCCTCTGGTGAAGCTATAGCTTCAGAAGACTGCATATCTATTTAAATTTGGCTTTAAAAAAATATAAAACTTATCGACTAATTATGAACTTTGCTGAAATTATCATCAATTTCCTGAATAAAAAGACTGACATGTAGAACAAAAATTGTTTTGTCAACAGATGCCCCAATTATGCATTTGTTTATTAAATTCGTTTCTGAAAATTATAAGACTAATAAACAGAATTATGAAGGTTTCTAAAATCAGCATCAAGATCCTAATTTAAAAAATTTTGTTTTTCCTTTTTTTTGCATCATATTATATTAGAATATCTTGGACTAATGTTACTATATGAAACGTTGACGATGTTAACAATTTTTATGTTATTGACGACCATCGGGAACGTCAAATAGGAAAAATGGCTATTTTTTCGTCATAATTGTTTATTTATAAAAAATCGAAAGCTTAATTGAAAAATGAGGCTCGAAAAATCTCTTAGAAATCGTGCAAGCTTTTTTTTCAGATTTTTGTTGTCCAAATCGGTCGATATTTATGGACTGTATCTGACAATCCTAAGGATTCTGCATGTCACAATCCTAGGTGTAACTGTGAAATTATTTCAGCAAAAATAATGTGGACTTTTTTATAGCCTGAATTCATAATTTGATGATAACTGTGGAATGCAATTTTCTAATTTGATCATGGTATCTGTTATAGCACAGCACGCAAACTTGAATTTAGTTTGCCTTCTTCAGGCAAAAGATAAGGAGTTTGGCAATTAGAAATCTCAGATTTCTGCGCTGAAAATCTTATGAGAACTCTTTGAGGAACTCTTAGAAATCTTGGAACTCTTTTGCCAAGCGTGAAGTATTCACATCAAGAAGCTTTTACATATTCGCACGTTCGTGATGCACACGCTGCTTGGGTGAGTCGAACTGACCGCCGACTCCACCCGAAAGCCATCGAGCTCAGCCGAGTCTGATTTCTCCTCGAGAATCCCGATGTAGAGCAGTTTTAGAAATCTTGGCAATCTTAGCAATCTCAAAGAAACCTTAACACTCGCTATGCGAAATTGTTTGAGACTGTCACATTCATAGTTTTAATATTTCCAGATTTGTCAGTGAGCTGCCCCTCGGCGAAAGGTTATCTCGATTAACAGACTCTGTTGTGACCTTATTAAATCTCCGTACTATACTACTGACTTTATGAAAAAAATACGATGAAAGTTTTTTACTCAACTCCAGCGGAATTTAAAATTTCCGACCGTTGCTGACTTTCCGTGCTCACGTTCTGCTTTTGGTGATGATTTAACCCAAGAATCGATTAGGCTTGATTTTGTTTAGTAGGCATCGACGTATTTTTAAGATTGACTACCACCCTCGATAAATCTTAGATGGGGAAACCAGACCAGTTCAGTGAAACTAAAATCGTGATCAATTACTTAATATTTTTTTTTTCAAGAAGTGAAAAGGCAGTTTATACCGCAAATTTTAAAGGCTGTTAACTAGTGACAGTGATTGTGTTTTTTTTGGACTAGTGGAATTAAAATGAAACAATAACCTTTCAATTTTACGTTTGCTTTCAGCTTGGCGTTTTTTATTATTACACTAAAAACTTTGGGATCAATTTTGTTTCAGTTGATTTAAAGATGGTGATCCATCTCGCTCGTAGTTGGGGTACGATACTTGCCAATTTTTTTTTGGCTCAAAACTTTTAAAGTAAATGACAGTAGGTGAAGTTTCGTACCCCAAATCCGAGGGAAAACATAGCTTGTGAAGTGGTACTATTCATACTACCAGGGCTTATTTTTGTTTCAAGAATATAGTATTCGAAAGTTAACGCTATATTCAAACTTTGTTTTTACTAAAAATAATTTCATTACAAGCATCACTCCAGATGTTTTATAAGAAGAAACTCGATGTTAGATTTGGATGATGTGTACCTTGACTTCGGAAGTTAGTTCTACTGATATTAAATAAAATTTAATAATTACATTAAATTAAAAAATTTTTGTTGAAAATAAAATTTTAATAAATCTACACAAAAGAGATCGTTGCTATGTATACGTCATAAGATACACTAATTTAATCAAAGGTTCTTTTCCTTTTTATTTAATGACCTCTGAGATGGTAAGGGTTTCACTAAACCGTAGAGCGCCTGTTGCCAGTAAACTCCTCAAAGTTTTTTTATTAAATTAAATGTCTCCTCAGTTTCCGTAGTGTTTATCAAAATTTCCAAACTGTTATTGAAAGTAATTCTACTAATTAATACTTCAACGATAACTCTCTGTTTTGTGATGTACTCATGATAAGTTATTGCATATCAGTGATTTGATGATTAAAATCTCACATATCAATTCTCAAGTAAATTTTCACCATAAAATATTTCTGATAAGATGGTTATGACGTACAACTACCCCGAAAGTATTAGGTTAACATTTTTTATTGAATGATCAGTGCATGAAGGATTTTCTTCAAAAGTGTTTCACGACTTTTATCAAAAAATTTTGTCTAATAAATTTGTTGGGACTAATCGGTGTTTCATTGATTTCTTCTGTGGTCAGTAGGGTATTATTGCCACTTTCTATGCTCATTTTTGCCCGTCTAAAATTATTTGCATCACTAACACAAATATATATTTTTTCGAGAGTATTATCACTCTTCAGTATTGCCAAAATGTCACCATCAGACGTAACTGTTTCTCTTTCTGTTCGTTCGTAAACACGATAACTCTCGAAAAAATGAACGGATCAAATCGATACTGCGCACTTTTTCGGGTCCTAAAAAAAGCACGAGTTCGTTAAACAGCCATTTTAGACGAAAATTATAAAAGTTACAGCATTTTAAAAATTTTGGGGACCATTTTTTCATGTCTAAAATTTTCATGTACATCTATTTATAGTACTCAGAAATCCAAACAACGCACGATACAAAAAAAGTCAGAAGAAGAAAAACAAGGCTTTTTGAAAACCCCGTTTTGAATTTAAAGACAAAAATATCACCTTTAACATTTTAATTGATTTTTAAGGTAGCTTAGCGAGTTCAATAGTGTCAAATCTTGCGTTCTTTAATATCTTTTTTTGGGACTAAAGTGGAGTTGGCCCACCGAAGTTGAAAATTTTTTATTTTTCTTTCCATATACGTTTGCACATCGTTCGTACTGTTTGTAAATTCAACATTTTCGTTTGTACCCGACTAGTTGCTAAATTAGGGGCAACATTGATTTCGCGGGGCTGACTTCATGTAGCCCCCCAAAATAGAAATTTTTCAAATTTTCCTTTTGCATATGTTTTTATGTCGTTTGTAATTTTTGTATATCCAATATTTTCTTTTGTACCAACTTGATTTCTCAGATAGGGCACATCAAAATCTCGTGTTATCCCTTCGAATTCTTAATTTTTAAAATTTTCTTTTTGCTGACGTTGGTACGTCGTTTTTACTGTTTTTAAGTTTAATTTTTGGTTGCACCATACTGGCAGCCCAGCTAGGTGCAAATCAAAATTTCATGTCAGCCCCCGGAAATTTTAATTAAAAATTTTGTTCGCGTACTTTTGTGACAATAAGGCCTTTGTTAGATATCAGGTGACTTTAGCTGTGATCTGCTTGATTTGGAATTTATCATAAGTTACAAATTAAAAATTTTTATTTAAAATGGCTGACAACAAAATGGCAAATACCAATATTTCAAAAAAATGTTACGATTTAATTGAATATCGATTTCACAAGACTATTAAGCTCACAAGATAAAAATTTAACATCAATATCAACATTTATTAATATGTTAATTCAATAAGTTTTGTGTACATTTACTGCCATTTTAAAATAAGCATTCACAACTTTAGAACTTCATTTTAAATGAGCGGAATTTACTGTTTTTTCACATCTGTTTCACAAATTAATGTCAAGCGGTTTATATTGATCATCATTCACGTCAGAGGATTAAAAAAAATTATAATGTGTTAAGTAATTGAAATTTTTATGACAGATAATTGATCTCGAAATTTTCATTAAGTTGATGATGAATAGAGATATCGAAACCCTGCATCGTTTTCATTTATTTGCATATCAAATTCATACCTGGTGCGTAAACAAGGAAATTTCAATGATTTATGTATCACTCTTGAAAGAAGAAATATAATTTATTTTTAAAAATCCCGTTCAATTATACAGTTTACCATAGATAGATTTATTAAGACATTCACCAGCATATCGATGGGAAATTTGTAATGCAGAGGGCGCAGATACTACGTTCCGGAATATCATTGTTAGATATGTGATTGAAATGTGTGGTACTGCAGTTGTAGGAAGAATGTCTGGTGATGCATGGTTAAATAATGAAATTCAGGCTGCCCAAAAAGATATAAAGTTATAAAGTTATAGAGTTATAAAGTTATAAAGTTATAAGATATAAAGATATAAAGTTAAGATATAAATGATAATTA
Organism: Belonocnema kinseyi; assembly: GCF_010883055.1. NCBI lineage: Eukaryota > Metazoa > Arthropoda > Insecta > Hymenoptera > Cynipidae > Belonocnema > Belonocnema kinseyi. The sequence goes on along the minus strand of NC_046659.1, from coordinate 131,846,986 downwards.
TTTCGTATCTTCTACTAGTTTTTCATGATTTGTACCTTTCTCAAAATTATAATTTTTTTTTTCGTAGAACGTTTGGTACAATATCTTTTCAGATCTCTTCGAATTTTCTTGATTTAATACAACGCGCAAAATTATAAACCTTTGAACGGTTTTGGTTTAAAATACAAGGTCTGGTATTTTCATCTTAATTTCTGTATTAGATTTCGAAATGCTATCAATGTTGATCACTGATGGTGTCTTGGCCCGATGGTCTGTATCAAAAGCTAAGAGGAATGTATTATTTGCGTAATCTCTTTCAATTTTTAAAATTTTGTGCATAAACAAAATTATTCTCGTAAAATTCGATGTGAATATCCAAGATCTATCTGGTTTTTGTATTTTAAAATGGGAGAATAGAAACTGACCATCAGAAGCCTTACATGGTTGTCACGCAACTTTATTCTATACCTTATCTATTGATTATTTTATAATCTTGCCTACTGTCTCATATTTGCCAGCTGTTTTGATGAACGTAGATTATACAGGTTATTTATCAAATAGAATTTTATAGGCATTAATCCAACTAAAAATAATTTTGGCTCTAGTAATCAATCTTCAATTGCGGATATAATTCTTAAAATTTTCCTGCAATTAAATTTACCCTTAAAGTTTTTAATCTTTATGATCCGGATGCGGTTTGTATCGCCAGTTGGTTTAGGGTTTGCTTTGAGAGTTCTAAAAGCTCTGAAAACTCTGTGAGTTTTTTGACTCAGTTTGATGCCTGCAGTTCTGGTTTTTTCTCAAATTCTAATAAAACGAAGAAATCAGAGCTAGCTTTATTCAATATAGTTTTAATTTGCTTGTCAAGAGTTGGTAAAATGTAAGCCTTCCTGGCTGGTTTCCTCATCGAAGCAAGTAATTCCGGGTTAAAGGTGGTTGATTCTTGTGCACAGTTTCCTTTACGTAGATAATTTTTCAAAAGTTGATCCCTTAATTATTCTGTAACTTCTTTAATTAGCCACGAGTTCCATTTTGAGGCTCAGTTAGGTTAATAGTTTACCGTTGTATCTTGAGAAGCTTCAGGATCATCTTCAAGAAGTTTTAAAATGTTCTCTTCAATAGGGGGAGTTATTGCGGCATCCGCCTCACTTCTGCGGGTCTCTCTTCACCTTTCTCATTACGCCTTGGAGTGGAATTTCTATTTTTATTTAGCTCTTGACAGAAGATATGTAAATTTGACGAGGCGAACAGATTGATAAAATATTGTTTTTTACTGATACAACCCAAAAATCGATTGGACTTAGTTTCGTTTAGTGAGCATCACCGTATTTTAAGATTAAGTCCTACACTCATTATTCAGGAAAAACTGCAACAGGCTCATTTGTAAAGAATTGTTTCGCTGTGAAAGAATCGATATATCTTAGGTGAGGGAACCAGACCAGATCAGCTGAACCAAGATCGTAATCATTCGCTTGATAATTTTTGTTTAAGAAGTAAAAAAGGTAGTTTATCACGAAAATTCTTCAGGTTATTAATTAATGCGAGTGACTGTGCTTTTTCTGTGCTTAGTTTTTTTAAAATAATATAATTTACGCAAAATTGGACGCTTGTTATCAGCTTAGCCTTTTTTATTTTACCTGCATTTGAAACAAGACTTTAGATGTCCTACTATTACTAGCATTGCTTTAGATTTTTTTTAGAAGAAACTTGATGTTAGATACAAATTACATAAAAGCATACGCATTTTTTTGGTTTATCCTGAGAAAAAATAGATATCAATATATCGAATCCTGTTCTGCGTCAACATTTATAATTGATTATTATCTGGCATAGTTCCTAACTGTTTTTATCTAACTTTAATTTCATCTCGCAACTTGGAATGATAATAACCTAGAATTTGGAACTTAGCTCTACTGATGTCAAATAAAACTTAATGATTACATTAAATTTATGAACTTTGGATAAAAATAAAATCACAAAGAAGCTGCATGGAAGAGAAAGTTCCTCTTGTATGTTATAAATTGGTTTCTAATTAGGCGGTAATAACGAACGACTTTCCCAAAATAATAAGATTATCATCTTTTTATTGAATTATCAGTGCATGCCGAATTATTGTTTTACAAGTGTTTCACGAGTTTTATTAGAAAATGTTTCCTAATTAAATGGTAGGGGCCAACTGGAGTCTCATTCATTTCTTCTCTAGTCAGTAGGGTAACATTCCCACTTTCCATGTTTATTTTTGCCCGTTTCATACTATTTGAAAGATTATCATGGATATAGATTCCAGCCAGAACATTAGCACTCTCCAGTATTGCAGAAACGTCACCGTCAGACGATGATATAATAATTTGTTCGTTGGCTGGCACTGTCTCATATTTATGACCCTTTTGTACCACTTTAAGTTTTTTATCGACAGGAAAAGTGAATCTTCGAAGTTCGAATGTCCGCCTCGAAACCGTTTTGGAAATCAGTCTAATAAACGGAAGCTGATGAAGTTCATTTCCAGGTCCATTGTGTGAAGGAAGCAGGTCAGGTGGATTCATTAACCTGGTACATTGAGGATGCCTTGAAGACGAAGAATTGTTTAAAGAGGAATGTCCGATACGAGGAGACCTGGACCTGGACTTCACAGGAGAAGAAGACCTTTCCGGATAATCAGAACTTCCGGTTCGAGAAACACCCGTAATAGAGCCACTGTTAGGCAAATTTTCCGACTGGGAACTCAAGCCTGCAACGAGAAACAGGGAATTACATTTTTTGCAGCACGTGAGGTGAAATAGGATACGCATTTCGTAAAATTTGTCAGAACTTCGAAATCTGTTATTTAATTAATGCAATATCAAATCAAAAATGAGGTAGGAGTTCTAAGATTTTATGGTCCTAGCTTTGTTTAAGAAAAGTGAAGGACTGAACTTGACTGAGTCTTCACTATAAAGTATTAACTGACCAAAGAGCAACCTATGTATTAAGGTAAATTATTTTTCGCTTAAAATAATTTAAACAAAGTGAGACGATTTAAACAAAGAATACCGCTAAAATTTTCAAATTAATGGAGAAAATTGTTTCGGTTAACCTAGACGAAGCCGTTGGACGTATATCACATATGTCAAATAAATATTTTCGTCAGATAAATTTGAGCTTTTTACAGATAAACGTACTGTGGCGTTTGCATTTAATTTTAAAGTAGAATTTATTCCTAGGGCTTACTAAGAACCTAGCCAAAACAGGTTTCAAATTACTGGACTTCCGTTAATTTGATAAAATTCAAATTATTCGCTTACTTCTTCATTTATTATTTACGATCTATTTTTTTAAATCAAAAATTGAAACTTAATATTTCAATTATCAATATGCCCTGAGCTTGTTCTGGTGTGATACTTTTATTCCATAAATCAGTCCATAGACAAAATTGTGTGTACCTCAACTAAGCTCCGTTTAGGAGAAGAACGCGAATTTCTTATTAATTTGTCCACAAATAACTAAATCTATTTGATTAATTATTTTAACTAGTTTTGAATTTCGCAAACGTCCTTACAAGTACGTCTGCTAAGATTACACAAAAAACCTGAAGGTTTTTAAACTAATTAATACATTTAAAAAATTATGTATATATTTTATAGATAGTTGCATAATTTATTGAAAACTCTAATTCTTTTTGAATTTCAATAAGAATATTATTGCGATTATATACTATAGTTCTTATCACGTTAGATACATATTCCTCAAAACTCCCCTTGTGAGATATTTGTTTTTTATAATTTAGAACAAGGAATAAAGTGTTTGTTAAAAATTTTGCAAAAATATTATTGAAGGTATCTGATAAGATACAAAAATACTCTTTTAATTCATGTTGACTTAAAAGTATGTTTAAATCATTTTTCTGTATGTAAGGCTAGCAAGAAAAATTTTTTAAAAATTTTTTTCATTAGCCGATACTACATAAATATTTTTCACCATGTCGCGTAGAGCAGAATGAAACAAAATTTTAAAAAATATTGACTTTTAAAGCATTCCATCACTAACAAACAAGTCATCTCTGCTGTTTGACGTAGTTTCAGGATTCCTTTTTTTTTTAAATTTTTAACATGTTTTGAAATTTTAATGAGTGAGAATTTTTGGTAAACTAAAAATGACCTAAAAGGACCTAATAAGATTTTGATTAAATTACTATAAGTTTCTCAGGGTCTTAAATTATTTAAAGTTTCTCTTTTAACCAATTTTTTGTTTCAATGGAGCGGCAGAAAAAAGTACCGTATCTTGCTGAATGATTCACATTTTACTTTATGATTCGGATCAAATTATGTAGGATTGAGAGAAATATCACATTATTGAACTAATCTGCTGCGAATTAAATGTAGATCTTAAAATTTATTGTAATTTTCAAGACGAAGGGACTTCAAAGGTACTTCAAAGTAATTCAAAGGTATAAAATTATTAACAGGGATTTAAGTTAAGATATATGACGCTTTACTCAGGACAAATTGTTATTTGCGTAATTCGAATAATTTTTACATTCTCATCAGAGAATGTATTAGATTTGTTTAAAATTTAACCGCCTTCTCCAGTTTTTGTCAAATGTCCAAGTTTTGAGACCTCCTTAATCCGAAAAACAGGTTTTTGTGAATGTGTCTGCCTGTCTGTATATCTGTCTGTATGTCTGTCTGTGTGCGCGATAACTTTTGATGAAATTAATCTATTAGATTAGCCTCTGGTGCACTCTTTCAGTGTCCTAAACTAAAGCACCAGTTCGTTAGCCAGCCATTTTGAATATAAAATTCAAAAAGTGAGCCCATTTTTTATATTTTTGAGAGTACTTTTTCCAAAATTCAAACATTATCTCTACGGATGTTTATATTATTCAAAAAGTTAAAAAAATTATCCTGATGCCTTTTTTCATAAAATCAAAAGTTACCAGAGCTCAAGCATTTACAAAATTTAAAAAAAACACGAAAATGAACCTTTTACGCCAAATAACGCACGGTATGAAAAAAGGTAAGAGAATAAAAGTTTGATTTCTAAATGTCTCATAAGATTATCATAACAACTTTTTGAATTTTCTTGAAATGTCAAAGTTTGAATTTTTGACAGCATACAAAATAATAAAAAATCCAAGGATTACATTTTCTTATGCAATAATTTTACAGTATTTACATAATTCAGAAGTTAAAAACGGCATAGCTGATCAGTAGACCGTATGTGTAAGATTTAGATCATAAAAAATGATATTGGAAATGAGCGAATTCCGTTTATGGAAAAATGACAAAAGTTGCAATTAAATGTTTGATAACAAATCTTTTTTTTTTAAACAATGCACATTTTTTAATAAACGGGATAATAAACTTCGTCTGTTTTAATACAAATGTAAGTTATGATTCATAATAATATACATTTATGGGAATGATATCAAACTTCAGGGATGAACTCGAATGCAAAGCACGAGATACGTGATGAGAATGTGTTCGCTAAAGCCGAAGGAGCTTTAAAAAAAGAGAATTCACAATCACCAAATTACTGTTGTCCATGCTTATCGAGCGCGAGGCGCGGGAACCAACAGTCGCGCACCCTGGGCGCGCTCAATCGCCCGAAGAGGATGTGCCCGCGGGGCAGGCAGATTTTTTTAAATTTTATATATATTATTATATCACGATATTTACCAATAGAAATGAGGATGATCGTCAAAAAATAGAGGACAAAAGAAGAAAGCATCTTCATTTTTTCTGTATCGGAGACACAGACTACTGAATTAACGAAAAATTATGTCAGTAGTGTATCAAATTGTTTTCTGATATCTTATGGAAACATGTGTTTTATGCTATAAATCTTATTTAATTTATTATATGTTCCTTGACTTTGTACAAATGTGAGGTGTTTATATTAAGTTATCAGTCTGATTTAAAAAAATTGCTCATTTTAACCATGTATCGTTTCTAAAAATAAAGTGTATATTTTTTATCACGCATTAGCTTTAATAATCACAATAATGAGTTTCGACTAAAAAATTGTTTATTATTATTAAAATTCTTGATATAAATATATCAGTATTGACTTAAAATGAAAACAATTTTTTTTATCTGCATTTACCTTGTTATAATGTTAAGCTATTAATTGAAATTATTTCTGATCTTCCAACAGATTTTCTAATTTGTAAAATATATTCGAGTTTTAATAGTTTTATTATTGCAACCTTAATTCTTGGTCCTGGATTGAAAGAGGAAATATTATGCTTTGCAGATTTAAATTCAGTTCTGAGGGTGGAGATTTGGGTTTATATTCTTATCTGAATCTGATGAGGGTTTTGTCGAAAGTCTTATTATTTTAAACCTTTTTATCTACATTATGACTTGGATTTTTATATATTTCTCAAAATAAAAATAGGAAGTTTTTCTTTCTTGATCCTTGGAAGCTGAAAATATGGATTTCATATTTATATTGATTTGGTTAGTGATCTGCATGGGTTCAAATTTCGCTTCTTTAATATCCGTTTCGGGACCAAAGTGGAACTTTTTCATTAAATATTTGTTAATTTTTTGAGTTTTTAAGCTTGAATTAATATCGTTTTTACGAGAGAATTCAGAAAACTTTTAGAATCTTGAGAATTCAGGGATTTCGGAGAAATCTGACGATTCAGAATTTTGAGGGAATTCAAGGAATTGGAAGAAGTCAGGGAATGCAGAGAAATAACGAAATTCAGGAAATTTAGATAATCTAGGGACTTTATAAAAAGCAGTGGGTTCGGAGAATTTAGGGAATTCAGAGAAATTAGGATTTGAGGCAATTTGGATTATTCAATCAATTCAGAAGTTGAAAGGTTTAAGGAATTCCGATTGCAGAAAAATAAGGGAATTCAGAGAACTCAAAAAATTTAGAAAATTTCGGGAGTGCAGAGAATTCAGGGTATTCAGAGGAATCAGAGAATTCAGGGAATTTTGGTAATACAGGAAGTTCAGAGAAATCTGAGGATTAAGGGAATTGATGGAATTCAAGGAATTGGGAGAATTCAGGGAATGCAGAGATACCATGCAATAAGGAAATTAAGAGAATTTAGGGACTTCAAAGAAAGCAGGGTGGTTTGAAAATTCAAGGAATTCAGGAAATTCAGTGAACTCAAGGAATTCCGAGAATTTTGAGAGTGCAGAGAATTCATGTTATGCAGATAAATTAGAGACTTTAGTGAATTCGGGGAATTTTGAGAATACAGGAAGTTCAGTGATATCACAGGATTAAGAGAATATAGGGAATTCAAGGATTTATGATAATTCGGGTAATAAGAAAAGTAAGTGTATTGCTTTCTAATTAGTCGCTAATTACGCAAAACTACCGCGAAAGAATAAGGTTAACATTTTTCATGGAATTATCAGTGCATTAAGGATTCTTCTTTACACGAGCTTCACGAGCTTTATTAGAAAATTTTTTCTGATAAAATTTTTGGGACCAACCGGCGTGTCATTGATTTCTTCCGTGGTCAAGTGGGTAGCATTGCCACTTTGCATGTTCATTTTGGCCCGTTTCATACAATGTGCATGACTATCACGGATATATATTCCAACAAGTGTTTGAGGACTATCCAGTATTGCAAAAATGTCACCATGAGACGTTGATATAATAATTTGTTCGTTGGTTGGCACAGTCTCATATTTATGACGTCCAACTAACACTTTAAGTTTTTTATCGGCAGGAAAAGTGAACCTTCGAAGTTCAAATGTCCGCCTCGAATCCGTTTTGGCGATCAGCCGAATAGATGGAAGATGATGAAGTTTATTTCCAGGTCCACTTTGAGCAGGAAGCAACTCTGGTGGATCTATGTACCTCGTAGGATAAGTAGACCTTGAAGACGAAGACCTGTCTGAAGAGCACTGTTTAATACCAGGAGACCTGGATCTTGACCTGGCTGGAGAAGGGGACCTTTCAGGAGAATCAGAACTTCCATTACGAACAAAACCCGGAGTAGTGAAACTGGTAGACAAAGATTCAGACTGTGAGCTTAACTCTGCAACAAGAATAAATTAATCAATTAATAGAAATAGAAATCATAAATGAAGTGGGGGTTCGAAACTTTGGTGATACTAGAAAAAGTAGAATTCTGAATTATTCGCTTACTGATTAATTTATTCCTCGTAATTAAACCTGATGCAAAATTGAAACTAAATAGTTGGAAGTTAGTTGGTGTACCTCAACCAGACTTCTTTTGAGGAAGATAAGCGAGATTGTTATTCGCTTGTCTACAAGCGAAACTTGTTTGAAGTTTGAAACTGCTTAATATTAAATTAAATTTCAATAAGAATATTATTGAAATTATGCACACTAAACTCTCGCTTTTAGTCACCCCGTTCTCAGCCTTTATGTAACTGCTCGCTCATGAAGTTTCTCAGGAGAGCACTTGACCCTCGACACTTGACTGAGACAGAAACTTTGGTATACTATAGTTCTTATCGCCTGAGATAAATACGCCACAAAATCGTCCTTTTTAGATATTTGTATTTCAAAATTTAGACGAAGAAATAAAGATTTTTTGTTAAAAATGTTTCAAAGATATTATTAAAGCTGTCTGATAAGATAAAAAAAATTATTTCGTTTGATTTATGTAGGCTTAAAAAGAGTTCTGAAATAATTTTTTCGCTGTTAAGCGTAGCATAAAAAAAATTATTTGAATATATTTGTTAAATATTTTTTTCATTAGTCAAAACCACATAGATGTTCTTCACCAGGCATTATAGAACGTAATAAGACAAGCTTTTTAACAAATATTGGGTTTTAAAGCATTGCACAACTAACAAAAAAATAATGCCTCTTATCAGGCGAAGTATCAGTTTCAGGTTCTCTTTTTTTAATTTATGCAAGATTTTAAGATTTTAATTATTTCAAAAGTTTTTGGGTCTGAAATGAACGTAAATAAAGAAAGGAACTCTAAAAGGAATTCGAGAGGTACCATAAAGTATGTATTCAAGCTCACCAACACTATAGACAGAAGTAATAATTGAATAGAAGAAGCAAATGCTATGTTACAGTTTTCAAGGTCATGATGAAAATCAGAAGTTTTTATTTGCACATTTACTAATAAGCAGGCACTATTCAAAAGTATACGTTATAAGCTTGCCATATGGAGTTCATATTAACTTTTTTACTTAATAAATTATTCAATTCTTCAACTAACTTTTATATCAACTAATTGAAGTGCAATCCTTAAAAAGATTTCCTCTAGAGTCTGAGTTCTAAAGGATACCAACTTTTAGTTGCAAACGAAAGTCCCGCACATTATTGTACCATTCTGTTGAATATCAAATGCAAACTATACAATTTAGCGTGATTGGAAAGATATGAAAAGATTGTAATAGATTTTACAAGGTTTTTGAAGTTTTCAAAGTGCTATACAAATTCGAAGAGACTTCAAAGTAACTCGAAGATATAAAATTATATCTAGGAGTTTTAGTTAAGATATATGAAAGCTTTACTTTAAACAAGTTATAAATTGCGTGATTTAATAAATTGATACTCATTTAAGAGATATTAACATATTCACCAAAATAATTGAGAATAACCAACGGCAGTAACAGGATGGGAGTAGAAAGCATCTTTATTTTTTCTGAATAAGAAGAAACTAATCACTGCATTAACGAAAAATCTGTCATATTTTATGGTATAATCCTTATCTGCTTGTTTACATATGCCTCCAATTTATCATTTTAAGAAGTTTGTATTTCAGTTATCAGTCTAATTAAAAAATTTAGATGATCTCAACCATGTTTACTTTGTAAAAATAAAGCAATTGTTTTTTTATTACGTATTTATACAAAATAAGGAAATTAACCTTTATCAAGAAATGCTCGTTTTATAATTAAGTATATTCATAATATTATCATTATTATTAAGTTGGAAGGTAGTTAATTGAATTGAATGCCCTTAAATCTTGTATTTCTAGTGTCTCTTTTAGAACCAAATTGGTGCTTTCCGAATTAAATATTCGTTGAAAGTTTGGGGTTTTAAAAGTGAAATTGATATAATTTTATGTTTGAGATTCTGCAATTTCAAAAATTTAATTTTTAGTCAGTTTTATCTAAATATATATTTTTTAGAAATCGGGAATGTCTAGATGAATGAATAAAAAATTATATTATAAGGCTAATTAATGATGTTTAAACATTATTATTGCTATTATTATTGGTTAAGTAGTATTACTAATCATTGTTTGAAATCTAAAACAATTACAATGGTTTATGAAATTGATTATTTACATTAGAAAAATAAAAAATAGGAAAATATGAACAGAATTCAAACTGTTTTTTTAAATACTCATCTTTACATTCAATTTCCCTAACATAAAATTACATTTTTTCATTAACTTTTTGGGATTCCTAATTAAACTGCTCTTATTGTTAATGAACACTTTGCTTTTTCTTTTATATTCATACAAGGTATTAAGTTTTTAATAAATTTTAGTGTTTTTGTTATACATAACAATGCAAAGGCAGGCCTACTTGATCGGAGCGCCCTCTCCTGGATTTCTTTGAACCACGATTCCCCTCCGGATTCTAAAATAACAACTGCCTAAAAAAATTCCTTTAGAACCAAGCGTTTTTAAAGGATTCTAGCTTCTGTTTAAGACAAAACATTACTATACCCCTAGTTTTTTCTGTGTACAATTTTACACAATAAGAGTAAATCGAAAGGTATTAATTTTGATGTAGAGTATGTAATTAATACGTGAATGAGTTTCAATATGAAGAAGCAAAGGACTGCGACATTATTGGACTAATTCAATGGATTTTATAAGGTTATTTGCGTAAATCTAATCATTTTTTTTCAAATTAATGATATGTTATTGCATTGTTATATTCACCAAAATAATTAAGGATAACTAGTGCCAGTGACAGGACGAGAGTACAAAGCATATTCATTTTTTCTGATTGAGAAGACAGATTAATTCATTAACGGACAATTTGGCTGACAATATCTAATTTTTTCTGGCACCTTATAATAACATGTTATATGCTATTACTCTTATCTTATTTATTACATGTGCATTGGGTTTTGTCATTGTAAGATGTTTGTATTTCAGTTATCAGTATGATCAGAAAAATTTGCTCACCACAAACATGCGTCGATGGTGAAAATAAGGCAACTATTTTTTTATTATCCACCAATAAAGTTTAACATAAATTAATTTTAATAATCCCAATTAAGATTTTCGCCCGAAAAGTTTCCTACTATCAGTCGAGTTCTTCATATAAATATCTCAGTATTGACTTAAAAATGAAAATAAAATTTTTCTTTATTATTCGGACTGCGGTAGCTAAATCGGTAGATAATAAGGTCCTGCTTTATTGGAAATAGTTTTTATTTTTTTATTTTGCGAATTAATTAAAAATAGATAGAAAGTGAGTTTTAAATTTTTCACTTCCGGTTGCATTCGAACTACCAGCCTTCTCATTACATGTGAGGTTCTCTACCAATTGAGCTAGTGCAGTTTAACAGTGGTAATTTCAGAATTTCCATTTCCCGAGTGTGAGTGGAAATTTGTACTTTTTTCTAGATTTTCTGATGAAACTGAGCCATCCGCAATAAAAATGTTTAATCTTAAAATCAAAATTAGTTTGTTTATTATTCACTAGCAAAATTGGTGCGCATGAAGTAGATAACGTGTTTATGCAATTTTCAAAGGATCAATAGTAATACAGTCAAACCTGGATTTAATGTCAATTTTGGGACTGAAAGTAACATTAAATCCAGTCTCGAAACTATTTTGTCTCTCTCCTGTTTTTTCTCTTCCAAGTTTCTCAATCTGTTTTCTGACGCTTGAGTGAGCACCACACATCCTCCCGAAACGCCTATCACCCACCCCCACCGTGCTGCGTCAATTCTCAGAAACATTACATTCAGAAACGCTAAATTCAGGTTTGACCTATTTGGCAGAGCAGACAGAACTAATTTGGAATCACAAAAATATGAATTAAACCTTCATCGTCTAAAAATATTTTTCTTAGCTTCTTTATATGAGGGGCAGTAATGATTATTCATTATAGACTTTCTAAATTAAAACATCTTATCTTTAGTAAGATAAACTGGATTGACATTCATTTGAAATTTCTTTCTCCAGAAAAAGAAAAACCCTTCCATTTACAGGGTGATATTTTAAATTGAAACTTTCAAATATTTCGAAAAATAGGCATTCTATGAAAAAATGTTTTTAATCCAAATTTTATCACTCTGAGAAGTACATACACTGATCTTAAAATAGGTTGCCCCACGCCGCTCCCTGGGGGTGGGGGTTTGGTCAAGTTCGAAATCTTAAATAGGAACCCCCATTTTTTATTGCATATTCAGATTCTTTGAATAAAAAAGCGTCTGATTTGTCTAAAATATTTTTCTCGCTTCGCAATAGATAGCGCTGTAATGGACAAAATTCAATTTTTCTTCATTTAAAGAGACATAATAGGGATGAAATTTATTGCGTTCAAAAATTTTCCAAACACTGCCCTGAGACATTGCGTAATCACGATCAATTTTTTGTGTACTAACCTGAGGATTTTTGGCCACTCCAGCTAATACAGCAATTTCGTTATTTTCTCCAGTGACTGTTGTTGAACGGGTATTTTGCTTAGGTAGAACAGTTCCATCGGTAGTGAATTTTGTAATATCCCGATTAAATGAAGCATGTGACACAATTCTATTTGGAAAACGCTGAGCGTAGAGATTGACAGCACTATCAAGATTTATTCCAGCTTCTCCATACATCAGAACCATTTCAATTTTCTCTCGTACGGTTAGATACTCCATTTTAAAGTAGTATTCGGAATAATCTTTGATCAAACTAAAACGAGTTTCCTCTTAAAAGTATTTTTTATAATTTACTGTATTTCTGGAAAAAAGTGAATACTTTCGTAATGTTTCGATAACCTTCACTGACTTAAATCTACAATAATGCCAGAGAAAAAACTTAGGAATATTAAGGAACCACTGTTAATGTAAACGTGTTACGTAATAATTACTTCTCAAGAACGAACATAAGTTTTGGCAGGGTTTGAAGATAATAATTACCAAAGAGATCCGAAGCTCTATTGTCCTTATTTTTAACCGATTTCAAAAAGAAGGATGTTCTAACTATGTTCGTCGCGATGTATTTTTTTATCTACGATTTTTTATTAAACTCGTTCAAAGATTCCGTAGCGATTTGAAAAATTCTTTTTTTCCGTCGTCAGTCATGTCACAATGAAAATGGTGTGTAATTTATTTTAATTGTATTGCATAATCGTAAGCATGCATTCTCAGTAACAGTAAAATGAAGAAAAATGGAATTTCGTTGATTAGAACGCCATCTATCGCGAAAGGAGAAAAATGTTTTAGAAAAGTCATACACATTTTCATCCAAAGAATCCGAAAATGCAATAAAAAATAGGGGTTCCCATTTAACATTTCGAACTTGCCCCCACCCCCACCCCCAGAGGGCGGTGTGGGGAAACCGATCTTAACATCAGTGTATGTACTCCTCAGAGTAATTAAATTTAGATTCATAGCATTTTTTCATAGCGTGCCTATTTTTCGAGATATTTGATAGTTTTAAGTTAAAAAAATCAGCCTTTATGTTCAGATCATCAGCAAAAAATAGTCAAACAGAATTGTAATAGAAATAATTCTTTTACACAAATAAAATTTTCATCTTTGAATTCTTATAATTTGCTAACCGGGATGTGCTAAAAATTAGTATGAAATCGGCTACTAAAAAAAAAATTAATTCCAGACAGAGATTTAATATTTTATTACAAAAATGACAGCTGGAAAAGGAAAGGGGCGTGACGTTTACCCAGATGTATGGAAACAATCTACGCCTCTCTCCTTTTCCAGCTTTTATTCAAAGCGTTCGAACTTCCGGACGTATATACACTATCATTTTCCTGTAGCAAAGTGCATTTACAGATTTGTAGGCCTATACACCCTATACTGTATATCTTGCAAACATTGAGCTCCACGGGAATATCTATTTAATCATAGGAGTGATGTACGATAATTGATTCAAAATAAGCATAATATGAGACTACGGGGCCGTCCGAAAAGTGAATCTTGATGTTAATGATATTTTTTGCAGTGAAACATACGACTGATATGGCAGTCCTCTGCTTGGTTTTGATTATTATTCTATTATGGCTCTAAATATAAAATCGTGCGGTCCGAGCTAGAGACTGAGAAGAAACTGTATGGACGTGAAGTAAGTTAGATAAGTATGATATTTACCAATAGAACTCAGAATGGCCATCGCTAAATCAAGGACAATGGAAGAAAGCATCTTCATTTTTTCTGCATAAGGAGACAAAGATTAACGAAAAATTTGGTTAGAAGTTTATCGAATTGTTTTCTGCTATCTTATGGCAACATGTATCCAATGCTATTAATCCTATTTCACTTATTATATATTCCTAGAGTGTATGCAGATGTGAGGGGTTTGTTTGTATTTAGGTCATCAGTCTGATTTACAAAAATTGCTCATTTTACCCATGCTTCGTTTGTAAAAATAAAGTATATATTTTTTATCATGCATTAGTTTCATTAATCCAAATAATTATTTTAGACAAAAAATTTTTTTATTATTAGTCAAATTTTTGATATAAATATCTCAGTATTGACTTAAAATTAAAACAGTTGGGAGGGTGGATATTTAATTTTATATTGTTACCTGAATTTTACACGAGTTTTTTAAAGAATCTTATTATTGTAAAACTTTTTATTTACATTATAACTTGGTTTTTCATATAGTTCTTAAAATAAAAATAAGAAATTTTTATTTCTAGATAATTTAGTGAATTTATAGAATTTTGAGAATGCAGGGATTTCAGAGAATTCAGAGGACTAATAGTTTTGAGGGAATTCAAGAAATTAAGAGAACTCAGGGAAAGCAGAGAAATGAGGAAATTCAGGCAATTTAGATAATCCACGGACTTTGTAAGAAGCAAAGGGTTCTAAAAATTTAGGGAATTCAGAGAAATTGGGACTTTAAGGAATTCAGATCATTCAACCAATTCAGAAATTTAAGGATTTTAGAGAAATTTGGGGATTGATAGTATTTAGGAAATTGAAGGAATTCAGATAATCAATTCAATTAAGATAATTCAGGAAATTAAGAGAAATTAGGGAATTCTGGTAATTGAGATAATTCGGAGAATTTTACAGATTCAAGAAACTCTGATTGCAGAGAAATCAGGGAATTTGGTATACGTGGGGAATCCAGAGAATTTAGGAAATTGAGAAAATTTGAGAATTCACAGAACTCAAGTTTATTTCAAGAATTGAAAGATTTTCGATAATTAAAGGAATTCAAGTAATGTCAGATAGGTTGAGCAATTACTCTAATTAAACTATTATAGAATTCAGGGAATTCAGAAAACTCAAGAAATTCAGAGACTTCCCGGAGTGCGGAGAATTAAGGGTATTAAAAAAAACCAGTGAATTCAGACAGGGACTTTAGAGAAAACAGGGTGTTTTGAGAATTCAGGGAATTCAGAGAAATTAGGAAATTGAGGAATGTTAATGTAATCACATCACTAAGTTAATTCAGATAATTCAGATAATCCATTTAATTCAGATAATTTAGGAAGTTCAGAAAAATTAAGGAATTCAGACAACGAAAATAATTCGGAGAATGCAGAGTTTTTTGCAGATATAAGGAACTCTAATGCAAAGTAATCAAGTAATTTAGCATACTTAGGGAATCAAGAGAATTCAGGAAATTAGGGAAATTTGAAAACTAAAAAAAACTCAAGTTTAGTGAAAGAGTTTAAAAGATTTAGATAATTGAAGGAATGCCAGGAATTTCGATAATTCGAGGAATTACTACTATTGCAGTATATCAAAAAATTCAGAAAATTCACTGAACTCAAGGAATACGGAGAATTGCAAGAGTGCAGAGAACTCAGGTTATGACGAGAAATCAGGGAATTTGGTAAATTCAGGGAATTTTGAGCACGCAGAGAGTTCTAAAATGCCAGAGGATTAAAATAATTGAGGAAAATCAAGAAATTGGGATAATTCAGGGAATGTAAAGAATTAAGGCAATCCAGGCAATTAAGAGAATTCAGGGGTTCTAGTGAAAGCAACACGGAAAAAAAATTCTTGAGGCAAACGAGTGAATCGAGAATATATTAAACTCAAAGAAAGTGTACAGTTGGATTAGGTAAAACGTTTAGTTAGAAGAGTTACACATTTAGTTACTTTATGTAAATTGTTCTCGTAAATCAGGAATTTGGACAAAATTGCTACGTTCAAAATTTTATTATTTTCGACAGATTATGTATAATTGTATTATCTTCATATTAGAAAAAAATTTAGTTGTTATAGAAATATATAAACTTACAGTAGCCAATTTTTCGCCTGCTATGGCGAAAATGAATTTACCTGAAATCCGTGTAATGCATTTGGAGGTCAAGTTTGTTGTTTTTATCGCGTTTCTTGATATTTCAATATAGTTATCGCGTACAATCGAAACACATGTAAATTATTATTACTGCATCATAAACTTCATTTAATATAAACATTCGCGCACATTTTAAGTGGTAAAAAGCGTTTAATTGTCCAAATTAAATCTCAACTGTCACTGCTCCCGATTAGACCGTCGCCATTTTATTTCTCTGCTCCCATAATGCACCGGTGCTCTTCCGATAATTGCTTCAGACACCTATTCTTAATATCCCTATTATAGCTATACTTATTAGGGGTTTGACTATACGATATCCCTGGTATATGGAAAATGGTCAGGGATATTCATTTTCGCTGATCCAGGGATCTTTCTAAATTCCTTCGTTCGTTTTCAGCTAAATGTTTGGCTATAATAAGGAATAATATCCCTGTCACAGCTCAATTTTTTTTACCGTGAAGAGGTTCTGAGAATTCAGGGAATTAAGAGAAATCAGGGGATTGAGGGAAGCGAAGGAATGTAGATCATTCAATCAATTCAGATCATTAAGAGAATTTAGAGAAAATTGTGAATTCAGCGTATTGAGGAAATTCAAGAAACTTATATCATCCTTTCAAATTATAGGACTCAGAAAATTCAGGTTAACAAAGGTTAATCGTGAAACTCTTTCATCAAAAAATATATGGACTATTTAATCGTCTGAATTTATAATAAGATAATAATTGCAGGATACAATTTTCTACTTTGCTTACGTCGACTCAGTCATCGCGCAGTACATAACCTGACTTTTTCTTTGCGTACTTCCGACGTACATTCATCTCTGTCGACAGACTATCCCTCGTGAGCTTACTAAATCTCTGCATGATAAATCTGACTTAAGAGCAAAACGTGACCGACATTTTTCCGGAAAGGCAGTGGACCTTAATATTTCTCAATGATGCTGATTTTCCGTGCTCGCGTTCTTTTTCTTTTATCACACCTTAAACCCTTTTGGAATATGTACATATGTTAGGGTTTACTTTTCACTGCAATTTTTTATAAAGCGTCACCCAAAGTGAGGATAGATATTCACTGATTGAAACCAAACATCGATTGGGCCAGGTTTTGTTCATTGGGTAGCGCCATCTTTCAAGATTGAGCCCCACACTCAGTGCGTGGATGCACTCTTACTTCCTGTAAAAAACATTTAATAATATTAATGCGATATATTATATCTATATTTAGGCTATTTGCGAAAAAACGCCATAGGTTTATTTGTAGAGAATGTTTGCACCGTAAGCATATCGCTTAATAGTAGGTGGGGTAACCAGACCAGTTTAGCGGAAAGAATATCGTAATCATTCGCTTGATAATTTTCGTTCGGGAATTTAATAAAGCAGGTCATATCGAAGATTGTTCAGACCATTAGTTACTGAGAGTGACTATGGCTTTTGTTTGCATAATAGCATTTAAAATGTATAAATCATCTTTGAATTTTATGTTTGTTTTTTATCATGACGTTTTCTTTACAATATCTTGACTTAAGGCAAGACATCAAGTGTACTACAAACGCTGCCATTACTAGCATTTCTCTAACTTATAAAAAAAAGAAACTCGAGGTTACATGCGGAATAAATAAAAGAATTCTCATTTCCTTAATTCATCCTGAACAAGCATGGCTATAATTATTGAATCCTCTTTTATGCTATTATTTATCATTATTATTTTGCATCTGTCCTAACTGGTTTGACCTAACTTCACTTTCATGTCTATAATTCTCTGCTTTAAGATTTCTAAACCAATTCAACTACATTATCATCGACTCTAGTGTCTACTGCAGTTAAGGTTATGTTGTCCATTGTTTATTATAGCCATAATGGCATCTAACTTTGCGTAGTGTCTAAAATAAATGTTTACCATGACATGGAAATTATACGAATAATTTGCTTTGAAATATGGTGAACATAGCAGTATAAAAATGGAGAGAGGGAATGGGGAGAAAGTGAGTATATTGGTTTCTAGTTAGTCGGTAATGACGCAAGACTACCTCAAAATAATAAGGTTAACATTTTTTTATTGAATTATTAGTGCATCAAGGATTCTTCTTTACACGAGCTTTACGAGCTTTATTAGAAAATTTTTTCTGATAAAATTGTTGGGACCAACCGGCGTGTCATTGATTTCTTCCGCGGTCAGGTGGGTAGCATTGCCACTTTCCATATTCATTTTGGCCCGTTTCATAGAATGTGCATGACTATCACGGATATATAATCCAACAAGTGTTTGAGGACTAGCCAGTATTGCAAAAATGTCACCATGAGACGTTGATATAATAATTTGTTCGTTGGTTGGCACAGTCTCATATTTATGACGTGCGACTGCCAATTTAAGTTTTGTGTCGGCAGGAAAAGTGAATCTTCGAAGTTTGAATGTCCGCCTTGAAGCCGTTTTGGCAATCAGCCGAATAGAGGGAAGATGATGAAGTTTATTTCCAGGTCCGCTTTGAGCAGGAAGCAAGTCTGGTGGTTCTATGGACCTCGTATGATGAGTAGACCTTGAAGACGAAGACCTGTCTGAAGAGCACTGTTTAATACCAGGAGACCTGGATCTTGACCTGGCTGGAGAAGGGGACCATTCAGGAGAATCAGAACTTCCACTAAGAGGAACATCCTGAATAGAAAAACTGGTAGACAAAGATTCAGACTGTGAACTTATCTCTGCAACAAGAATCATTTAATCAATTAATAGAAATAGAAATCATAAATGAGGTGGGGGTTCGAAACTTTTCTGATCCTAGCGAAAATAGAATTCTGAATTATCCGCTCACTGATTCATTTATTTCTCATAACTGATCAAAAATTGAAACTTAATAGTTTGATTATCAATATGGTTAGTTACCAAAATATATAATCTATATTTTATTTCCTATCTCGTAAACTATATGAGTTTTGAGCTTGTTCTTGGAAGATAATGGCATTTTATAAATCATGCCATAGGAGTAAGTTGGTGTACCTCAACCAGACTTCTTTTGAAAAAAGAAAGCGAGTTTGTTATTCGCTTGTCTACACAAATCTGAATCTATTTAATGAATTATTTTAACTATTCACAAATGCTGCAAGCTTCTTTCTGAAAATATCTGCTTATTTTACACAAAAAATCCTGAATTTGTTACCTATTTATTATCTTTAAAAGAATTATATATATTTTATATATATAGTGATAACAATTATTAAAAATTCCAATTTCTTTTATAACGAGCACATTCGTTTCTTATTTCCAGTAGCCTAGTTCCTAGTGAAATATGTTTAAAGTTTTAAACCCCAAAATATAAAATTCAATTAAAATAGAAATATTGTTGAAATAATGTAGACTAAACTCTCGCTTTCAGTCACCCCGTTTTGAGCCTTCCTAGAACTGCTGGCTCACGCAGTTTCTCAGGGGAGTAGCGTGACAGCGGTTGCGACATTA
>NC_046659.1:131815575-131827064 GCF_010883055.1 Belonocnema kinseyi | reverse complement strand
CGAGTCAATGTTTACGTGTCAATCCCCCCGAAAGCAGTACAAAGTTATTTGAAGGTGACCCCCGGCACTTGACTGAAAGTGAGATTTTGGTGTGCTATAGTTTCTATCGCATGAGATAGATGCGCCATAAAATTGTCCTTGTGAGATATTTGTATTTCATAATTTAGTCGCAGAAATAAACGGTTTGTTAAAAATGTTGCGAAAAATATAGCGTCAAGAAAAAGGCACTTATCTTGCTGAAAAGGAAGATTAATAAAAGAAACATGATAAATATATTTTAAAGGAACTTAAAGTATGGAATTAAGTTGTCCTGATAAAAACTTTTTGTGATTTCTGATTTGAGTCATTGCGAAGATTTTACAAGTCAGAAATGCAAATTTTACTTTATGATTCGAATTAAATAATATCGCACTGGAAAAAATGTAATGAGCACACCAAAATTATTGGTAGAAGTAATTATTGAATAAAAGAAGCACATGCCATGTTACAGTTTTCAAGGTTATGTTAAAAATCAGAAGTTTTTATTTGCACATTTACTAATTAGCAGGGAATATTTAAAAGTATATAATATAAACTTGCCATATTAAGTCCATATTAATTTTTTTAATCAATAAATAATTCGATTTTTCAATTCATTTTTATATCAACAGATATAAATGGAATCGTCAAAAAAAGTTCCTCTAAGAGTCTAATTTCTGAAGGATACCAAATTTTAGTTGCAAACAAGAGGCCCGCACATTATTGTACCATTCTGTTGCATTTCAAGTGGACACCATAAAATTTAGCGTGATTCAAAACATATAAAAAGATTGTAATAGATTTTAACGGAGTTTTAGAGATTTAAAATTTTAGAGATTAAAAGGTATTTCAGAGTTTAGAAATTATATTATAGAGTATTCAGGAACTTTACAAGGTTTTTGAAGGTTTCACAGTGCTATAAAAATTCAAAGGGACTTCAAAGTAACTCGAAGATATAAAATTATTTTCAGGGATTTCAGTTGAAATACATAAAGCTTCACTTGATTCAAGTTATAATTTCCGTAAGTTAATAAATAGATTTACTTTCAAGAGATATTAACATATTCACCAAAATAATTAAGGATAACCAACGCCAATAACAGGATGATATTAGAAGGCATCTTTATTTCTGCTGGATAAGAAGAAACTAATTACTGTATTAACAAAAAATCTGGCATATTCTATGGTATAATCCTTATCTTATTTTTTACATATGCATCCAGTTTATAATTATAGAAGTTTGTATTTCATTAATCAGCCTGATTAAAAAAATTAGTTGATCTCAACCATGTTTAGTTTCTAAAAATAAAGCGATTATTTTTTTTATAACTTATTTATACAGAATAACGAAATTAACCTTTATTAAGAAATGTTCGTTTTATCATTAAATATATTTATAAGACCCTTATATTAACGAAAAATTTTTAAAAACAATTTTCATAATTGGTCCAATTCAATCCGACATTAAAAAAAATTAATTCCTGAGTTTATCAAACTTTTAATAATGTTAGAGTATAAATTAAAATTATTCCTTATTTTACGTAAGTTTCTAATTAAATATTTCTTAAAATTATGGGTTTTGAAAGTTAAATTTATATAATTTTATCTTTGAGATTCTGTTATTTTAAAAATTTAATTTTTAATCAGTTTTATTTCAAAGACTTCTTAAAAATAATGAAATGTTTACAGCTTGAAATGAAATGTGCTGAATTTAATAATTCACAAATGCTTAATCTAAAAGGTATTTAAGTAATCATAAGTATTCCTGGAAAAAGCATTTGAGCTTTGAAAAAGGAAATCAAAAATCAATAAATCTTTTTTCGAAATAAGTTTTCTTTTTTTTTGGCTGATAAAGAGCTAAGTTTTTTATGTTTAAATACCTTCACGCTTTGCTTGCCTGTTTGAGCGCGCCTAAGGCACGCGACGTATGAATCTCGCGCTTTTTTAGGATAACAATTTTTGTTAATTCATCTATTTTCGTATCCTACAAAAATTTCACTTCCTTACCTAAACTCTTTGTCCTAAAATAAAAACGATAATTATTTTCACTCATATGCTCTGCCACTGCAGATACAGTAAAAATTACTTTTCGAAGTTGACAAAAATTACTAAAATATTGAGAACTTGAATTTGGCTACGACAAGAAGTATATTCCCGGTTTATTAAATAAATTTTCGGTTTAACCCTGTTATTTCCTGGTTTCCCGTTAAAAATTACAATTGTTTTTAAAATTGAATCATTGTACTAGCAAAAGAAACAATAGGAAAATAAAAACAGACGTTTTTTTATTAATTTTTTTGGATTACTAATTACAATTTCTGCGATCGTTCCTGAAAGCTTTGCTTTTACTTTTATATTCTCAAAACGGGTTCCTTTAGAACCGAGTTTTCTAAAAAATTTTAACTTTTGTTTGAGACGCAACATTGCTTCACCCCCAGTCTGTTCTGTGTGAAATTCCACGCAATGAAAGTAAATCGAAAGTTATTAATTTTGCTGTAGAGTATTTAATTTATACGTAAATGAGATTCAATATTAAGAAGCAAAGAACCGCGAGATAAATAAAGTTCAACGAAAATTAATTTTAATAATACCAATTAAGATTTTCGCCTGAAAAGTATCCTATTATTAGTCGAATTCCTAATATAAATATCTCAGTATTGACCTAAAAATAAGAATTTTCTTCTTCAGTTAACAAATACCTTTTCATGTAAAAAGAATTTGAAAATATTTAATGCCTGAATTTGTCAAACTTTTAATAATGTTCAACTTTGAAATAAAATTATTTTATACCATTTTTTTTGTATGTTGTTGTTATATAATGGTTTCTAATAGGTGGCCATGACGTGCAACTATCTCAAAGGACTTAGATTCAAATTGTCCAATTAAATTTATATCGCATGAAAGATTGACCTTTACACGAGTTTTACTGTTTTTATTTGAAAATATATGTTGACTAGAAATTGGGAAGTAAGACGATGGTCGTGGGGGCTAAAGCGTAGGCTTTGGACCCACTCCTTTGGCCTGCGGGTTCGATTCCCGCCTCGCACTCTGGGAGAGTCTCGACGGCCCATGCGGCGAACACTAACCTAGCAAGGGAATTGTTCATCTTCGGAGAGTCGAGGGACCCAGCACCTCTAGAGAAAAAGGTTTTCTCTAAGTAATTAAATCTGTTTCTCTTGGTGGTTCGGAACCCACCTTAAACTGTAGGTCCCCCCTTCACCACAAAGTAAGTGTGGGGGTGGGGGGGGGGGGGGGGGGGGGGGGTGTAAAGCAATAGAGAAGAAAGTGCAAGAAAAATATAAACCCTTAGGGGACAAAAAAATTTGTTCTTGGGTTAGTGCAGGCATGTAGATTCGTGCACCTGGTAGGACGAGGAAGCTTTGAAGAAGAAGATTTGTTAGAAGAATAATATCCGGGAAAAGGAGACCTGGACCTGGATCTCAGAGGAGGAGTATACTTGTCAGGAGAATCAGAACTTTCGGTACGAGAAAGAACAGGAATAGAGTCAGAATTAGATGAAGGCCCGAACTGAAAACTAAATTTTGCAACAAAAAGCACAAAGTCTAATTGATACAAAGTACGTTTATCAAAATAGAATGCACATTTCAGAAAATGCCTCGGAATTCTAAAATCAGGCGTTCATTCAATTAAATTTAGAACATTAATGGAGGTTGAAGTAAAAAACTAAATTTAAAATTAAAAATAAACTTAGGGAAATTTTTTCGCTACTACACCGGTCTGTCATCCATGTTAAATGTAGTTAACAAATCTTGTTTTACAAAAATCAATACATTTTGTTTCTTTTTCAACGGCATTCTCAGATTAAAAAGTTAAAAACACAAATGGCTAAAAAAGTTTCTGTCAAAAAATATTCATACTTTCAAAGCATTCAGATAGTTTAACACTAAGTTTATGATAAATGCATAATAACAGGATTCCGGGGACAATTTTAGATAATCAAGGTTTTATTTTGAAATATTTATTTGAACTTTATGTTCGAGTCAGGAGGTATCTAATATTTGCTACAACGTATGGTTCTGAAAACTTAAACTATTAGCATTGTCACACCATAATATACAATATTTTATTCAAACATTTTCAAAAAAAAAAAAAAAACTAAACTTTAATCAATGGAATCTTAGAAACTTAACAAAAGTGAAAATCTTTCTCTACTCTGAAGACATAGCTCAGATTTATTAGTTATTCTCTTCTCTTATTAGTATATTTAATCTGAAATACTACATGCAGTCCTAAAGCGAGGTAAATTTTGAAAATTCGATCCATTTGTGGATTTCAATTAATTAGTACGAGGGGCATTTTTGATTCTAAAAGTACAAATTTCAGGCTAAAAGTAAAACTGCGAGCTAAGCAGTCAACTATTTGAATTTGACCACAAAAATTTTCTTGTGATAAAAATCTACAAAAAAACTGCAATTTTTCAAATTCAGGTGAGTTTTCATCGAATTGGGCCGCAAATTGGCATTCTGCGATTCGTAAAACCCGCCTGGTACCTACTGTCTTTAGAGGATTTTCAACAATGCAATACAATTTTCCAACCCTTATTCTTATTTTAATTCTTCAATTAAAATTGTTTTTCCATTATAAAGTGACAAATCTTAAAATATAAAATATTCTTAATAGCTTAAAGATTATTATGGTATTTTCTACAATATACATGATGCTTATTTAACTTTAGATATCAAAGTATAACAAGAAATACGCATCCAAAAAAACAAGTCCAGAATAAAAACATTTTTTTTCAAGGCGTACTTCTTAAGACATTTCGATGTCTTGAGATAAAAAAATACCCTGTATAGTTTATGCATAGTGGAAAAAATTATTTATAATGTTTATTTTTATAAAGAAAACTTCCGTTTTTTAGTTCCAAAAACTCAAGTCTGAGTGAAATATGCATGGTTCCAGACCTAATCCTTGTGAGACGTTTGTATTTTACAATTTGAAAGAATAAATAAAGTGATTGTTAAAATTATGGGAAAAAACTGATTTAAGGTGGTCTGATAAGTTAAAAATATTTTATACCAATTGCCTTGAAATAATTTGATCGCCGAAAAAAATTCATTTTTGCCACATTACGAACTTTCATTTTTAAGCTTTTTTTTATAATTTTGAATTTACATCAAATCTAACGATTTCCATAATTTTGACAGTTTTTGATCATTTTAATAACCACAAAGAGACTTTATGAGTTTAAAATCAAAATTTAATAAATTTTTATAAAATTATGGATATTAATTATACTTAAGGGGAAGATACTGCATATGAAATCTATAGGGTTTTAAGGTTAAGCTGAAAATCCAATGTCTTAATCTGCGCATGTACGAAAAAGCGCGGGACATTTTAAAAATATATAATATACGCTTGCAATATCACGTTTATATTACTTTTTCAGGAATTTAGGTATTTCTATCGTTTAATTCAATTTGTTTAAATAATAATAAATAAACGCTTGACAATATTTATATTTATGATTATTTTAGATATTAACAGATATGAAATAGGACCGCGATTTTCGGAAAATTCGCAATTCAAAACGTAGGATATCAACGAACGGGAAAGGAACCTACAAAAAGTGTTCCTTTAGAGCCTAGTGTTCTAAAGGATTTTAATATTTTGTTGGAGCCGCAATATTACTGTACTCTAATTTTTCTCTGAATAATTGAGTTGAATATTGAATAATTCGATAATTCGATCCAAAAAACAAATTTTTATTTGATTGATTTTCATAAATTTTTTCAAATTAAATATATAATGTTATATTATCATATTTATTACAAATCCATGAGGATAACTTTCGCCAAAGACAAGGTGAAAGTAAAAAAAACATTTTAATTTTTGCTGAATGAGGAGAAAGTGATTCCTGTATCAACGAAAAGTTTGGTTAACAGGGTCTCTAATTTTGTTCCGCTACCTGCTCAGAACACATACTATATGTTATTTCTCTTATCTCATTTGTGACATGTGCCCCGAGTTTCTCATTGTGAAATGTTTGTCTTTGAGTTACGAGTCTGATTGTCAAAATTTGCTCATCAAATTTAATTTAATTTATAAAACTTTAATAACGTTAAACTACAAATTAAAATTATTTCTAATAGTCCTGAAGTTTTTAAGATTTGTTGCACTGCTAAAACTACCTTTAATAATACATATTGTTATTGAACATTTAATGGTATTGATTTAAAAGTTATTACAGTTTTAAAAGTTGTATTTCAAATTCTTATTTTTAGTTTAGCATTTAAAGAGGAAACATATTTGTATCGCACACCTAAATTCAGTTAGAAGGGTGGAAATTTGGTTTTTTATTTTATTCCGAATTTGAGGCGAGTTTTTTTTATTTTAGAACTTTTTATTATCATTACAGCCCGAATTTTCATATATTGCCTAAGATAACAAGTTGTAATTTTCAACTTTTTCTTTTTACAAATTTGAAGATGGAAATATATCTTTTAACATTTTTATTATGTTAAAAGGGAGTTTAGTGAGCTAAATGGATTCGAATCTTGCATGTGTAGTTTCCCTTTTTGGGAAAAAGTGCTAGATTTCGAATTCAGTATTTGTTTCAATTTTTGAGTTTCAAAACTTAGAATATGGATATATTTTTCTTTATGTATAAAAATAAGAGTCGTTAGCTTTCGACTTTTTACAAAAATAGCGGCATTTTTAGACAGGACTGCAGGATATCAGAATCGTTCAACAATTGAGGGATTTCAGAAATTTGAGTATTCAAGGTAATTCACAGTGATCAAAAATTTTATAGAATTCAAAGAATTCAGAGGACTTTATAAATTCAGAGAATACAAAGAATTTAGAATATTGGATTGATTCTGGGAATTCCTAATATTCAAGGACTTTATGGTATTTAACTATTTCAGGGATTTCAGACCTTTTAGGGAAATGAGAATATTTAAGGTATTCAGAGACATACTGAATTTGAGAGAATTCAGAAATCACGATATTTGAAGGAATTTAGAGAATTTAAAGAATCACGAGGATTGAAGGAAATCAGAGAATTAAAGGAATTTGGATCTTTACAATAATTTAGGGTATGTAGACAATTCAGGAAATGCATACAAATCAGAGAATTCAGATAATATGAGGAACTTAGAGAATTCATAGAGTTCAGACAATTCAAAGAATTATTGGAATTTAGAATATTCATGAAAATCAGGGAATTTACGGAATTCTTGGAAATCGGAAAATGTAAGGCATTAAGAGAATTGAAAATACTAGGATAATTCAAGGAATTCAGAGAATTCAGGGATATAAAATCCAAGGAATTTAGAGAATTCATAGCTTTTAAAAAACATAGAGAATTCAGAGAATTCAAAAAATTTAGAGATGGGGAGAATAATATTGACCTAAAAGAAGAGATTGGAAAGAGTATGTTCAAGAATACATTGTCGGTATAATAGCGCATCACTTTCTGTGATCGAAAAAACACCGTCATTCTTGTTTCTTAGAAGTCAGTTTGTGACAAAATAGTTATTGGAATAAAAAAAAAATTAGTGATAATTTCAGTACTTTAATGATAACAGCGTGTCTTTATTAAAAAGTAATAACAAGGAAGAGATGTAATATATGGGCGAAATAGGGGATTACTATTGTTTCAAGCTTGTACGCAGAGTTCCAAAGATACAGAGTGTTGGTGGTGATCCGGTCGCATTTCAGATAGGACTGAACGACTGGGAAGCCAACAAGTGGTGGTGAGTTGGCGAACAAAATAACAGACAAATAAGCTAACAGTAGAGGTGTTATGATTTTGGTAAATACAGTAATAATGCCGCTTTCCATGTTTATTTTTGCCCGTTTTCTAATTCCTTCTTGCCGCATCATTATTCCAACAAGGGAATTAACACTTACTAATAATGCAAAGACGTCACCATCGGACGTTGATAAAATAATTTGTTCTTAGATTGGCACATGGCTGAACTTAGTACCTACTCTCAATTCGAGTCCTGTGTCGGCAGGAAAAGTCTATTTTCGAAGTTAAAATATCCGGTTGAGATCCGTTTTGGGAATCAGCCGAATAAATCGAAGTTTATCAAGTTTAAATCCAGGACCATTCTGAGAAGGAAGCCTGTTTAGTGGATGCAGGCACCTGATAGGACGAAGATGCCTTAAAGAAGAAGACATGTCAAATGAGCAATGTCCGTTATGAATAGAACTTAACATGGATCCCACAGGAGGTGGGGACCTGGACCTGACAGGAGGAAACCGCTCAGGAGGATCCGAATTTCCTGTACGAGGAACGCCAGGAACAGAGACACTATTATATAAAGATTTGGACTGTGAACTCAACTCTGCAACGAGAAACAGATTATTAGATTTTTTAGAGGCACAAAAAGCAAGAGAGAATGAAAAATAAGAGGATATTTCGAAATCATTAATTCGAATAACGCAATTTGAAATATTAATTGTGGTTGGAGTTGGAACCTGAATTTATAACCTTAAAGGATGTTGGTTGACCGTGGCCCGATCTGCCCTCAGTCTTACATGTGCTTAAATATTCTTTTTTTTATAATTATGAGTAGGTTAACTTCGCACAGTTATTTTCAATTAAAAAAAAAGAGTCTGCATTGTAAAAACTATTTGAATTTTCCCATGCGAGATTATTAAATTTTTCCCATACTTTTGAATATCCTATACAAGAATGGAAATATTCCGTTGCTCAATCGTAAATTTCCCATCCACATGGAAAATCCTATACACTAATATGAGAAAACTTCTACTTATATACGAAACTTTGATGCGCGGTAGCAGGATGCGCAGCCGAGTGAAGTGCGCATGTGCTATCACCATGGTGAATGGAGAAAAAGGAGCAGAGAATAATACAATAATAGCGTCAAGCATCTAATTCAAACTAGTTTAAGTACACACTTATGAAATATTTTGGAGCCTTAGCAGTTAAAAATTAAATATTTTGAATGAAATAAGATTTAGTGCAATTAGACATTTTTTACGAAAAGGAGAAGAAAGGAACATCAGAGCGAAAATTCTAGGCAAGCTTCTAATTCGTCACAGTTTCAATACACACTTGTGAAACATTTTTAAGGTGTAGTAGTAAAACGGTTATATATTGTAAGTAGAGTAAGATTCAGTGCCATTAGACATTTTTTATGTAATAAAGCATAATTATAGTTGTAGGTTATGTTAAGAAAATATTTAAAAAAAATTTATTTTGGTAATTAATTGTAGTGCTGGAAAAATGCAAACCGGTTATGGAAAAAAATGCAACCAATACATAGTACGATTTTCATTTTTCTCATGGTTGAGTATGAGAAAATGCAACCCGAGTATGGGAAACAAATGACCCATTATTAAAGAATTCCCATACAGGTATAAATATTTTCTCATACCGCTGAATGGAAAAATTTTAATTCGTGTATGGGTTAATTACTTCCAATTCCTGCATGGGAAATTTATCATAGTTTTTTCTTACAGTGTGGGTTCTTACAAGTAGTCTACTTCTAGTATAATATAGTATTAACATTTTTTTTAAATTGGGGTGCTTTAATGAGTCCTTACGATTACCAAAAATAAAAAATCCAAGCTGAAAAAATCAGCTTTTTGAATTTGTTCACAAATTCTTTTTCTGTACTAGAAATCTAAATTTTCTATACGATTTTTAAAATTAATGTAAGATTGTTGTACAAACATTTTTTTATTTAAAAACTCTTTTTTCAATTTGTTACTGTAAAATTGTATTTTGCATATTGAGAAACCTCCTTGAACTGCCTTTTATAAAATCTGAAAATTTAATCTAATTTTTGAAAACTTACGTCAACTATTTGAATTATTATTTTATAAATTAATAAACAAATTTAAAAAGCTCAAATAGAAATAAATAGCTCAACGATCGCTTGTCCGTGAAAAGGTGAATAATCTTTAAATATAATACTAATAACTAAATTTAGGTAAGAAATATAATAAATATTCATTGAAAAAGTTTCACCCGTCCACTTAATAGAATAATTATTTTTCCGATAATTTACCTAGTAATTGTGAGATATTTGTTTTTTATAAATTAGTACATTAACGTAGTTGTGCCAAAAGTCAGATATCTAAAAACAATACTTTTTAATGATTTTAAGAATCACAACTTAACTGTTTATAATTTTTAAAAATAACTTAATAGTCATAACGTTCATTAATTTGTTTAGAAAGTTTTTTCTTCAAACAAATTTTTCTAATGATTTAGAGCCATAGAATAAGCCATAGAAGCCACAGAATAATTTCCTATTAAAATTGGAAACGGTAGAGTTTTAGAGAATATTTTCCCGGAAAAATGAGCCGTCATTTATTAAAATGCAATCATTTTTTAAAAATTAGTACTCAGCGTTAGTCAGAAAAAAACATGGTTAGAATTAATGTCTTTTGTCAATAAAACATTTTCATAAAAAATAATGTTTTTTATTTGGCATTACATCTGTTACAATATTTGGATTCCTAAAATCACAGAAAAGCTATTTTTTTCAGATATAGGACTAGGTGTCTGTCAAATATTTTTGAAATTTAAAACATTTGATCAATGTTAAAATTATTTCAAAAATCTTAAAAAAGGTGCCTTTAAGAGCAAAATAAAACAAAGTTTTTAAAGTATTTTACTTTATAATTCAGATCATAGTATATATGTACAATAAAGTGATATTTTACTGCCGCTCCGTGGGCAGATAAAATGTGCTTGTTCCACCTATTTCGGGTAAAATGATATTGCATTGAAATACATTTTGTAGAGAAAGTATTATCATATACGTTAGTCATTCTTGAAGCAAAGCCAGTGGATGTGAAATTTGACAATTTTTAGGATTTTGTCAAAAATCCCAATTTTTTAATTGTGCATTTACCAAAAAGCGCTAGAATATTTGAAAATTAATTAAAATAATATGAATTATAATTTGCGCTAGGAAAGTTTCTTAGTGGCAGTCAAAATATTACTGCAAATATCTCGGTACTGCTTTAAGATTGGGAACAAATTTTTTGCTCTCCCACTTCAGAAATACTTTTCCAGGGGCATATTATTGGCAAAAATACATTTTTTAATTTATGAAACTTTGCTACGGTCCCCATAATTGAGAACCACTCTGAACAATTTGTCAGGAATGAATCCCCGTCTGTGTTTACTAAACATAAACCAGGCTGGGAAAACCTTCCGGATAAATTGCTTTAGAGTGGCTATTAAGACGACCTTGCTTTCTCCCTAACAAACACAACCTTTAATGTGTTAATACCCGGGAAGAAAGAGAGTTATAAACTCACACCTGGCGCATCTGCGATGGGAGGCTTCCCCATCACGCGCCAGGCCCGTGAGTCTGAGTCACCGCGCGTCGGGACTCTTCTTTCTCTCTCTCTCTTTTCTCTCTCTCTTCCCTAAGCGTGGAAAGCGGCCAGCGGTCGCCAACTACGTATCTAACACGTTAAAGGGGAAAGGACCGTTTAAAATTAACTTTCGCGAT
>NC_046659.1:131783169-131815475 GCF_010883055.1 Belonocnema kinseyi | reverse complement strand
TATGTTTTTTTTATATATGTAATTTTATTTTCTCTTTAGTTTGTATCTCCTGTTATATTCTTTTCTTCGAATATGATTATATTTTATTTTATTCTCCCGTTACATTTCGATGTAATTATATTTTCTCTTATCTCAGTTCCTCCTTTATATTTTTTTTGACGTATGATTGTAATTTTATTTTCATTTTATCTCTAGAATTAACCTTTGATTTTATTTTTCTTTACCATATGAATTGTATCCATTTGTTTTAACTTTGTGTTTTAATTTTAAATGCCAAATTTTATTCCATTTTCTTCCATGTATTACATCTCATTTTCATTTAAAAATCATGTAAACTTAGGAATTTACTATAGTTAGTGTTTCGTTGTACGCTTTACGTATTCAAACTTACGGATACGTATTCCGAATTATTTCTCGTTTTCCGTAATTTCAAAAACATCGAGCTGAGCGACGCGCTCAGCTCTGCGAAAGTAGGGATGGACGGGGCAGCCGCTACGCCCCTCCATCCGCGACGTGAGTGGCTGAGAGGACCGGGCCAATCGATGGTCGGACCGCCTCTCGGCCGATGCGAATAAAATGGGGTGCGTACAAGCGAAAGTACGCACTCTTAGTCGGGCAACCAGTTGGGTAACCTCAGTCCCCTGGTCGCTTTCGGCAATACTTTTGTAAGCCATTTTTTGAGACTAAAGAGTGCAATCGCAATCGAAAATTAATCCACAGGTTGTTTTCTTCGACTCCTCTCTCGCTCTCTCGAGCTCTCTCCTCATTATCCTCCGGCTCTCAGCCATCCATCTCCTTATCCTCTCTCTCTCACTCCCACTTCCATTCCGGTCGGTACACTCACCGCAGCTCCGCCAAACTCTGTTCTCTCTCTCTTTTTCAGGGTCGGTAAGCTCTCTGCAGCCCCGCCCGCACTCTATACTCTTTTTCAGAGGACGGTACGCTCTCTGCAGCCCCGCCTCGACCGCTTTCCTATCATTCTACTTTTTCTGGGACGGTAAGCTTTCTTGCAGCTCCGGTCGCCCTCTCGTTTCTTCTTTACAAGGTCGGTAATCTTTCTTGCAGCTCCGGTCGCCTTTAGCTTTCCTTCTTTCTCAAACCCGACGTTCCTCTCCTTATCTACCTCGTGCCTCACTCCTCTACCTATTCCTTGGTCAGGCGAAGACTTCCCGTCCCCGTCCCGGCAAGCGCACCCGATTCCGCCATCGCTTGGCCGCCCTCCGCGACGCCCTGCAATCCGGTCTTCCAGAAAACTGCAGGCCGTCCTCCTCAACCTCCTCGCCGAACTCCACCCCCAAGGCAGTAGTACGTTCTGTCATACTAGTGTCGGTGTCGGAAAGGTCTCGCTTCGCTCGATTTCTCGTCTCGTCTTCTTCGTCCGCAGTCTCGGGCCGCCTGGATCTCCCCGGGTGCTACGCAACTCCGGACACCACCGCCCCTCGCACCCCATCTCCCCACAAGCGACCCCACCTCGAGGAAAGTGATGACGATGACGTCATCATCCTAGAGGCGTTCGAGCTTCTGCGCTCACCCCTGCCTCCTCTGGCCAAACGCGCTTGCGGAGAGCACCGACGCGACCTAGGCTTCTAGGTTCAGCCATCATCCTGACGACGGGGTTCATCCCTCCACCAACATCCGGACCACCTGCTCATGGACGGTCTCCAGGCCCGGAGATACCTCATCCGGGTTAAGGGTGCACCCCACATCCACCAGCAGCTACCCACGAGTCATCGCAGACAGCCTCGGTCCATGCAGCGCCTGGACGAGTTCCTGAGGGTGAACAACCGGAGCCTTCCTATCCGAGGATTCCCCTCGACCGCCACCAGCTCCAGCAGCAGCCGTCGTGGTTAATAGCCTCTACCCGGGAAGGTACAACCGGCTCGCCACACGACCATCCACACCAGCAGACACTAGGACCCCAGTGGTTAGTGGCCTCTACCCCGGAGGGTACGAACGGCTCTCCACCCGCAAGCAGTGGCCAAGGATAGTGGTTAGTGGCCTCTACCCAGGAGGGTACGAACGGCCCTCCACGCGGGATCGTGAGTCACGTCGTCTCACATACCGAACACCTATCAACCCACAACATCGTTTTTAGATCAAGTCGGGTTCAGCCACAACCCACGTAACCCGGCTTGTATCAACTTTTACTTTTATTGAACTAGAAATTAGTATTATTTTTTATCATCCGCCATTTTTGTGATTCGTATCATTGTTAAAGGGTAATTGTTGATGTGTGGGAATTTTGTTTTCTAAATTTTTCCGAATTGGAGAAGATTTTTTTTTTATTCAAAAATTGTAATTATTTACTCAACTGTAATTTTCACCTATCTTCTAGGGAAAGCGGGACATTATTTGTCTGTATTTTATAATTGGAAGCCTTGAATTATTTACTTATAAAATTTTTATCAAGTTCTAAGGCAGGGTAAATAGTTGTATGTGGTCGAATTTTGAATTTTAATATTTTTTGAAGCCTTAAGCTTAAAAAGTTTAATTTGTATAATTTTTATGTTTGAAACTCTGTACTATCAAACATTTAATTTTTAATAATTTTCATTCCTAAGGCTTTATTATGATTAATAAATTTTTAAAGCTTGACTTTAAAAATATAAGTTTTTTGATTTATGAATTTTCAAAGGTTTAACCTAAGAGGTTTTAAAGTCAAACTTTCTCTTTAATTTTAAAAATTTGGGAAACTTGCATTAAAAGTGTAAATACTTTCAAATCTTTCCATCAATAATAAGTACTGTTTAAATTTGTTTTGAGTTTTACGTATGAAGATGAAAAATAAATAATTATTTTTTACGAATGTAGCGTTATTTTTCTCCTAAATACCTGCTTGAAATTGAGAGTGAATTTTTTTTAGTATATGATTACACATCCTGAAAAGTAAAAAAATAAAATTATAAAAGACACATAATTCAAACCTAATATTTTACGAAATTTAGCTTAGATGTCTTTATGAAATATTTTTAAAAAATTATTATCGTGCTAAATACTAAAATGTAAATTTTTTTTGTGTTTCAGGTACGTTTGAAACATATAGTGGAATATTTTCTATTTTAGAATAGAACCTGGTGATCGGATTGGTATGTAAAAAATGGTATCAAACAATTTTAAGCCCTGCGCAAGGTTGTAGAGATTTGTTGTTTAAATCATGGACTTTCCTCGAGCCGGCATATTTTTCTTTGGTTATAATAATAAATTATATACCTATGCTTTTTTTTTAAATAAAACCTTATGGTGCTGGTATTCAATATTATTCATTTTTTCAAATACCACAATTAAATGTTTTGATCCAAACAATAATTTTATTTTTAAACTTCCTGAAAAAGTGAAATTTGCGACACTTCGAAATTCCTAAAAAATTAGTCAAAATAGAAAATTATCAAAATATAAAAATCCCAAATTTGGAAATTTCTAAATAAAATAATTCTTATCCGGGTTATAATATTAACGAAATTGTAACTTTCCTAAACTTAATGTTTAAAATTTGGGAAATTTGTCGAATTATAACATAACTGGAACAAAAATGCCTGACACAATCAATTTTTGAATCAATATTATTTATTTCTTAAAAATGCACAGATGAAATATTTTTGAGAAAGTCACATTTTCTTTAAAGTTTAATTTTTTCAAATATTGTTTTAAAATTTCATTATTGAACTAGAAATAAACAATTTTAATAAAGAATACATTTTTTATATGTTCAAATTTGCAATTTTCCTGCCGTTAAATATTTTATAATTCGATCATTTTTTGTCGGGAATTTTATCATTCTTCAAATTGAATTTTTTAATTTGTTAATAGCATGAAACGTTCACGAATTTTATGTTTTAAAAATTTACTTGTTCGAGAATTACCTTTCTCGGAATTTCTCAGTCGTCGAAATTATTGCAACGAGTGCGTCTGACAATTGCCGGGTTTGCTCTACTGACGTACAGAGGAAAAATGTTCGCAACTCAAAGTTGACTATTCGTAATCTTCTAGAGTGTCTATTTCTTGACAGATTTTTTTAAGTGCTCGAAATTAATTTCTTGAAACCTTAACCAGGTTGGATTATGGATTTTTTTTCTATAAAATAATATTTATAGAATTAAGAAAATAAAGAACCGACTTGAATAAAACGATGAAAAGTAAAAAATAATTTGCGAAAAGAACATTATAAATATCAATGAAACGATATAGATAGAATAATTTATTAATGTAAATAAGAATAAAAAACTGATTCATATCGGAGTTTAGACAATAATAGGAACGATGTGCACTTGAAAAACTATAAGTAATTTCCAATTTAGCGCTAAAAACAATGCATATTTTTTATATTTAATTTTTCTAATGATTCTTTATTTGCTTTTTAATTACAATTTTGAACTGTTCACGGCATTTTTTAAATACTTTTTTATGCGTTTTTAATTATCAGCTGAATACTATTGTATAAACAATTCTGTTGCACAGTGAGACAAAAAAAAGTTTTTGAATAATGCTGTGATCTAATCAAAAATACCTAGAAAACTAAAAGCAACTATAAAAAAACAACGATTAATTTGTTATTTTAAAAAATAACTTATAAACAAATATTCATATCAGGTATTTTTAAATAATAAATAAAATTTTTTGTATGGAATCTATCACATATTGCTTTGAAATAAAACCTAAGTATAATATTTGGTCACAAAATAAAAATTAATAATTTTTTAAACTACCATTAATTAAAAAATGCACTATTTGGCTCTTTTTCGAGAGTAATTAGGTTTGGTTAAAAAATTATCAAATGTTATGGATTCATAGCAAAAAATCATTTCCAAATAACCGGCTGTTAATTTCGTGAAAAAGCGGTATTTTATTTATAAATAAATGAAATGATCAAATTTCTTTTAACAATTGTTGTTAAATTGATCAATTTTGCTCTATTATGGAAATGTTCTTAAAAATTCAGACTTTAGTTATTTACAGTTAATTACATTTAAAAAATCAGGTTTGTACCTGAAGAAATAGCCAAATAGTGCATTTCCTAATTAAGGTACTTTAAACAATTATGAACTTTTATTTGGTGACCAAATATGATACGTAGAATTCATTTCTCAGTAATACATGGTCGATTAAATATAAAAAAAATTAATTATTGCATCAAAAATACCTGATATGAATATTTGTTTATAACATTGATTTTAAAATAACCAATTATTTATTAACTTGTATTATTTTTACTAAAAAAATTCTTTTCGTCCATAAATTGTTTAAATTTAATGCGAATTAAGTGACGTATCGCTGCCAATCACAACGAAATCATTTCCATTTACATATTTGCTTATAATAAATTAAATAAATTTTTTTAAATTTGCATTCTATTGGACACCTTTTTTTGGATAATTGTTTTCACTTTCTTTGGTCATTTTTATTTAATCAAAATATCTTTTTTACCCGGTATACTTCAAAAGTGAATTTCATTCCATTTTTTAATGAAATAAACAAAATTTTTAAAATTTCCTAAGAGAGTTTGATGCAAAATTTGTAATTTGTAAATTTGCAATAAAATGTAATATTATAAATTTATATGAAATATTAATAAGATTCACAATAAAATTATTTCTTGAAAGGAAAGATTAATATTGTAGATTTACATTTAAACAAAAATTAAGTAAATGAACTTTTCTCTTAAAAATGTATATTTTCGAATTAAAAATATAACTATTTTGAAGAAAACTAATCTTTTTGAATTAAAAATTTAACAATTAGGTTAAATTTTTTGACTTCAAAATGTTTTTTGATTAACATTTAACTATTTTCTTGGAAATTCGTCTTTTTGGTGTGAAAACGTATCTTTTTAATTTTAAATTTCATCTTTCTTGAGCAAAAATGCAACTGTGGTTGAAAAAGTAATCTGTTTAGGTTGAGGCTTCAGCAGTCTCATTGGAAATTTATT
The DNA here is from genome assembly GCF_010883055.1 of Belonocnema kinseyi. Taxonomy (NCBI): domain Eukaryota; kingdom Metazoa; phylum Arthropoda; class Insecta; order Hymenoptera; family Cynipidae; genus Belonocnema; species Belonocnema kinseyi. The sequence goes on along the minus strand of NC_046659.1, from coordinate 131,809,552 downwards.
TTATTTTTTTTATATTAAATCGACTTCTTTCAATAAATAATTTAAATATGTTTTGGTTGAAATATCAGCTATTAAATTTTTTAAATTAAAATTTACCTTTGTTGGTTAATCTTATACTTAAATTTTCTAACAAATTCTTGAATTTAAAAATTCTTATTTTTATCGAAAAATATAATAGTTGATATTTTATAAGATTTTTTATTAAAAAATATAAATATTTCAACAAAAACAGTTGCATTTTTCTAAAAAATGTAAATTAAAATTAAAATGATAAGTTTTCGAACCTAATAAACAAATTTTCAACAAAATAGTACAAATATTAATCAAAACAGATTTTTCAGTCAATAAAATTTTCAACTCAAGAAGAAAATTTGTAACCAAGAAATAATTTGCATTGTTTCAATAATTTTTTGAATGTATGTATTAACTTGAATTGAGATGAATTTAAAATTTACTACCAAACAGTTTAATATGCAAGTAAATCGATAATATTAAATTTTAATGGATGCTTACCGAATTTTATTTAAAAATTAAGTTTATGGGTTATTATTAAATTACTAACCTAAGCAGTTGGCAAAATTTGATGTTAGAATTAGAGGTTTCAATAAACTAATTTAAACAGCTTTTTATAAATAAATAATTAAAAAGTAATCACAATTCAATCTTGCTTTCTAATGTATTCTGTAATAAATTATAAGTAAATTGGTCCATTTTATTTTTCTAAACTCCATTAAATTTCCCTTGTCCCGGTATTGGCTTCTTTGGTGCCCCACTTAAGGATATGCCCCAAAATTCGAGGCCCCCTAATGAGCAATTAGACTAGCTTAAAAAATATCCATTTATATTAATTAAATATCAAATCAATAATTTATTTTTCGTTCTAATCGATCAAATAATGTCTTAGCCACTTATTATAACGATTTTTGTACAAACAATTCCAATTCCCCATTTTAAGATTGTGCTTATGTGGGCCAGCTTTTCCTAACTGTCTCAGTAATGGTCAGTTTACCTTATCGCTTAAGAATTGAAACGTATTTTTTATAAATGAAAATTAAGAAATTGACAGAAAGATAACACTCTTTTGTTTAAGTGCAAAACATAAAGAAAATGGAAAGATGGATTTCAGGGTTCACTATAATGATTTATATCCCATTTAAGTTTTTATAGATTGGTTTCTCATAAGCTGATAATGCCGTACTAATATCCCAAAGAATTGTTATTATATTTTTCTTTTAAATTAATATCGCATCAAGGATTGCAATTTACACGAGTTTCACAAGTTTTATTTGAAAATATCTTCTGATTATGTATTGGGCACCAACTGGAATGTCATCTTTTTCTACTGTGGTCAATGGGGCAGCAGTGCCACTTATGGTGTTTATTTTTGCCCGTGTTTTACCTCCATAAGAAGCATCAGAGATATAAATTCCGGCAAGGACATTAGGACTATCCAATATTGCAAAGACGTCACCATCGGACGTTGAGAGAACAATTTGTTCTTGTGTTGGGACAGGGATGTAGCGATTAATTCCTACTCTTATTTTAAGTGGAATATTTGCAGGAAAAGTGTATCTTCGAAGTTCAAAGATCCGCTTTGAGGCTGTTTTGGAAATCAGTCGAATGAAGGGAAGTTTATCAAGTTTATATCCAGGTCCTTTATGAGAAGGAAGCCTGTTGGGTGGATTCATGCACCTTCTAGGTTGAGAAGACATTGAAGATGAAGACTTATCCGAAGAACAATTTTCAAAAGGAGGAGACCTTGACCTGGACCTTACAGGAGGAGACCTCTCAGGAAAATCCGAACTTCCGGTACGAGGAACATCAGGAATAGAACCAAAATTCGATAATGACTCGGACTGTAAACTTAATTCTGTAACAAGAAACAGAGAATTACATTTTTTACAGTATGTTAGGTGAATCAGGATGCACATTTCAATAAATTTTTAGAAATTTTGAAATAAGGCATTCAATTAATGCAATTTAAAATCTTAATGAACGTGTGTGTTCAAATTTAAATATAAAACCCGAGTGAAGTTTTGTTGACAAAGTCAAGGTCTACCATACTTTTTAAATGTTGTTCACAATTCTTAATTTAAGATGATCAATACATTTTATACCTTTCGCAATAATTTTTTTAGTTGGGCTGAATGTACGAAAATCGTAATTCTGAAGTCTTTTCAAAGCTCACAAAATTGTTCATAGTAGCTTTATTTTGAGGAGCGCACAGTGAAAGGAAAAACACATTTTTTTCATTCTTCTAAATTGCACTAAAAATGTGTTTTTATTAATTTAATACACTTTTTGCACACAAAAACATTAGTGAAACGCAATGTTTAAGAAAGTAGGTAGGTTCCGGCTTGTTGAAAAAATCTTGGAACTGATAAAGTGTGACAATGTCTATGTCCCCTATAAAATGTATTATAAAATTTGGATTCAAACTATATTTTTTTTACTAAAAACGGTTGAGAACCCTTCATTTTTGGTTATAGCTACTGTCTTAATTAATCTAAAAGTTTTCGAGTTTACTGTTACCGATGTCCCAATTCCGAGATATTTTCAATAAACCGGGACCTACCTACTTCTCGAGGCGTTGAGTTTGACTGACGTTTTTGTGCCAGAAAAGTCTATAAAATAAATAAAAATTTGTTAAATGTATTTTAAAAGAATATTTATTTAGACTACTAAATCCTACATCAATATTTATATCAATAATCTTGTAAAAACCTAACAAAAATGGCGTTTTCTGTTTGGGGTAGTTACTAGAATGACCCTTTAAAATACTAAAAATCAGTCCATTTTTATCTGATTAAAAATGGAAAAAAAATATATAAGTGCATTTGTAAAGATCTTTAAGCTTAAATCCATAAACAAATTCGATGAAAAATAGTCTGATAGAAACAGTTTTATTTCATTAAAACAGTTTGTGTTTTAAATATTTAAATTCAAGATCTTTTCCTTTTCTTGTCTAAATTGCTAAAGGTATTTGTAAACATACATTTGGTAATTTTTGAGGAAGAATAATAATTTAAGCGTTTATCGACAATTATTACGGACAAATAAAAATTTATTCAAGGTGAAAGTAAAAAATACTCAGATTTTGAATAAAAATTGCTTGAAACTGAGTTTAGTATGAATGTATCCTTAATATAAAATCTCTAAACGATATTGTTACTTTCGATTGTCACAATACCCGATTTTCAAACAAAATAATTTTATTTTTAACTAAAAAATATAAAGTTTCAATAAAAAATATCAAATTTTTAACAAAAATAAAATAATTCAGTTTTTAGTAAATAAAATTTAATATGAATAAAAAAAAATAAAACTTTCTACAGGTTGTTTAAAATCATAATCAAAACAGGCGAATTTGACACCAAATATTAAAATGCTTTAACAAAGAAAAAATGAATTTTCAATCACAAAGATTAATTTTCTATTCAAAAATATCTTTTTTTAACAAATAATAACATCTTCAACTAAATTAATTTTCAATTCAAGTACAATAATATCAAAACATTTGAAATCAGATAGAAATCACTTAAAATCATGGAAGGTTGTATACATTATATAGCATAAGCTCTCAGCGATTAACATTTTTTATACTAAATTATGCAAGACGTTTTTTCTTACATAAGACAAAAAAATTGAGTTTGGACATCTATGTTAAGAATAATAAAAATCAGATTAATTTTTCACCCATAAAATAATTTTTAACTGGAAAAATGAAGTTTCAATTAAAAATATCAAATTTTAAAGAAAAATAGAATAATGCAGTTTTTAGTTTATAAAAGTTAATATTAAATTTAAAAAATGAAATTTTCTAGTTATCAAAAATTTTTATTAAAACAGATGAACTTGACACGAAATAGTAAAAGTTTTAACAATAAAGATGAATTTTCAAACACAAAGATTAATTTTCTATTAAACATTTTTTTTAACACGTAGTAGAATTTTCAACTAAATTAATTTTCCATGCAAGAACAATATCATAAAAAGTATTTTAAACAAAATAGAGTTCACTTGAAACCAGGCAGGTTCGACACATTATTTAGCAAAATCAAACAATAAAAGTTATATAAAAAAGATTAATTTTCAAAGTTGTTTACAAATTATTTTTTCAGTTACGTATATGTAATTATATTAAATTTTTTATTATTTTATTCCTGTTTTTGTTATTTTTCAGATAATCTGTTTGTTGGAAATTTATTATTATAAATTGTAAGAAACCTTAGACAGATCTAAATTGTTTTCAACTAAATTAATCGTCAATTCAAGAACAATATTATAAAAAGTATTTAGAATAAGATAGAATTCACTTAATATAAAGGAGGTTTTATACATTATTTATCAGAATCTCTCAGCGATAAAATTTTTTTTTATAGTCAATTACTCAAGACGTTTTTTTTCCATGAAGACAATAAAAAATCGAATTTGGACTTCTATGTTAAAAATAATAAAAAACAGATTAATTTTTCCCCCATAGAATTATTTCTCTACAAAAGACTAATAGTTTTTGACCAACAATGATATAATGAAAATTTTCCTTAAATGCATTAAGTTTTAATAAACAAAAAAATCAAGAAAATAGTTGAATCCTCAAAAAAAAAGATAAGATTTTAAAAAGGAAATTAATTTTCTACCAAAAAGACGAATTTTCAACTAAAAACATTAATTTTCAATTATAAGTATACTTTTTCATTCAAAAATTGAGCAGTTACATTTTTAATCAAATAGTTGAATCCTCAATCAAAAAAATCGATTTTCAAACAAATATTAGAGTTTTCAACAAAAAAAGATAAATTTATAATTTAAAATATAAATATATAAAACCAGAAATAAGATAATTCTTTTTTAGTTAAAAGAATTAATATTTAAGAACAAACAATTAAATTCTCAACAAATTAGTTGAAATTTATTAAAATAGATGAATTTGATAACACAAAGTTGAAGTTTTAAATAGACAGATGAATTTTTAACCAATAAGATTAATTTTATATAAAAAAAGACGATGCTTGAAACAAATATTTGAATTTTCAACCCAAAAATATCAATTTTTAATTCCAAACTTCAGTGTTCCACCAAAAGTGGGATAGTTAAATTTTCAGTTAGATAATTTAATTTTGAACGAAACAAAAAAACGGAATGTGCAACTTGATAGTTTTTTCCTTAATCACAAAGATACATTTTCAAGCAAGAAGACTAATTTCCTACCAAAAACACAAATTTTCATCGAAATATGTGCATTTTCAAACAAATGGTTGAATTTTTAACTAAAGAAGATAAATTTTTAATTTCAAATATCAATTCTTCACCAAAAAGGGTATGATCCAGTTTTATTTAAGATACATTAATTTTTGCCTGAGTATGAAGGAATTTTCAAAAAAATAATTGAACCCTCAATGAAGAAGATGAATTTTTAACCACGAAGAATAATTTCCCTGTTCAAAAAGACGATTTAAAACAATTATATTTTTAACAAAGAAAGATCACTTTTTTAAATATCATTTCTCTATCAAAAATGGTATAATCGACTTTTCTCTGAACTAAATTAATTTTTCACCAAAAAAGAATTTTTTCACATAATAATATAAATCTCGTGAAAACATAAAATTTGAATTAAAATGTTTATTCTTCATCCAAAAATAAAGAATTTTTAACAAAATTCTGAATTTCTAAATACTGTATCAAAACAGATAAATTTTTTCCAAATAGTTCAATCTTTAGCGAAAAAAGGTTGATTTTAAACCAAAAGAATTAATTTTCTATCGAAACAGAAAAATTTTAAAAATTGAATTATTAAGTAAAAAAAGTCAATATTCAATTTAAAATATCAATTTTCAAAAAATAATAATAGAATCGAAATTTCCTATGAAGAAATTGGTTTTTGACAAACTGAAAAGGGATTATTTTAATTAACTGAATCCTTGATGAAAAATATTAATTTTCAGCTAAGAATATTACTTTTTTACAAAAAGTCACGAATTTTCTACAAAATCTAAAAAGTTTTAAACTAATTTATGATTTCCATCTGAAAAATATTATTTTATATTATTATATTATATAATCTATTCATTTTTAAACAATGAATTTAATTTCTAACGTCAAAAGATTAAACTTTAATTAAAAAAATTAATTTTCTACCAAAAATTTAATAGTTGAATTTTTTGTTAAAAACAAAATTAAATAAAAAAAGAAAACAGTGTTATGAAAATTATTTCAAAGTCGATCGAATCCATTTAACATCAGGCAGATTCTGCACTTCAAGTCGCTGAATCTGTCAGGAAGGGAATTATTTTGTTTTTAGATTCAATTTTGAGAGAAATATTTTTTCGTTATAAAAAAAATTCTATGTTCAAAAGATTAATTTTTAACCAATAATATTAATGTTTTTAGAAATAAGACATCTACTACTGTAATTTGGTAGTTGTGAATTATCTTTTGTTAAAGCTCCTTTGTTGAGGACTCAACTATTTTGTTTAAAATTGGTCTTTTTTGTTTGCATTCGACTACTTGGTTGAATGTTAAACTAATTGAGTGAAAATGGATCTTTTTTTGGTTGAATATTCTTCATTTTAGTTGAAAATTTAATTCTTCTGTTGAAAATTCTTTCTTTGGTTGAAAATTAATTTTTTTGTTGAGCCTTTCTCAAATTGTTTTGAGGGTTAACGACCTTTTACAAAATAATTTTTTTGGTTGAAGATTCATTATTATCGTTAAAAATTTATCTCTGGTTGAAATTAAAAAAATTTTCTTGAACTGCATTTTTTGGTTCAATTCAGCTGTTGTTGTTTTAAAATAATCATATTTTTCAGTTTTTCGTTAACAATTTTTCTACTTATTTAAAAGTTTAACTAGTTTGTTAAAATGTTATGTTTTTAGATGAAAAAGTAACTATTTGGTTGCAAATTCGTTAATTTTTTTAAACTGAAAATTAAAGTTTCTAATTTTCAGTGTAAACGAGTTTGTTAAAAATTTGGCTTTTTAATGAAAGATTTGTATTAACAACCGAATAGTTCAACTTTTAACTAAATAATTACATTTTTAACCCAAAAATATGAATTTTAAACTGAATGGCCATGTTTTCAAACCAAAAATATTAATCTGTAACCAAAAAGGGTTGCATTAAAAAAAAGAATTCTCAATGGAAACGTAGTAGTGGACTTCTTAAAACAAAAAGAAAAGATTTTCAACAAAATATATATATTTTAACCAGAGTTGAATTTTCGACGGAAATTGTAATGTTTGATATTTCAACGAATGCAGATGCTGCCGAGAGATGCATTGTAAAAATAAGGAAACGAATTTTCAATCATAAAGATTAATTTTCTACAAGAGATTCGATTTTAAACCAAAAAGTAGCAAAGTTACTTTTTCCCACAAAAAATTAATTTATTTCCGAAAAAAAAGAATTTTAAAAAACATTGTAAATTTTTTAACCAAAAAGAAGAATTTTTAACTAAAATTAGGAATTTTTCAACTAGAAAGAAGAATCTTAAATAAATAAAGAATTGTCAGTTAGGAAATTAAAAAGTTTGTCCCACCTCTTAAAGTTTTAAGTCAAAAGACTATTTTTTTGTAAACCAGTGATGACACCTTTACCCTCCATCTACCACCAAAACCCAATTTTTTTACATCAGTTTCACCCACAAAGATAAGTTTTCAAGTATTTATTTGTGTATGTGTTTGTTTGTGTACAGGAGGTATAAGATTTGTGTAAAATTTGACACCCCCCCCCCCAGTTTTTGTCAAATGTCCACGTTTTGAGAACTTCTGAAATTGAAAAAAAGTTTTTACGAATGTGTATGTATGTTTCTCTGTATGTCTGTCTGTATGTCTGTATGTCTGTCTGTATGTCTGTATGTCTGTCTTTGAACACGATGACTTTCGAAAACATTAATCTATTAAATGGTCCTTTGGCACACTCGTTAAGTGTCTTAAACTAAAGGTCAAGTTCCTTAAGCAGCCATTCTGGATGAAAATTCAAAAAGTGGGCATATTTTGAAAATTTTTTAGAACACTTTTTTGAAAATTTAAAAATTCTCTGTACTGTTGTTTATAGTATTCAAATAGTTCAACAATTTATCCTCTTGACTTTTCTTGAAAAATCAAAAATTACCAGAGTGAGAGCATTTTCAAAATAAAAAAAAAAATTTTAAATGAACATTTTAAGCCAAACAACGCATGATGCGAAAAAAAGTTAAGAAAAGAAAAACGTTGCTTTTTGAAATCCGTACCAGATCATGATAAAAATTTTTTTAATTTGGTCGAAAAGTTGAAAATTCCAAATTTGATCGTACCAAACATTTTTGAAACCACATTTTTTCAAGATTTAAAAATTCTATGGACAAACGTTCATAGTACTCAAAATCTGAAATAATTTATCCCTATGACTTTTATCTATAAATTGAAAATCATCAGAGTTCGGGCATTTCCAAATAAAACAAAAACTAAAATGAACATTTTGAGCCAAACAACACATGATATGAAAAAAAGTCAAAAAAAGAAAAACTTTGCTTTTTGAGATCCTACAGGATTATGATAACAACTTTTTTAATTGCTCGAAAAGTTGAACATTCCAAATTTGATCCGACCAAAACAAAAAAAAAAAAAATTTCACAAATTCCATTTTTTGGTTAAACTATGGAAGATACGAAAAAAATGGAAAAGCTCAAATTACACGCACTGGAAAAAACTACAAATTCATAATGAATCACTTTTCGACACAAGTTACAAAAAAAATGAGACAAAACTTGTTCATCTAAAGAAGAGCTATAATTTTTGATAGGACACGTAGTTTTTGCTTCAGTCGTAAAAAATGCAGATGCGCACTAGTTTTTATTTAATGGTAAAACACAACATTAAAAATAAAAAAATTTGGAAACAAGAAAATAAGAATTAGTATGATTCAATTATTATCCATTATATGAATTGTAATGATATTCATTTATTAAAATGATAGATGTTTCAAAGAAGCTTAAAATACAATTTAAAGAAAAATAAGAAACAAATACAAGAATAATCATGATAAATACAATTTACTTTTTATTTTTCAATTTTTTAAAAAGTAATCCCAAGCAGATCAGACAAAATCGAGTGCGAAGCACGAGATGCGTGATGAGAATGTGTTCGTTAAAGCCAAAAGAGCTTTAACAAAAGAGAGTTCAAAATCACAAAATTACAGTTGTCGGTCCGTTCACCTTTGATTTTAAAAAGTCGGTGCCCGAATGCGGAAGAAATACACAGACCAAGTGCGGAATGCGATTGCCATCAGTCACGTGCCGTAGGTGCGCTCAAACTCTCTTTTAACGAAAGAGAATTCACAATTACAAAATTACAGTGGTGGATCTTTTGAGTCTTAATTTTTAAATTTTTTGCGCAAGAATTTGCGAAAATATAAAGAATGAGCGCGTAGCGCGAGTTGAATACAACATCGAGCGCGAAGCACCAGAACCAACAGTTGCGCGCGCAGCGTGTGATGAGAATGTTTCCACGTAGGGGGCCGATTTTTTATTGTAGAATCATATTCTCCTTTAAAACGTACGTATTTTTAATGGAAAATTTTAATCAGCAATAAAGTTATAGATTCCTAATTAAAATGCTAAGGTTACGATCCCGCCCTCAGGTGATGGGACGTGGGGTAATTGTATTCATCACCATTTTACCCTTTGAAAATAAACAGCTTTTACCTCTGGTACTTTTTTTATTGGATGCGTATATCTTAAAATATGTCTATATCTTAAAATTGAAAAAACACCCTGTATATTTATAAAAATTATTTTTAATTGTTTTTAAAGAACATATCTGTTTCCTATTTCCAATAACCTTGGGGTTACTAAAATGTGATTGAAGCTTAAAACCATAAAGTAGGAAATCGAATGGAAATCAAAATATTATTACAATGACATACTTTAGTTTTTATCATATGAGTTACCAACGTTTTAAAATTGGACTTGCGAGATATTTCTATTTTATGCTTCAGACAAAGAAGCAAAGTGTTTGTTACAACGTTGTGAAAATACTTAAAGTGACTTCTGATAAGATAAAAAAATATCTTGATTTACATAGATTCGAAAACAAGCCTGAGCTAATTTTACACTGGGTGAAGCTATTATGGAAAAATTATTTGAATACATTTGTTAAATATATTTTTCGAATCAATCCGAATAATTCCGAAATCTGTATCCGATCAAATCCGAGTTAATTTGAACTAATCTGAAAAATTTCTACATTTTGTTCGTTGCAAATCGTTCAAAAAATAATCCGGATCAATCCGGTTCAATCGAAAACCAAATTTTTAATCCAAATGAATCCAAATCAATTCAAACTCGGATTGATGAACACTTAATTTTTATCCTAAATCCGCATGATTCCGTGTTCAGATTGAATTTGATTCACTGGGATTAATAATCGTTGTAGATTAATCCAATTTCGGATTTATTCGAATTGGAAGTTCGGATTCAACCGGCTTGAGTTGGATTAATTTTTTTACATATTTGTGTAGAACAAAACTTAGAAATTTTTACCGATTTCTACGATTTAACTTGGATTGATTCGGATAGAGATTGCGGAATGATTCGGATTACTTCGGATTATTTCGGAAGGAATCCCTCTCCGATACTTTTACTAGCTTTTATAGTATTTAAATTTTATTATAGAGTCTTAAGATATTCTATAAAATTTGTGAAGTTTCCAAAGTACTATACGAATTGAATGGGACTTCAAAGTAATTTAAATCTAATGCAATTTTTTCGAGGATTAAAGTTAACTTTACTTCACCCCGACCAAACGTTGATTTACGGAATTAAAATAAACTTTTTTAAACTATAGATACAATATTATATTCACCAATAGAATTAAGGATAACCATTGCCAAAGACAGAATGAGAGAAAAAAACATATTCATTTTCACTAAATGAGGAAAAACTTATTACTGCATTCACGAAAAATTTGTTCAACTGTGTATCTAATTTTTTTCTGCTCTCTTATGACAACACATAATCAATGCTATAAATCTTATCTCATTTATTACATTTTTCTTGAGTTTGTCAGTATTTAAGCCCTGCTTTGTTTGTAAAAATTAAGTGATTATTTTTTATTACGCATCTATAATTTTTTTTAAATTAATCTAAGTAATATCAGTCAGGATTTTAATATAAAAATTTTATTATTTATGGTTGAATTCTTAATAAAGCTATCTCAGTTTTTAATTAAAAATAAAAATAAATTTCTTGCTCCTTTATTTAACAAACATTTTTTCAAACCAATAATATCAAACAAAATTATTAAATAAATTTATCAAGGTTTCAATAATGTTAAACTATAGATTAAAATTATATCTTATCCTATACCAGTTTTTATGGAAGTTGTAACTTTGTTAACACCATAAGTTCAGAACACAATCTTTCTCGGTCACTTTGAACACCCTTTATTTAAAACTACATGAAATTATGGACCATTTTATGATTTTGATTTAACATTTATTTAATTTCGGAAAGATAAATTCTCAATTCAATTTTTTGTTTTTAGATTGAATGCGGAAATTTATTGGTATTGAAGATTTGCATTTCGCTGGCAGGGTTGATATTTGAGTCTATATTTTTTTATGAATTCGCGGAGAAATTTCTCAAAACCTTTATTATTTTAAAAGTTTTTATTAACATTATAATTTTAGTTTTTATATATTTCCTGATAGAAAAAGAAACAATTTCTTATTTTTGTTTTTGATTATTGAAAAATGGAAATATCTTTTTTAACATTTTTATAGAGTTGGAAGAGAAGTTAATATAATGTTGATGTTTAAAATTCTGCAATTTTGAATACTTGATTTTGAATCAGTTACATTTCAAAGGCTTCTTTAAATTTATTTAATTTTCAAAGCTTCAACTATAAGTTTTAAATTTCTTTTATTTGTAAATGTTTAATACAAAAGGTTTTAGAGTAATAAAAAGTATTAACAAAAATTAAGCTTTAAAAATTAGGATCGAAAATTAATCAATCTTGCTCAAATTTAGAGTTCTTTTCTCGGCTAATAAAAATTTAAGCTCTTTTCCTTCTAAATACCCTTACATTAAAAAATAGACATATTTTTCTTTATTTATAAAAAAGTGCTCTAATTGCTCAGCTCAATTTGCTTTAGTTAATTTGATCTACGGTTTCATTTTGATGGCAGACTAGGTGTTCAAAACACCTGAAAGAATAATTTTTTATAAAAAAGAAAAATTTTCTACAAAAACTTGAATTTTTTTTTTACTGCTAGTTAAATATAATAAAGATTAAAAATGTTCACAAAATTGTGAAAATCTTAAACGACAACACATTACTGTTTATCCAAACTGTTGCATTTTAAACCGAAACATAATAATATTTACACCGAAAAGACAAATTTGCAGTCAGTGAAGATTCTTCAGTCAAGAAAGAAAAAAAAAACTTTTCACCAAATTGTAAAATCTCTAAACCAATTGAAAGACTTTTCTACTAAAAACTTGAATTTCAAACTCGAAAATTTTATTTTTTATTAGCAAAAGTTTATTTGCAAAAAAAAGTTTTGTTTTTAACAAAGTGGATAAATCTCCAGCAATTACGAAAAACTAAAAATCTTTAATCATAAGGGACAAATTTGCTATCGAGAAAAACGAATGTTCATGAAGAGTTTAATTTTCAAGAAAATAATATCTAGCTATTCAGCAAAATAGTAGAGTTTTATATCCAAAGGATTTTCAATCGAAAGGGAGGAATTTACAGAATAAGAGAATAATAAAAAGCTAAAATAAGAGGTTCTAAAGAAATTGTTCAAATCGAAATTTGAAAGAATTTGCCACTTTTGTTTATTTTAAGATGCTAGTTATTAGAATAAAAAAGGAAAAAAATGAGTGATCATTTTATTGCTTACAAGTGGAAAATTAAAATAATTCTCTCCATATTTTATGGTGAGCCGCCTTTCAACGTTCCACCTATTTTCCAACTTTCTGGTAACTAGAATTATTCCTAAATAAAGTAAAAGAACGCAAATGAATTTTCATAAATGAGTAGTAGTATAATAGAAAATAAGTACTAGATTTAAAAAGCAGAAATGTGTATTTTTTATTCATTGCATAACAAACATTTTAAATAATAATTATTTAAGGTTAGGAATCAATTATTTATTACCGTTTAAATTTCTTGAAAATGCATTAGAATCTCATAAAATTACCCAATATGATTCAAAGTCTTTACAATTCTTATAAACTGTTAAAATAATTTTAAAAAGTTGTAAGAATCTTTTAAAATTTTTCTAAAATATTTCAAATCCTTTTATATCTTTTGAAATCCCTTAAAAATTTTAAAGCTTTTGAAATTCTTCCAAATCTTTTACAATATCTTAAAGTATTTAAAATTCTTTGGAATCCCAGTAAATTACTGAAATCCATTAAAAACTCTCTTGTCATTTTCTAAAATACCATAAAATATTTAAAACCCTTTTAAGTCTTTGACATTCTTGGAATATCTTGAAAATGACAAGGAATTTAAAAAAATAAATTGAACTATAAAAATGTTTCAAATCCTGTCATAATTTTGTCAATTGATCCTATCAGGATCAATTAAATTAAAAAATGAAAATTTAAAAAAATCAATTGAATTCGGTAGAAGTGAGTAAATTTAGAAGAATTCAAGTTATCTTTAAAAATTCGAACGAATTTTAAAGAATTTCTGTAACTTTCACTTGTAAAATCAATCGAAGCATATTTTTTAACTTACCAAGAAAATTCTAAGTTATATATGCTATTTAGAGTTTATATTTTTTTAAAGCAGGTAATTAAATATTTTTCGATGCCAGTTGCTTTTCTTAAGTTTAGTTTTTCAGTGGGATTTTTGTTAATATTTTTACGCCTTCCTCTTGACGCTTTAGCTCTTTTTTCTTTATTTCACCTTTGCTCTTATTTTGAAAATTTTTAGGGTAGATTCGATTTTTTATTTTCACTTTTGTCTAGTGTACATTGCATTAAAATTCAAATACTAATAATGACAATTGTGAATGCTGAGTCTAACTTTAGGATTCTTCTGCATACATTTTAAATCTCTGGCGCGTGTGGACATCTGTTAAAGCAATTTTTTGGTTACATAATGTACTTATTACTCTGGCATACAATAAGATAACCTAATTTTTTCTACGGAATTTATTAGGTAGTAAAATGAAGAACTTCACCAAATTTTACAATACTATTACTAGTAGTTTTACTAAAATAATCCATGGAAACCAAAGTTCCCCGTCTGTGAAGAATTACCCAAATGGAGTCCCAAAGTGTTGACGATAATCCAGTCGCAATTCATTTGTAACTGAAAAGCTGGGAAGCCAACAAGTGTTGATGGATTGCATTGAATTAGCAGCACTTAGATATTTTCGGTCTACATGGGTTTAACCCGTTTGATTAGAAAATATTTTCGTATTAAATGGCTAGGACCTACTGGAATATCATTTATTTCTTCTGGAGTTAATGGGGTAACAATATCACTGTCCATGTTTATTTTTGCCCGTTTTTTCATTCCTTCATGCCGCATCATTATTCCAGCAAGAGAACTAACACTTTCCAAGATTGCAAATACATCACCATCGGATGTTGAAATAACAATTTGTTCTTGGATTGGCACAGGACTGAAGCCACCACCTTCTCTCAAAGCAAGTTGCTTGTTTGCAGGAAAAGTGTATCTCCGAAGTTCGAATACCCGTTTTGAAGTTGTTTTGGAAATCAGGCGAATGAATGGAAGTTGATCAAGTTTATGTCCAGGCCCGTTATTAGAAGGAAGCCTGTTGATTGGAGATGTTAACCTGTCAGAACGAGAAAGCTTTAAAAAGGAATGATCAGAAACACAGTATTCTTCAGGAAGAGAACTGGAACTGGATCCCACAGAAGGAGGAGTTCTGGACCTGGACCTAATAGGAGGAGACTGCTCAGGAGGATCCGAAGTTCCGGTTCCAAAAGCACCAGGAACAGAGTCACTATTGTGTGAAGATTTGGACTGTGAACTCAATTCTGCAACAAGAAAGAGAGAGTTAGGTTTTCCTCAAGCACAAATGGCAACATAGAATGCGCAATCCGGAAAATAAGAGGTCTGTTCAAAAAATACGCGGACTGTTTGAATTCCGCGGCTCGAGTTGGTTTCAGGAGGATCCGCTTGGTGTCGCTAAGTTCGTACAGATCAGCTGTTTAAAACGCGGTATTTCAGTCGCAGATATCTTCATTTGTTGATAAGCTATACGGTTTTAAGTGAAGAGTGTTTTTTTTGTTTGTCGGATTGTAAAATGGACAGCCTGAAAGAGCAACGAATTGCTGTGAAATTTGGTGTGAAACTCGGGAAATCTGCAACTGAAACATTTGCCATGCTCAGCACGGCCTACGGTAATGTTGCCATGAAGCGTTCTGCATGTTTCAAATAGCATGAACGTTTCAAGGGTTGCCGACAGTGAATTGACAATGATGAGCGTCCTGGGCGTCCTTCAACGTCAACTGACGACAATCACGTTGACTAAATCAACACCCTGGTGCGCGAATAATCGACGTCTGACCATCAGGGAGCTTGCCGAAGAGTGGGGGATATTAGTTGGATCTAGTTACGTGATTTTGACCGAAAAATTGAAGCTGCACCGCGTCACTGCGAAATTTGTGCCACGTTCCAGCACACTCAGCACTCAGAACTCGTGAGTTTTTGGCCAAAAATTCGATTACTGTTATTCCCCGTTCCCCATACTCACCTGACATTGCTTCTTGTGACTTTTTCCTGTTCCCAAAACAAAACAAAAACCCTCAAAGGAAGAAGATTTGAGACAATTTCGGAGATTAAGGCAAATGCGACGAAAGAGCTGAAAGCCATCACAAAAGAAGCTTCCCAGGACTGTTTCAATAAGTGAAAACACCTTTATGATAAGTGTGTGCATTTGGGAGGAGAGTATTTTGAATGAGACCCAGACGTGTAACTTCCAAATAAAGTACATTTTTTATGACCTCATTCGCGTGTTTTTTGAACAGACCTCGTGGTTCGGAATTTTGAAATCAATCATTCGAATGACGCAAATTAAAATCTTAAATAAGGATGAAGTTCGGAAGTAAATTTATAACCATTAAGAACATTTTTTTCCACTTTCTAGGTTTACCCTAATTTTTATATGTGTTGCAATATATTTTTTTTTAATATTGAATACATTTCATTGCTTTTGCAACGAGTTTTAGAGTTTAGTCGAATTCAGGGTTGAAAAAGCCTAAATCCAGAACGCTTTTCAATGTTGAAAAAATAGTATATTATAACGTTAGGATGAGTAATTCTCAGTTGAAGGAATTTTTTCATGTGAAAACATTCCTTTAACTTTTTTGCATTGTGAGAAATACATGTTTTTTTAGTTTATTTTTGTATTTTGTTCTGAATCATTTCAATGTTGTTCAACGAAAAGAAAGGACTACAATTAGTTTTATCGTGGAATATGATATGAACTCTCCCATTGGCCCTCAAAAATGCACCTTAAACAAGTATTTGCGATTTTAAAAAGTTGTTGACATACTGGATTTGAGCACTTCAAAAAGAAAAAAACGTTTTTTTCTGCCCAGATTGTTAACTTCTTGTATACAAAATCTACAGTTTGTAGATTAAAGAAAGTTGGTTAAAGTCAACCCCACTCCATTTAAAAATAAGGGGATTTTTCATTAACTGGTTTGAAAAAATCTGAATCCATACCTTAAATTATTTAAACTGTTTACAAATTCTGCGAAATTAATTTCGAAGACGCCTGCTAAGAGAGTACAAAAATATTTTAGTTTTTGTTAAATGCATGAAATAGAATTTCAATAAGAATATTATTAATATTATTTACTATAGCTCTTAGCACATTAGTTACATTGGATTTGAGTCTGTCCTTTTGAGATATTTTAGTATTTAATAATTAAGACCAACGAATAAAATGTTTGTCAAGAAATTTCATAAAATGTTAATAAAAGTGCCTCATAAAATTAACAGAAACTGTTTTTTTTTGCTATTTAAGATTAATTAAAAGCCTGAGACCTTTTATAGCAAAATAAGACAAAATTTTTCAAAAGGATTTTCTTCAAATGATTTACCGAACCAACCAAAAAGTATTTGCTGCTACTTGACGAATTTTAAGTTTCAGGCCTCCTTTCTTTCTGTCTAAATTTATATCAGATTTCAAGATTCTAATATTTTCGACTGGATAACCATCCTAGAAAAACTGGGTTTTTGTAAGAATCAATTTTTGGTTCCAAAGGAGTTGCAACAAAGATGGAACCTCTCTTTTTAAGAGGAATCTTAATGATAAATTGTTTCTAAAGGAACTGCGCATGCAACAAAAAGCGTGAGATTTTTTAAAATAATATAATATACACCTGGAATATCCATTTTTTAAATATCTATTTGTTTGATTATTAATTGTATTTATTGATTTGAAACGAGATCTATTTGTGTGAAAAAAACAAAAGACTATCACATTATTGCACTATTCTGCTGCAGATCCAATTCATACTTCAAAATTTTAGGTCATTTTAAAAATACTTTAAAAATATTGAAAATATGTTATAGACTCTCAAGGTATATCGCAAGTTTCGTGAAGATTTTAAAGTGCTATCCAAATTCAGAGGGACTTTGAAGTTATTTTAGGATATAAAATTGTTTTCAGGCATTCAAGCAAAAATATGAAGTATTTCGACAAATTTTTATTTTTGTAATTCTTATCTATTTTCTAATAATAAATATATATTATTAAATTATTATATTCACCAAAAGAATTAAGGAAAACCACTGCCAACGGCAGGGCAAAAGTAGAAAGCATCTTCATTTTTACTGAATAAGGAGACGCTAATCAGAGTATTAACGAAAAATTTGACTAACGATATAATTATTATCTCACTTTTTACAGAAGCCTTAAGTTTTAAATTGTGAAATGTTTGTTTTTCTCTCATTAGACTGATTAAAAAAGATTGCTTGTCTCAACCATTCTTCGTTTGTAAAAATAAATAGATTATTTTTTATCTCGGAATTTCGTCAATAGTAAGAACAAATTACATTCTGCTCCAGTTAACAAATAATTTCGCATCTAAAAAATATTCATTAAAAATTCATTATTTTAAAAAAAAATTTTATTATTTTTAAACAATAAATTAAAATTATTTCTAATCTTTCAAAAATTTTTAGATTTTTGGAAAACTTTAAACGATCTGATTAATTAATCATTCGATTTCAGGGGGGGAGGGCAAGTAAATATTTCTTCTCCTTTTCAGAATTGATGATTATCATACGGAAAAATTTAAGCTTTGCATCATTTTAAAACTAACTTTCAGTTTTTCAAACAATTATTATTTTCTTACACAATTTCTCCCCCTCTAAATCCTAAAAATGTATTTATGTATCGAATAAATAATACTGTTTATGAAGGATAATAGTTTTTTATTTACTTAATATATTCTAAAAGTTTTTAAGAAAATCCTATCCGTTCAAAATTGTTTTTTAATAAATAATGGAAATGGAAATTTTCCGTGAATTAATGTAACAATTAACGAATTTTGAGAGTAACATTCTTTTTAGGAAAAGTTCTTACTTTTTTAAATTAATATTGGATTTTAAAATTAATGAGTCTTATTGTAAGCTTTTCCGAGACTTGCGTTATTTCAAAACTTTTTATTAATATTATAATTTGAATTTGGACGTATTGCTTGGAATAAAAAAGTCGCATATTGCATCTTTAATATCTGTTTTCGGACCAAAATGGCACTTTAAATTTTTAACATAGTAGTTGAATTTTCAACCTAAAATAAAATTACCAACTAAAAAGTATCATAGTTTATATTTCAATCAAAAAATAGGAAATTTATTTAAAAAATTTTTTATCTAAAATAAATAATTTTTAACAAATAACGATTTTGAACACAAGAAAGAAAAGTTTGTCGAAAGTATTGAACTTTCAATACAGAAGATGAATTTTTCCTACAAAAATTCGACAGTCAAACAAAAAACTTGGCTTCAGCTAAGAGTTAACTTTCCAAAAAAATGAAGCATTCTTGCCAAGCAAAAATAAAATTTCAAACCAAGAGAGTCAATTTTTTCCAAAAACAAGAAGAATTTCCAAATAAAAAAAATCAATTTTAAAAAAGTGAAAGAGTTACAGTTTCAGTTAAGGAAAGAATTTTAAACAAAAAGAGGCTTTTTCGCTAAACAGTTAAATTTTCAATTAAAAAAGATTAATTTTCTACAAAATAGTTAAAATTTCAACCAAATAGATGAATTTTTCACAAAAAATATTAATCTTAAAAAAAATATTGCTTCAAAAATGTTTCAACTATGATTTTTTTTTTAAAAAAAATTTCAGTTGACTCCTTCAGATAGAAATATGAATTTTGTAAAAAAAAAAATAAGTTTCTTTGAAAAAATATGTATTTTCTATTTTGTCCAAGAAGGATGAAATTTGTACCAATAAGTATGACTTTTTAAGCAAATTTGTTAATCTTTAACCGTACCGTTGCATTTTTATTCGAGAAAGATGACATATCTCAAAAAGATGAATTTCACAAAAACATTAAAAATAGTGAAATTTGTATTCCCAAAATATTTCATTCCATTGTCCAACACCCAAATAAGAATTGTAAATAATTACTAAATTTCCTGCTAAATAGTCGAATTTTTAGCCAAAAAGCATGACTCTTTAACAAGATTTTTAAATCATTAACCAAGCATTTGCATTTTTGTCTAAGATTAATGAAAACTCGACTAAAACAGGTGAATTTGAAAATCAAAAAGACAAATTTACGAAAAAATAGTTGATTTTTCATCGATAAATATTTCAATTGATTCTTCAGTACAAAAATACGGATATTAAACAAAAATTAAATTTCTTATGTTAATGTTGAATTTGTAACAAAACAGTTGCGTTTTATATAAGAAAGATGAATTATTACTACTATCAAATATGAACTTTTAAATAAAAAAGACAGATAATCGGAAAAAAAGTTTTTATCCAAAAAACATTTCAGTTGACTTTTTAGTCACAGAATATAATTTTAAACAAAAGGCTAAAATTGGTATTACGTAATTCAAAAAGCCCGCACCCTTCCTACTGACTTTCGTGCAATTTCAACAATGCAATAACAATTTAAAATCATAAGCATCTTTTTCGATTTTTTAAATCAACTTCAAATTACGTATTTGAAAAAGTTCCTTTTACTAATATAATACTCAGGAAATAAAATTTAAATAAGAAATATAATAACAATTTATTGAAAAATTTTTACCAGTCTGGTTCATAATCTAATTAGAATGCTGGTAATTTATAAATCAATCCACAAAAGAAACTTGGTTTATCTCAACCTCTCTTCGTTTCAGAAAAGAAAGGGAATTTTTTATTCACTGGTCTACAAAAATCTTAATCTACACCGTGCATGATTTAAACTATTAACAAGTTCTGCAAACGTAATTTCGAAAACGCCTGGTAAGATAATAAAAAAATATTGTAGTTATTTTTAAATTAATATATTTAAAATAGAATATATTGTTCATACATAGTAGATCAAATTATTGATATTTTTTAGTTGTTTTGTTACAAACACATCTGTTTTTTTTAAATTTCAAATAACCTAGAATTTTAATAAGAATATTATTAAGATTATGTACTATGGTTCTTATCATATAAGGTACATTTACTTCAAGTTTGTCCTTGTGAGATATTTGTATTTCATGATTCAGACCAAAGAATAAAATGTTTGTTGAAAATGTTTTAAAAATGTGAATAAACGTGTCTCATAAGATAATCTGAAACTGGGTTAATTCATGCAGAATTGAAAACAAGCATCAGAGAATTTTTTCGTCGCTTAGTCATACAGGCACACACAAAGACGGAAATAACGACAGACAGACAGACATACAGACAGACACATTAGCTTCTCTGATGACAATGTAAAAATGATTTATTTTTCATGATTAATTTTTTGATAGTTCTGTTTTTAGTTTTAATTAAAAAAATAGCATCAAAAATATGAAAAGTTAAATTTTTTGAAACCCCGCACACGAGATGAAAAAGAAATTAAAAGACAAAAAGTAATTGATAACAAATTTGTAGATCTTTTTCAAGTGCACCATTTTTGTGGAATTATTTTTTACCGTCTTTTGCATAGTTTCACCGAAAAATGTAATTTGTAATTATTTCGTGCGTTATTTATAATAAAATGTTGAATTTCGTGTTTTTTGAAATTTTGTAAATGCTATAACTCTGGTAATTTTCGATTTTTTGAAGAAAGTAATTCGGATAAATTGTTCGACTTTTTGAATACTACGAATAACTGTCCAGAGAATTTTTGAAATTTTGAAAAAGTGGTCTCAAAAATATTCAAAATGTGCCCACTTTTTGAATTTTTATCCAAAATGGCTGGGTTAAAAACTTGACCTTTAGTTTAGGACAATAAACCAGTGTGCCATACGGCTATGTAATGAATTAATGTTTTAAAAAGTTATCGTGTTCATAGGCAGATACAGACATACAGACAGACAGGCAGGCACATTCGTAAAAACCTGTTTTTCGGATTCAGGCGATCTCAAAACGTGGACATTTAACAAAAACTGGGGGCGGGGGGGGGGCAAATTTTACACAAATCTAATACCTTCTCTGATGAGAATGTAAAAAAACCCAAATTATGAATTTAAACCATTTTAATACAGAATTTTTTCACTTCTACTTTTAATGACTGAATGACTTTGATGGTTTTGCAAGATATTGATTCACATTTCACCTTATAATTCGGAATTGATGATATAGCAAAAAGAAAAATGTAATTGAGATATTAAAAACATAGACATTATTAGTTTTCGATTGGAAAATAAATATACACCTGGAATATCACGTTTGTTAATAAATATTGTAATAAATATTCACTGTATTTATTAATTTGTAATAGGGTCACGTTTTCCGGAAAATGCACAGTTTTTTCGGTTTAAGATTTTGTAAATTTAGAGAAAATCTAAAGGTTAATTTTTGCTACAGATTGTGCAATCATTTCGTACATCTCTATTAGTAATAAAAAGCAAATTACTATCTCCTTATTGAACTATACTGCTGCATATCTCATTCATACTTTAAAGTTTAGTATACCATTGTGAAATGTTTGTATTTTATTTATCAGTATAATTAAAAAAATTTAATCATCCGAATCATAATTTGTTTGTAGAAATACAGATATTTTATCTCAGAACTGTCATAAAAGGAAAAATCAATTTTGTTTTGCTCCAGTTAACAAATACTCTTCCGTATCAAAAATATTTTTAAAAATTGCATTCATCGGTTGAACAAACTTCTCACAATGTTAAAATATAAATTAGAAATACATCTTCTCCTTTAATAGTTTTTATTATTCTTAAAAGTTTTTAAACTCTAATTTTTGAGGGTGAAGTACAAAATACTTTCCGATCATTTTGAATGTAGTTTATGTAATGTCACATTAAATTATTAACCTATCAATAGTTCAATTTAAAATTTATTCTAGTTTAAAATGTTTTTTTCTAAATGTTCATGTTCGCTGAAAAGTAAGCACTTCAATATTATTTAATTGGCTAATCACGATTGTATGGATTGTTATTCACAGGAATGTGTAAAGTTGACTGAAATCGTCTCGAGTAAAAAAAAGAAGTGATATAATTTTATAAATATGTTTCACTGTGTTCCACCGAGGTATTTAGGATAATGTTTAAGATTTTTCCTTTTAAGTTTCAAATAAGCAGCTTCGAGTAGCTGCAGTTTTGAGTAAATTCTTAATTTTTATTTTAAGTTTTGTATGAGGCCATAAGAAGATTAAATAAATGTTTATTTTATTTTTTATTTTTCATATCCAAATCAAAATCAGTGAGATCAAAAACCTCCATATACTATTTAGAAAATAATAAACAATATATTCGCCAATTTATTTATAATAATGTACGGGCAGAGGCCTTTCATACAAATCAACACAAGAACTAATTGAAAAGCCAACTTAAATCTAAATCAGCTGACTGATTATAATCGCTGCTATTACTGGTAGAATTGTGTATCAAATTGTTAAAACATTCACGTTTAGCTAAAAATTAAAACTGTTGTTAAACGTTTTATTTATAGCGCTTTCTTCTTGACATATCCTAGACAATATCGAGTTCGGTCTATAGTTTGTGCGATGATGAGGTACATGGTAGAGTATTTCTGATCAAAGAGATTTTAGGGGTGCATTTAATTTCACAAAGGGAAGTAGGACAGTCAAAAGAATGATTTAAGATGTTGTGCAGGAATCGTAAATCAGCAAAAATAGATCTAGTACAAATTTTAGGGATATCAAGTAGCGCTTTAATTCCGTCATAGGATTGATTGCGTCTTTTCATAGCCATGCCCAGGTGTCTACCTGTAAAACGAAGAATACGGTTCTGAATGATCCAGAGACTGATCTTATAAACGGAATATTGCAGAGACCGGATGACAAAGCTATATTTTATAATTGGTAGTACAAGTGAAATGTAGAGAACCTTTAACGCAACTGGGTTTTTGAGTTAAGAGGCATTTCTAGTGACGAAACCAAGACACCTAACAGACTTGTTTGCAGCGGCGGAAACCTGATCATCATCAAGTCTTATCAAGGTTTAAACTGTTTACTCTCAAAGAAATTTAGCAGTCTTCAATGTTTAATATATTTTAAGGGTCTTTGGTTGATAACAATAAGCCTGTAGAGATTTAATAAGATTTCAATAGAACTACAAAAGCATGTCAATGTCACACACACATGTGACTCTGTCGAGCACCTCCCCCCTGAGGAGATTGTTGTACTTAGGAAAGTTTTTTTTCCCTAGAAAATTATATGACTACAAGTTTTTTAATATTAAGCTGCATATTGTTTAGATTTTACCAATCTTGCAACCGATCGAGGTCGTCTTATAGATAGCCACAGTTTCGATGTGTGTTTATTTCTTTGTATATTTTGACGCCATCGGCGAATGCAAAAAGAAGCAAAATTTAATAAATGTACCGATGTAGTTAACGTGCAGGAGGAACAAGACAGGTCCCAGATGTCCCGAAAGCTCTGAACATAGCTACTAGAATGCCGTACTAGAAGCAAGGGAAAGGTCGTAAAAAATAATACTCTGAAAAACTTAAGTTATGAAAATGATTATAGTTATTGTAACTAGCGGTTTTTGGGCCACTGTTAACTTGTTGAGTATTACTATTTAACTCATGTATTATTTACTAAATTGGGGTTGTTTCACGGAGAAAGAATAAGATTTATATTTTACACATATAAATTGTTTATTCATAAACTTTAACTAAACCTGAGAAATACATCATATTCTGAACCATAAGCTATCGTTAATCATTATTTCTGGCACGCAAAAAGAATAATCAATTAAATTAATTTAATTCGCTTAGATTTTTAGGAAACATAATTCTCTTTTCACTTAATAATTCTCAATTTAGCCGCGCTCTTATATTATATCTTATATTCAAGAGTCTTCATACATAAGATCCTACTATGAAATTAGTCTCTGAAATAATTCATATGAACTTTAAATCTTTCTATCAAGATATTCAATCTTCTCGTTTTTACTATACGCTTTTTCAACTATAGTTTCTTTGACCTTTTCTATAAATCTCTCACTGAGAAGAATCTAAGTAAGATTTTTATCTTTAGGCAACCTGTTTAGCAGAGGCTCAAAGTTTTTTCAATTTCTCAGTTGAATTTTAGGATCTGCTGGAAAAGTGAATCTTCGAAGTTCGAAAATCCGTTTTGAGGCTCTTCTGCGAATCAGCCGAATAAATGGAAGTTTATCAAGTTTATTCCCAGGTCCGTTCCTAAAAGGCAGCTTGTTGGGTAGATTCATGCACCTGGTAGAAAGAAAAGGCCTTGCTGACAACTACTTTTCGGAGGAACAGTGTGCCACATGACGAGATCTGTAGTTGGACATCACCGGAGGAATTAGATAAAGACTCTGACTGTAAACTTATTTCTGCAAGAAGAAACAGTTAGTTATATTTTTTAAAGTACAATGTAGCTTTACAATGTAGCTCACTTTTATTATTTTGCAATGACCAATCTATTTGATTAATTTTTAACGCCTTTTTCAGTTTAACTGAATCTACGAAAGTCTGAATACGGAAATATATTCAAATATCGAAAAATTTGTCATAATAGCATTGTGCTGAGCAGCGCAAGGTGAACCAAAATTGCTTAAAATTGATTTAACATGAAGTCTTAATAACAGGAATTTCGGGGACAATTTCAAATAATTAATGGTTTATTGTGAAAGAATAAATTGCACTTTTATCTAAATCATGAAGACATAAATAAGGCTTATTGGCTTCGTGGATTTCCAAAAGTCAATAGCTAAGAAGTCAAATTTTTGAACTGTTCCATAAAATTAGTGAGTTTTGATAATCATCTGCAAAACAATTGCAATTCTCAAAATTAAGATCAATTCTGTTCAGTTCTGACTGAGAAAGAAAGAAAGAAGTTCAATAATTTAACTAAAGAATCGTTTATCCATAAAAAAGTAAAAAATCCTCAAATATAATATTAACTGAACAAAGTTTTTACAAGAAACATAAAGATCTATTAACATTTTGTATTAGTCTACTAAATAGTGTTTATAGTGTTATTACTAGGTTTCATTTGGACAGTAAAGATATTTTTTACTGTATAGAATTCCTGAAAATAAAACCGAAAGTCTGAAGAATAAATTAAGGTGACCATTATAAAATTTTCCATTTTCAATTTGGGAAAAAAATCCTCTTTAAAATAAACTATAAAAAAGAACAAATGATTGTAGACAAATAAATAAGAGAAAAGAAAAATAAGAAAGCAACCAACCCAAACTCTCGTTTCTATTTCTTTATTATTTTTGATTATTATTATTATAAGGTAACAATAACAAACATTTTTAAATAATACTCACCAACTTTTCGGTTCTCATACAGCACTCTGATCATTATATTTCATAGCGAGCTTTCATAAATTTTGACTTTAATTTATTTATCTCTATTTCTGATGAGTTTATGATGGATATTTCTGGTGTTTTTATGGCGGATTTGCAATTTGACCCCCATTTGATTCTTAGGCGTGAAATTGCTTGGCCGATCTCTCATTTTCCTCTCCTCTTTTTTGTTTTTGTCCAATAAATCTCTTTTTTTATAATTTTTTCAGAATTTTTTTTTAAATGATCTATTCTCAACAGACAAAACGAGCATGTAAATATGGTTGTCTAAATTTGTTTATTGGATTTTTTGTTCCAATTTTTAGGAATTGTATACAATCATTTGATTATTTGACGGTAAATAGGATTTTAAGTTTTGTCATGTTCCCGCCTAAAATGGCACTGTTTTTAAGTGCCATTTTAGGCAGGAAAAGGATATATAATT
>NC_046659.1:131781726-131783069 GCF_010883055.1 Belonocnema kinseyi | reverse complement strand
TTTGCTCGACACCTTGACAAATGTAATTCCATGTAGAAACATGCGTTTAAATAAAATATTTTACCAAAAAAGTTACCCACGCTTCAACTTGACAGACTGTAATTCTTCAAATAGAGCATAAGGCTTAAAAATATATTTAGAATACTAAGTGGAATAATCGATTGCCGTGAATTGTTCAATTTCTTTCAGCTCAGAGTGCTGTTTATTAAATTTGTATGTCACATTAAATACAATACAGTATAATTTATTGGAAAGGATTTTGTACTTAACGCTTTAAAAATTATAGTCTGAGGTAATGTTTGTCAGATTCTTCGTTATTACAGTAATCAGTTTTTCTTCGTTCAGCAAAAATGGAGATCCTTTCTACTCTCGTTCTACCATTGGAAGTTATTCTTAATTCTTTTGTTAAATATAATATTATATTTTTAGATTGACCGAATTTATTAGATTTACGAAAATAACCATTTGTTAAAAGAAAATCACAATAAATCGCAATTGAAATCCGTGAAACTCCTTTAAATTTTGACAGAACTTTAAAACCCTGTGGAATCTTACAAAGTTCTTCGAAATTATATATTAAAATTTTTTTTCAAATCTTTCAGACATTATTAAAATCTTTTAAATCTATCCTTAATGTTTTAAAACTTTGTGAAATCTTATGAAATTCTTTAAAATTACATCATTTTCTTTGCATTCTCTGAAATTCCTTAAAATCTTAGAAACTTCGAATTCAAAATATCTTGAAATCAGAAGAAATGTATGAGAATCTTCTTATATCTTTAAAGTAACACAAAATTTGAAGGTAACAATTTAAACTACAGTAGAATAGTCTAATCATGTCTTTTGTTTTATTCATATTGATACAGAGTAGCACTTGCATTTATAAAATTTTTTGAAAGCTTTTGTAGTTCTATTGAAATCTTATTAAATCTCTACAGGCTTATTGTTATCAACCAAAGACCCTTAAAATATATTAAACATTGAAGACTGCTAAATTTCTTTGAGAGTAAACAGTTTAAAATTGTAATTTATTTTTATTTTTCTCTAAAGGTTTCGTTAAAGACATCAATGTAGTCTAGACCAATACAAAAATTATTTGACAAGTGTATTCGGATAATTTTCTTCTGAATATTCCAATCCGCGGTAATATTATTTTAGAATTTATTTGTAAGTATACATGAATCGAAGTAATTTTTTTATGTTATCACACTTGAGAAAAAATATAAGCAACATTTTCATCAAACATTTCGTTCTTTGGCCTAAATTATGAAATATAAATAATCTCAAAAGAATCAGTTCAAGGCATATGTAACTCATATAATAAGAACTCAAATAAACTGGAT
>NC_046659.1:131768024-131781626 GCF_010883055.1 Belonocnema kinseyi | reverse complement strand
GGGAGCTCTTCT
This sequence comes from Belonocnema kinseyi, assembly GCF_010883055.1. Taxonomy (NCBI): domain Eukaryota; kingdom Metazoa; phylum Arthropoda; class Insecta; order Hymenoptera; family Cynipidae; genus Belonocnema; species Belonocnema kinseyi. The sequence continues at coordinate 131,781,614 of NC_046659.1, read as the reverse complement.
TAATATTTTGACACCAAAATCATGTCGATACACCTTACCGACTGCGAGTAAAGCCACCCACGCTTTAACTTGACAGACTGTATCTTGAGATATTTCGATATATCAAGATAAAAACAGCGTTTATCTATCGATACGTACCCCTTAGTCCTACAATATTATGTAAAATTTTTATTTACAAAAGTACATTTCACAGTAGACTATATATATTTATTTCTACACTTTTCGTCTTTCTGGCATGCACAAAAAGGAATAGATTTAGCTTTATACTTTACACAAGGATATCATTTCTCACTTATACATGCTTTATAATTAGAACATGTTATAAAATCGTCTGGAGGTGGTAGTAATATTTTTTTTTTGTATCAATGTCTCATCCTTTACTTCATAACCGAATATAAGATGATTCAAAATATCTGCTTTCTCGTCTAAACAATTTACTTTCTGATGAATGACATAAAAAGCTTGGGGATTGTGCGATTCAAGTGATGCAGGCGTAATCGGAATGCTACAACAAATATTCTTTTGAAGAACGTTTATCAAGTATTTTTCAGCTCTTTCTACGCAATGGACTATTGGAACTTCTGATGAGCCTGAAAGTTGTACACTTACATGGTTTATATTTGAATGCAATAATATAATGCAGGGAATCATGATAGATTACATCGACCAAAACCAAGTAGATGATTTAGCGGTTCTGCTCGAATTGAACTGGGATTAGTACCGACTCTGCTTATATAATCTGATCCAGTAAAGTGATAAGCTGCTACCAAAGTGCGACAAACGCCTAGTCGTAAAGTATTTGAAATTACATGAACCAGTGCTTTTCGTAAAGAATTTCCTATGCCAAGACACGGTTTCATAAGCATCGAAAAACAATTATTATTTTTACGCATCGCCACTCACGAACCGGATTTTTGCTAGACATGCCAACATTCCTACTTCCGTTGGCGCATTCACATCCATACTCTAACGATCCAAAGATACCGATACTATTTTTCTCATGTTTAACAAAGCATCTGTCCAATTTTTGTGAAATGTGACGAGATTGAATTTGCAATTTCAATACATTACATTGTCTTTTAACGTATTGCAATTTGATCTGACCATCTCCATCAATGATTCTAGCTGTGTATGAAACTGCCTGTGATAATTGATGTGTTTCAGTGAACAGAATTTTTTTGTCTCTCTCAGTCATTTCTGGAAAGTTGAAGATGTCTTTAAATAAGATACTTTGAAAGACAAGTCTCTTTCAGAACCAACATTTTTTTCGGACTTACTGGCCAGAGTGTTCTTAACATCTCTTTTAAGTAGCATTCTTTCTTTGATCTCACTTGAAAATTCTACACGAGACTATAAACTTTTCCCGAATTGATTTTTCAAAATTGATGCAATTCTGAAGTAAGTCACAATATTCGGAAGCAATTTTTTGTCAAATCTGTTGTCTAAAAGTGGGTACTTTTGCTTCAGTATTCCGTGGAAAGCTTCAACTACCCAACGAACTTGTGCTACATATCGGAACTCGTTGGATTCTTTTGCTGTCAATTGCTCAATTTGCTATTTCAAAAGCGGGCATCATTGCGCTAATTTTTTAAGCCCTGACTCAGATATCAAATTTTAAAAGCCGCGATCAAGAACCACATAATCGTTTTTTTCAATAACTCACACAAACCGTTCGGATCCTGTAAAAAAGTTCTTAAAATCTTTACATCATTTATATTCGCAGGATATGATCCTAACATATCAACCACGTACTCGTCACTTGTGCAAATTGTGAAAAGATTACACAGGGAAATTTTTTCTGATCTGAATAGAACTCTTTTTAAAACTCACTGTTCGAAATTTTTTGATGGCGTCCATACGTTCCATGAGAGAATAAAAATAAATGTTAATGAGCCTCAAGCAGTGTCCTAGTAATTTCAGTTGTGCGGTCTTTAATAAGGTAATCTTTGATGGAAATCGTTATTCAAAAGCGATAAGGCAAAACATCTTCTTTAAATTATTTGATTACTGTCGTTGCATAATCAGAAACAATCTGTTGGTATTCCAGTTGAAGAATGGAGGCCAACATTTTATTCGAATTACTCGAGCTAAGTTTCAAAGGAACACGATAAGCGCTTGATTGACTGTAAATGTCAGCCTGCTTCGAATTAAAAACAGCCTATCTCTTAATTGTATAATATATTCGCATGTGAAGCACGTAAACATATAAAGCTATTTCGTGAAAATACTGAAATCAGCAATGTCATCATAAAGTGTAGAATCTCATTCAATAAAGAGATTCCCCATTATTTTTGTCAGCTCCGAAGCTGTAAGATTTGAATAATGAGAATCATCTTGAAGAGCCTAAGGTCTTCCACATAGAAGCAATTTTTCACTAAATTATTTTGGCAACATTGATTACTTGCCTATATATAGATTCAAGTCTTAATAAGAGTTTTAAGAGAAGTTTAAGCCGATATGCTTCTCTTCATTAGAACTTCAATCCTTTCATCATCATCCTTTCATCATGTTCAGTTTCAATGTTTTCACTTCGATTAGGTACTTCATTGCAAAAGTTTATTACACTCAGCGTACTCGTAAGTCTGAGCTCAGATAAATACGAAGTCAACAAAAATACAACTCAACAAAGAAAAGCGAACATCGAAGAACACAATAAATTAATTACCAGAATATATCTTTGAAAAACAAACTAAGTTGATGCTAAAGCCTTACCCTCATACTATAGGAACCAACTGACCAACATGCGATATTAGACTGTCCAACAAAAAGAATATTAAACATAACATATAACTTTAATAGAAAAACAAAAAATATGAAAAACAAACCGATGGGTGGAAAAGCAAGTTACGATTGCATAAAAAGTTCAAGTGACAAAGTGTGATTTTAAGAACCAATTAAGAGTGCAGTGTTTGATTTTCCAATGGAAAGAAAAGTATGTGTAGACTGCACCTTCAATTAAAATGAATAAACATAGGAAAAGAAAATATTTACGATAAAACAACTTAAGATCAGAGAAATAGTTAAAGTCAAAAAACAAATGCTGCAACGGTAGACGACCCCGGAATATGGTGCTAACCATTTCTGAGATCTTCAGTTGTTTTTTCGTCTATCGATTCTACAAATTGAATATATAATACAAGATTCTATTGAAGATTTTCATGTTAAAAAATGGTGGTGGTACACTAAGCTAATCTCATAAAAATGTTGAACAAAAGATATTGTTAACGGTTCCACTTGCGAACATTAATTCCTGATTTTGTCTAACATTCCGCTATTGAGGCCCATAACATCTTTTTTTTTTAATCGAAATCGGTCCAGCCGTACTCACGAAAAATTATTTTTCTATTTTTAGTCAAACACACCTAACTCCTATAAAAATTAGTCTTGGTTTAGAGGGTTAAAAGTAAATTAGTTTACAAAAAATTTGAAGTTTGGTTTCAGCATCGCATTTTTATTATACCTCTACTAGAAGCAAGACTTCGAATGTAATTCAAATTAATTTGTTAATAGCACTGCTCTTGATTTTTGATAAGATGATACCCTATTTTATTTACGGGTTTAATAAAAAAATACACAAGTCTTTAATTTTATTCTCGCTTATGGGAAAAGGTAGAAGAAGAAAATTGATGAGTGGGTTCTAGTGTTAACTATAATATTTTATTGTCCATTTAAATATTCTCGTTTTATGATCTAATCCTAATAAGTTATTCTGTAACAATTATTCCAAAAGAATTAGGTTTCCATATTTATATTGAATTAATATCGTATAATGGATTGCGCTTCATACGAGTTTAACGAGTTTTATTTGAAAATTTCTTCTGATGAGAAGTTGGCGACCAACTGGAGTGTCATTGATTTCTTCTGCGGTCAATGTTGTAACATTGCCACTTTCCATGTTGATTTTCGCCCGCCTGGTATCTCCTATACGAGTATCATAGACATATATTCCGGCTAGATTATTAGGACTCTCCAATATTGCAAATACTTCACCGTCAGACGATGATAAAACGATTTGTTCTTGGTCTGGCAGAGGGTCATAGATATTCCTTCTTTCTCTCAGTTGAAGTCCAGTATCTGCTGGAAAAGTGAATCTTCGAAGCTCAAATCTCCGTTTTGAGGCTGTTTTGGAGATTAGCCGAATCAAGGGAAGTTTATCAAGTGTATGTCCAGGACCGTTATTCGAAGGAAGCCTGTCAGGTAGATGCATGCACCTGGTAGGAAGAAAAGGCCTTGAAGAAGAAGACTGGTCGAAAGAACGATGTCCGAGAGCAGGAGACCGAGACCTAGATCTCACGGGAAAAGAAAACCTCTTAGGAGACTCTGAGCTTCCGGTACGAGGAACATCAGGAATGGAACCAGAATTAGATGAAGGCTCGGACTGTAAACTTAATTCTGCAACAAGAAACAGATAATTATATTCCTCAAAGTACGCAAGTGCTTTTGTAGTAATCGAAATTTTCTTGAAATTTGTCAAGGCTGAAACTCTGGAAACATCATTTCAATAATTTTATATTTTAACGTGTGAATAGAACTGAATCATCAAAGAGTTGTTTGCCTTTTAAAAAGTAATAAATATTACATTTTAATAATGATGAAATAAAATATAAAAATGAAACAGCGCTTTATTGCAAAAGTTATACCAATCTTTTAAATATTGTATTGATGCGTATTTCTTGAGATACTTCGATATTTCTCCAGATTACACAAAGACTCTGTACAGTTTATACATAGCCGTAAAAATATTTTATAATTTAAACTTTTTTGAAGAACACATCTGTTACTTATGCCTCGAACTTGTCCTCTTGAGATATTTGTATTTCATAATTTAGACGAAGGAAGAAAGTGTTTGTTCAAAATGTTGCAAAAATCTTTTAGAAGGCATCTGATAACGAAAAGAAATATTTTGATTAAAGTATACTTACAAACAAGCCTAAGATAATTTTTTCGTTGGTCAGACTATTATGCGAAAAAAATCATGTGAATATATTTGATAAATATTTTTTTCATTAGCCTAGACCACATGAATGTCTTTCGAAAGGTCTGATAGAGTAAAATAAAACCAACTTGTTGAAAGTTGGGACTTATGATCTGCAACAAAAGAAAAACCTATCTTGCAAAAAGAAACATAAAATGATAAATATGTTTCAAGGAACCCAATGTATGAATTAAAATCGTTCTGATGGAGACTTTTGGTGTTTCCATCAGTCAATAGAATTTGTTTTATGAAGAGTTAAAAACGAGTCCAGAAAACATCCTTTGATCATTCTGTTGTATGTCAAATTCAGACTAAAGGGACCTAAAGGGATTTCATAAGGTTTGTGATTTTCGATTGAAAGGAATTTCAAATTAATAATTATAAAAAAAATTATTTAAAGATATATTAATATATTCACCAAAAGAAAGAAGAGTAATCATCGCCAAAGACAGAACGAGAGAAGAAAGCATCTTCATTTTTGCTGATTGAGGAGAAACTGATTACTGTATTAAGGTTGAAGTTCTTTAACAGTTATCTAATTTTTGCTCTGCTATCTTATGACAACACATATTCCATTAAATAACTCTTATCTTGTTTATTGCATATGCTCCGAGTTTGTCATTGTGAGATGTTTTTATTACAGTTATGACTCTGATTCAATAAATTTTTCTTATAGAAACCATGCTTTGTTTTTCAAAATAAAAATATAATTTTTTTTGTTACGCATCCATAACAATTAACAAAAATTATTTCAAACAATACCAATTAGCATTTTCGCCTAAAAATTTTCTTATTGTGAGTCGAATTATTGTTATTAATTTATGTTTCAGCTTCTGCAATTTCAAAAATTAAATTTTCAGTCGGTTGTATTGCAAAGGCTTCTTTAATAGAATTTAGTCTTTAAATTTCTAAAGAAAAATTTCTTAATTTATTAATTGGCGAATATCTAATCTAAAAGCCTTTAATTAATAAGAAGTATTGTTTGAAACATGTAAGATTTAAAAATGAAGATAATTGATAAATAAAACTTGTTTCAAATTCAGTGATCTTCTTATCTCGGCTGATAAAAAGCTTAACCGTTAAATATCTGCATACCAGGCTCTTCAAAATCCCATTTAATTATCATGGGCAAATTTTGAATTTTCGAAAAATTGAACTCATTTTCCAATGTTTCAGAGAAACGTGCCAAACTTTCTGAGGATTAACGAGGTGTCTGCAAAATAAAATCATACTAATTAATTTTATTTTCAAAGTATCCTAATCGTTCCCACAACGCTCCCAAATATGACCCAATAATAAAAGAACTACATTTTTATGTTTTATCGTTACTTTTTCTCAATTTCCGTAATCTTTTTCATTGGAACAATTACTAATGGATAATTTTAATATACCTCATGACTTTTTAAACAGTTTTTAATTGTTTAAACAATTCAAAATTATTCAAACAATTAATTATTGTATATTTTCAAAATTTCGAAAAATAGAGCCGTAGATATCAATCTTGTTTTAAATTAGTATTATGTACTACATTTTATAAAATAATAACATGATATTGATACATTTCTTTTAATGTTTAATGAATTTTAATTTTTTTTAACAATCTTTATGGGCTCAAGCAGTTTTTTTCAATAAGTAAAAATAAGAAATAAGATGAAACACCTACAATTATGTTTCTAAACGTTGTGTAGAAAGAATACATTACAAACTTTTTACTTGTTCAAAAAAATTTGATTTGCTTAAATAATTACTTTTCCAAAAATACTTTTGAAATCGTATTTTCTGAGTTAAACATAATTTTAAATGGTTTCAAGAAGTAGTAAATCCTGCGTAAAGGTTTATATTATTATATATACAATAATTTTAAAAAATATTGTTGTGAAAATAATTGTCTAAACAAATTATACTTGCTTAAACAATTTAAAAATGGTACATATATTTTTTATATACTATACAGTCAGAAAAATAATTGCATGTGTTCTATTGTACATAATTTTTTTAGGTATCGGAAAATAACCGCTTAAGCAAATAATTATTGTTTAAGCAAATAGAAATCTGTTAAAAATTAGACGAAATGTATCAAAATTATGTAATTATGCAAGAAAAAGTATCATAGCATAACAATTTCAAAAAGTCACATCTCTTGTTTAATTTTTAGAAATTTTAAAAATAAATAATAAATAGTCGTTTAAATAATTACATAATGTTTTTAAAAAAATGTTCTGCACCAAACAATGACAAAATACTGTATTGGAATCAGGAAACACGATTATTTAAAAAAAAAATTTTTGATAAATAATTGTGTCAAATAATATACATTTATGTAAACAATTTAAAATTGTTCAAAAAGACATGGAAAATATTAAAATTGTCTACTACATTTTTGTCTACTTTTTGTCTACAATTGTCTACTACATTTGTATAAAAAAGACGACGGAAATTTATAAAAAGTGACAATAATACGTAGAAATGTAGCTTTTTATTTTTGGGTCATATTTAGGACACTACGTGGAGGCTGACGGTGGGTGAAAATTTAAGTTGTTAATACTTTTGTATTTCCTAGACACCCTTCTTCAATCCGCAAAAAAGCTTTGAGCGTTTTGATTAAACCCTGCAATATGAGTTCAATTTTACGAAAATTCCAAATTTCCCAATGTTACTTAAATGGGATTTTGAAGTGCTGGCACTTGTTAATATTGAAATTAAAAAAAAATTCGGATTTTCTTTCTCAGGAAATGGAAAATTTTGAGGAGGTGGTGTCTTTTTGAACCTACAATCTTCCCATTACACACAAGAATCACTTTTCGTTCAGCAACTGGAGTCAACCAGTGAAAATTTGAGTACTTTAATTCCCTGAGTACTAATGGAAATCAGAATTTTTCCCTAGATGTTCTAATTAACCGGAGTTATCTGCATTAAAAATTAAACATTAAATGACGGGTGGACTCTATTTTCTTAAAATTACGTATGTAGATCAGAAAGACCACATTTTGGTCCATAATGCAAAAAATTACCTTACAGTATTTATCAATCCCTGGAGAGATTTGTACCCATCAAGTAGATAACGCGTTTATGTACTTTTAAAGAATTAATTGTAATGCCTAATTAGCAGAAAATAATTAAATAATTTAGGATTACAAAAAGACGACTTCACTTTGGTTTTCTAAAATGATTATTCTCATCTTCATTTTATCAGGTAGTAATGATTATTGAAGACATACTGCATATCTTCAAAGATTAAATACAGACATTTGATAATGATGTACGACTATCCTAAAAGAATTATGTTTACATTATGCGATTGCACTAAATTCGGATAACGGATTGCGCTTCACACGAGTTTGACGAGTTTTACTTGAAACTGTCTTCTGATTGGAAGAGTGGGACCAACTGGGCTGTCATCTCTTTCTTCTCCAGTCATAGTGCTAACAGTGCCACTTTCCGTGTTAATTTTTGCCCGTCTCATAGCTGCGATACGAGTATCATAGATATATAATCCTGCAAGAACATTATGACTCTCCAATATTGCAAATACTTCACCGTCGGATGACACCATAACAATTTGCTCTTGGTTGGTCAGAGGCTCGTAGATATTTTTTCCTACTCTCCATTTAAGATCATTATTAGCAGGAAAAGTGATTCTTCGAAGTTCAAATATCCGTTTTGTGGCCCTTTTTCGAATCAGCCGAATAAATGGAAGTTTATCAAGTTTATGTCCGGGTCCATTATCAGAAGGAAGCCTGTTGGGTGGATCCCTGCACCTTGTAGTAAGAAAAGCACATGAAGAAGAAGACATAACATGCGAACAATATCTGGGAGGAGGAGACCTAGACCTGGACCTCACAGGAGGAGAAGACCTTTCAGAAGAACCAGAACCTCCGGTATCAGGAACCCCAGGAATAGTCCCAGGGTTAGATAAAGACTCGGACTCTAAACTCAATTCTGCAATAAGAAAAAGAGAATTAATTTTTTTTTAAGTACGTAATATTAATAGAAAGCACAATTGAATCAATATAACCTTAGTGTAATTTTCTTGCTAATGACCTGAGATACTGTACTTTTTGAATGTAGTTCACAATTCTTTTTTTACAATGATCAATACATGTCCTTTCTTTTGCAACGTCTTTTCCCAAATTTATATAGATATAAGTGTTTTCGACAAAGACTTGTCTTAATAACACAGAAAAAAGTAATGCTAAAATTTTTTGCAGGGAACTTTTTAAAGGGATAGAGTTTTATTCAGACAATGTGGTTTTTCAAACCACATCTGTTGTCATGGAAAAGTAAAAGAAAGTTTAACTGATATTTGGTTAAAGTTTATCCTGTAAAGTTAGTTTTTGTTGCAGCGAATCTTTCTTTCTAAATTAATGTAAAGTTTATCTTCTCTTTTTTTTTCTGTGAAAGAAGATGGAAATAGAGTTTCGATTAGAATACTATTAATATAGAAATAAAATACATCCAGTTCATTTGCTGTTATATGGCTAATCTGCTATACATTGACTATTTATTTTAGTGAGAACAAATTCATTTGCTCTTGTCCTTCCGGACTAATTTAAATAGAATTTCAAAAAAATATCAATAATAATTGTGATAATCCTGGTGGTTAATTACAATAAATTATATTATAACTAATAGATCTTATTACATAAGTTACATATGTCTCAAACTGGTCCTTGTCAGATTATCTCTTCAGGGGTTTTATAAGAATTCAATAGAACTATAAACTATAGACTACTAGTCAATAGACTATTCTGTTGCAGTTCACATTGGTACCTTGAAATTTAGTGTGATTCTAAATATATAAGAAGATTTTCATATATTTCTTCTGATTTCAAGAAATTTTGAATTCTAAGTTTCAAAGATTTTAAGGGATTTTAGAGAATGAAAAGAATATTATATCATTTTAAAGAATTGAATAAGATTTCACAAAGTTTTCCAATGTTTCGGATAGATTTAAAAGATTTCAATGATTTTCCAAAGATTTCAATAATGTCACAAATATTGCCAGATATTTCAAAAACCTTTTTAATATTTCGCAGGTTTCTGAGGTCTACATAAAGATTTTATGAGGATATCTGTAAAGTTTCAAATACTTCGCAAAAACTTTGGATAGATTTAAAAGGTTTCACAATGACTTTAATTATTTCGGAAATATTTCCGATGGATTTCAAAGATTTTACAAAGACATCAGTGATTTCCCGTGGATTGCAATAATTCCACAAATATCGAAAAATATTTCAAAAGTATTTCCAAAATTTTAAAGATATCTTCGCCAGGATTTTCTAAGATTTCAGAGTATGAAAATAATATTATGTAATTTCACATAATTTCATCAGATTTGTAAGGGGTTTCAAAGTTCTTTAAAAATTTAAAGAGATTTACGGATTTGAATTGCGATTTATTGTGAATTTCTTTAAACAAATGGTTATGTGCATAATTCTGATAAATTTTGTCTAATCACAAATATATTATTATATTCACCAATAGAATTAAGAATAACTATCAACGGTAGAACAAGTGTAGAAAGGATCTTCATTTTTGCTGAACGACGAAAAACTGATTACTGTATTAACGAAGAATCTGATAAACACAACCTAATTATTTTTCGCGTAATTCATTGCAACACATATTCTATACTATAATCCTCATCTTATTCTCGACACGTGCATTGAATTTGTCCTTGCAAGATATTTGTATTTGAGTTATGAGTCTAATTAGCGAAATATTCTTACATTAACAGTGTATATTTCGTGAGAATAAAGCTCTGGTAATACTATAATTTTATAGGGTTTAGTAGAAAATCCTTTTAAATCAATTCTACTGTAATTAATTTAATATAACATAAAAATTTATTACACAGCCTAAGATGAAAAAAGGGAAAATCATTCCTTTTCTGATTCTCATAATTGGAAAGCTAACATTATTCACTATTAACATTTTTATTTAGTTGGAAGGTAGGTTGGTGCGCTGAATCTTATACTCTTCGATAGTTTTTTATTTGCAATTTGTATATCCTTTATTGCTTTATTCCTTTATTAGTGAGTGACATCTTACGAAAAGTCTCGAAAGTGACGTATCGAAAATATCTATTTCGCGATTTGCCTTTCGATGCGCAAAATTTATATTCCTGAAAATTCTAGAGATAGGCGAATTTACCATATTGTTACTTCTACTAGGTGGCAGATGCAGAAGTTTTCTAAGCTCAAAGAAATTAAACAATTCAGGTCAATCGATTATTCCACTCAGTATTTTAAATATATTTAAGCCTGAATGCTCTTTTTGCAGAATTAACAATGTGTTTCTATAACTTCGAAGAGCAGCAGAGCAGCCCGTGACGTATTCATCTTGGCATTCCACCAAATGTGACCTTATTGTAGATTTGATAACGTCTGCTAAAAAGTTTTCGAGAACATGCGGGAATTTGTTTGTAATAGTGATAGGTTTCCTAGTTTATCATTTTTTTTCTCCTGCTTTATAAGTCGGTCAAACTCTAGAGCCAAATTCTTGACATAACATGAAGGTTTGCCCAAAAAGTCTGCGAACCTATCTTTACTAGAAAGTTTGTGATAAGATCTGTACGTGAACTTAATTTATTTGGACAGGTTTTTATTTCATTTGTATCTTAGATGAGTCATATGTCAGTTTACTACACACGTGGTTCGATATCTAAACTGCAAATCTAATAGGTCCCTCATGAGTGGGGTCAGGTATTTCACAGGCCCTAATAAATATAAAGCAAATTGGTTGATAATTTCTTCCTAGATTCCTTACGAAGGTTACGAACGATGAAACACAATTGTCTTAGCTCTCTTATTAGAACTTTCTTTGTCCTTACAGTTTAAGTATTATAATAGCTATGTATAATGTCTATCATTTCCAAATGGGGAGCGTCACTTTGATGAGAACGTCACCTATTTTCTAAACTTTTCATCCCTTGATTCTGTTCTAGCATTTGGTATAAGAGTGTTAATTAATAATTGTGTTAATCGTGTTTGATTATATTAGGGTGGTGCGGATCCTTCTTCCACAGATAATCCAATCGCACGTCTGCTTATAAAATTCCAATTAAATCGAGCACGTCTTTCGCAGACACTACTGCTTTCGAGTGCATAAGCAAAATCGCCTAGACTCCTACACTTTATGTGTCCATTAGGTTTGTAGTTTCCTATTAAATCATTATCGAATTGAGGATTACGCTTCACTAGAGCTTTACACATTTTATTTGAAAATGTCTTCTGATTAGACATTGGGAACCAACTGGAGTATCATCTTTTTCTACTGAGGTCAATGGAGTAACAGTGCCACTTTCCATGTTTATTTTTGCCCGTATGAAACCTCCTGCCCAAGCATCACAGGCATATATTCCGGCAAGAACATTAGAACTTTCCAATATTGCAAAGGCGTCATCGTCAAACGTTGATAGAACAATTTGTTCCTGGGTTGGTACAGGGATGTAGCGATTTTCTCCTGCTCTCAGTTTAAGTCCAGTATGGGCTGGAAAATTGAATCTTCGAAGTTTGAATATACGTTTTCCGGCCGTCTTGGAAATCAGACGAATAAACGGAAGCTTCCCAAGTTTATGCCCAGGTCCACTATGAGAGGGTAGCCTGTCAGGTAGGTGCATGCACCTGGCAGGAAGAAAAGGCCTTGAAGAAGAAGATTGGTCGGAAGAACCATCTCCTAGAGCAGAAGACCGAGACCTAGATCTCACAGGATTAGGAAATATTTCAGGAGAATCTGAACTTCCGGTACGAGAAACATTAGGAATGGAACCAGAATTAGATAAAGGCTCGGACTGTAAACTTAATTCTGCAAGAAGGAACAGAAAATTACATTATTTAAAGTAAGAGCCCATATTTTTTATTTCAGATTCAGATTCTTTGTTAAAACTTAAGTATTTTTTGGTAGAATCTGAATCAGCGATAACAATATAACTTTCCTATACAAATTTTAAGGCTACCACCATTTATCTCTGAAACTATTTTCGCTGGATGCATATTTCTTGAGGTATTTTGATATTTCTTCAGATTACACAAAGAGTCTGCACAGTTTATAGATAGTGGTAAAATTAATTTATGAAATTGAATTCCAATAATAATATTATAGATATTATATACTAAAGTTCTTATCTCATTCGTTACATATGCCTCAAACGTGTCCTCTTAAGACATTTGTATTTCATAATTGAGACGAAGGAATAAAGTGTTTGTTTAAAGTGTTGTAAAAATATTTTAGAAGGCATCTGATAAGCAATTTCTGCCACTGGGTGAAGTTTCAGCTTCACGATTTCTTTTTATTATTTTAAGTTATCATCAGATTTTAAGATTTCCATGATTTTGACGGACATTGGTAAACTACAATATAAATAAAATGACTTATAAGCTGCAACAAAAAGGAACCTATCTTGCAAAAGGAAAGATAAATTGATAAGTAGTTTTGAAGGAACCCAATGCATGAATTAAAATCGTTCTAATGGATACTTTTTGCGATTGCTGTCTTAATTCACTTCGAATGTTTTACAAGTTAATGATGCACGTTTTACTTTATGATTGAAATGAAATAATATCGTACTGGGAAAAATGTAATGAAGATTATAAAATTATAGACAGTGGTATATT
>NC_046659.1:131762807-131767924 GCF_010883055.1 Belonocnema kinseyi | reverse complement strand
TTCAAGAGCGAAAAAAATCACGATGTAATATGAAACTTGAAATGTTTGGTATTGGATATTGTTGACAGATGACAATACGCCAATTAGCACAAATGGTAAGTTTCGACAGTGCCTGCAAGTGTGCCTACTAGCCGCTAGATGGCAATACCGGTTTCATATGTATACACCTGGTAGACTCGATAATTTTGGATTCGAATTGGTTTATGAATCTTAAAGCAGAGGAGCAGATACTTTATTTAATTTCAGTGGATATAACAATAATCATAGATTACTAAAACTCTAAGTTTAAAACGAGACAATGGGGCATTTTGGCAATTAGAATTTTAAAAAACCGCTTTTCGAGATTTAAACGATGCAAATAAAATTAGTGGCCTTTTTTCATAAATTTTTGCAGCGGCTATGAATACCCCATCTTGAATTTCCAAAATCCGATCACGGATTTTTCATCAGTAACTTTTTTCAGGTATATTGAATCCGCCATCCTGAATCAGTAAAATCTGATTTCGGATTCGGGATACAATACAGAGATATTCATTTGAAGAATTCGACTAATAATAAGAAACTTTTTAGACGCAATCTTAATAGGTATAATTCAAATTATTCAATTTAAAGAATTAATCGATTAATTTAAAAAATTAATTTTCGTTTATTTTTATAAAAGCGTAATAAAAAAAATAATTGCGTCATTTTCATCAACGAAGCAGGGTTGAGATCAGAATATTTCGTTTATTAGCCTGACAACTAAAATGGAAACACCTTACAAGGCCAAATTCAAGGAATATGTAATAAATTATATAAGAAATATAGCACATAATATATGTTGTAATAAAGTACAAGCAAAATAAAATCCTTTAATACAATTTAAAGCTCTGAAAACGATTTTAAATTCTCGAAACTACTTTGACATTGCTTTTAATTTTTGAAGGTCTCTGAAATCCCTTTAAATCATTAAAATTTCAAACTAAAAATATTTTTAATTCTCTTGAAATATATTAAAATATTTTCATATCTTTATGATCAATCTAAGTTTTAAGTTATCAATTTGATCTACAGAAGAATTGTCTAATAATACTGTTTATTTCTTTATATTAATACAGATTCACTTTACTTTACTTTTAGATATCTGGAAACAGTTCTAAATAAATCGAATATCATTAAGTGTTTAAACTATGAGAGATAAAGTCTAAATAAAAAATGTTTTCGACTAAATGGTTGAACTTTAAATACAAAATGACGTATTTTCTATACAATACTAAAAAAGACGAATTTCCAACAAAATACTAGAACTCTCAACCCAAAAGGAGAACTTTCAACTAAACTAGATTAATTTTAAACAAAAGAAAACGAATTTTTGACAAAATAGATCAATTTGAACACAAAGTTGAATGTTTACTTCAAAAAGAACCATTTTCGACCTACAATGTAATAGGTACATTTTCAATTACCATATTAATATTTTAACAAAAGAAAAAGGAATTTTCAACAAAACAGATGAATTTTTAACCAAAAAGATTAACTTTTATTAAAACTTTGAATCGTGAACCAAAAAATGGATGTAAAAAAGAAGTACAATTTATAAACTTAGTTGTGCAATTTTAAACAAAAGACATAGTTTTTTAAACAAAAAGATAACTTTTCTTCCGAAAAAAAACTAACTTCTGAAAAAGTTTAAGATTTCTCACACCAAAAGTTGAATTTTTAAAAAAGAAACTTGTGTTTAATTTTTAAGTGAGCAGTTGAAATTGAAAACCTAGTTGTTACCTTTTTAACCAAAAAGATGAATTCTCAAACAAAAAAATTAATTTTTACCGGAAAAAACGAATTTTTAGCAAAAAGATGAATTTTCGCATAAAAGAATTAATTTTGTACTAAAAAAAGACAAATTTTAACAAAATTTGAAGAACTTTTAATCCGAAATGTAGAATTTTAAATAAAAAAGTATAAATTTTTAAACCAAAAGTTAATTTTGTAGGAAATAATAACGATTTTATTTTTGTTTTTGAGCAAGGAGTTCAACTTTAAAACCTAGTTCTTTAATTAAATAAAAATAAATAAAAACAAATTTTCCAAAAAATTTAAGAATTCCGAACCAAAAACTTAAAGTTTTAACTAAGAAAAATTAATTTTTCAAGGAAGTAGTTAACCTTTGAAACCTATTTGTTAAATGTTCACCCGAAAACATGAATCTACAAACCAAAATTTTAATTTTATACTGAAAAAAATGAACTTTTTAACATAATTTCAGAATTATTAACCGAAAAATGTTAAATGTTTAACTTAAGAACATAAATTTTTAAACCAAAAGCTTATTCTACTGCGAAAAGAGACAAATTTCCAATCAAATTAAAAAATTCTCCACCAAGAAGTTAAAGTTTCAACTAAAATAGATAAATTCCTAAAGAAGAAAAATAATTCACTTAGAAGAAAGACGAATTTTTTATGTTAATTCAAGAATTCTCAACCGAACAGTCGAATTGTCAACTAAAAAAGATGAATTTTTTAACAAAAAGTTTAATTTTCTTGCGGAAAAACGAATTTTTCAACTAAACTCATGTGCTCTAAAAAATGTTAAACTTTGAACTGAGAAAGATGAATTTTTGAACAAAAAGATTATTTTACTAGGAAAAAGACAAATTTTTAATAAAATTAAAAAATTGTGAAACAAAAAGTTGATTTTAAACTAAAATAAAATTTTTAGACTTAAAAATTAATATGTAATTTGAAGAAAATAGAGTCTACCCGTCAGCCAATGTTTAATTTGTAATTTGTAATGCAGACTCTGGTTAATTAGAACATCTAGGAAAAAAGCTTGATTTTCATCAGGGCTTAGGGAATTAAAATACTAAAATTTTCACTGATTGACTCCAGTAGCTAAACTAGGAGAGAGCCTTAAGTGTAATGAGAAGAATGTTGGTTCAAAAATGGCCTGCAGTGAATTTTTCAGAACTTACTTTATCGTGAATTTCAATAAACTTCTAAAAGAAAAAAGAAAAATAATCTGCGGCAGACCAGGATATTTCTCATCAGCAAATTAATTAAGTAAATTCCTTTGCATTAAAAATGTAACATCGACAGTAGGGTGGTCCAAAAATTCATTTAAAAATATTTTCACTCTAGAGAGCAAGACACCACATCCAGAAAATTTTCCATTTCCTGAGGAGGAAAATCCGTATTTTCTTTTTCGTTTGAATTGTTAATATTAACATGTGTCAGCACTTCGAAATCCCATGGAATTAAAATTGGAAAATTTTTAAGTTTCGAAAAAATAATTACCTGTAGATAATTTTAATGTTCATGATATCTTTTTGAACAATTTTTAATTGTTTAAAAAAAAGTAGATTATTGACACAATTATTTACTCCCAAAAGTGTAAAAAATGATCGTGTTGCCTCATTGAAATGCAATATTTTGTCATTGTTTGTAGCAGCACATTTTTTGAAAAGCATTATGTAATTATTTAAACAACTGCTTATCATTTAAGTTTAAGATTTCTGAAAATTAAACCAGAGATGTCCACTTTTTTGAAATTGTTATGCTATGATAATTTTTCTTGAATAATTACAAAATTTTAATACATTTCTTGGGATGTCTAACAAATTGCTATTTGTTTAAAAAACATTCGTTTCCGAAATTGTTTAAAAAGTCATAAGATACATACGAATTTTCCATTAGTAATTATTCGTATGATAAAGACGACGGAAATGAAGAAAAAGTAACAATAATAGGTCAAAATGCAGTTTTTTAATTTTTGGGTAATATTTAGGGGCGTTGTGGGGAGGGTTAGACTAAGTTGGAAATAAAAGTGATTATTATGGTTTTATTTTGCAGAAACCTCCTTAATCCCTAGAGAGTTTGGCACGTTTCGCTGAAAGACTGGAACATGAGTTCAATTTTTAGAGAATTAGAAATTTCATCATGAGAATTAAATAAACAATACATCTAATTGATTGAAGGCTTTTAGATTAAATATTCGCAAATTTATAAACTTAGAAACATTATTAAGATATTTAAAGACTGAATCATTTTAAAAAAGCTTTTGAAATAAAACTGATTAAAAATTTAATTTTTGAAATTGCAGAATCTGAAATAAAAACATTATATAAATTTAACTTTTAAAACTCGAAATATTAAACAAGCATTTAATTTGACACATACATCTTTGGTGCCAAAAAAGATATTAAAAATACAAGATTTGACTCAACTCACTAGCCTAACTTCCAACTCAACAAAAATTTTAAAAGTGGTATTTTAGCCCTTTAATTAAAAAAAAGTTTTAAACTAAAAAAAACTCTTCTCGGATTCAAAAAAAAAAAAAAAAAAAAATAGAAAACCAAATCTTCTCTTTCCCAATTGAATGTAAATCTGCCATATAAATAAGTTTCCTCATTCATTCTAGTAACAAAAATAAAGATTCAAAATTAAATGTTTAAAACCGGAATTAATTTTAAAAAGAAACATTGAAATGACAATAATTTTATGCAATATTAAATAAAGGATATTCTAAGTGAATTAAAGGATTTAATCAGAGTTATAACTGTAATGAAAACATCTCATAATGACAAACTTGGGGCATATGTAATAAATACGATAAGACTTCTAGATAGAATATGTGTTGTCATAAGATAGCAGAACAAAAATTAGATAAATGTTAAAGAAATTTAATTTTAATTACAGTAATTAGTTTCTCCTCAATCAGCAAAAATGAAGATGCTTTCTTCTCTCGTTCTGTCTTTAGCGATGATTATTCTTCTCTCTTTTGGTGAATATAATAATCTCTGTTTAATCAAATTTTTTTATTATAAGGCAAATAAAAAATTTATGACACAAAAGCGCTACATATTTAAACTCAAATCCCTGGAACTAATTTTATATCCTCGAATTATTTTTAAATTCCTTTAAATCAAAAATCACAAGCCTTATCAAATACCTTGAAGTTCCGTAATCTAAATTTAAGATTCCGGAATCCCTTGTAATCTTTGAAATTTCGCAATCAAAATCTCTCGAAATCTGTTGAAATATATGTTCATCTTTTATTATTTTTAAAAACAAGAGAAATTTTAAACTCTGAAATTGATATATAACAGAATGGACCAAGAATGTATTCTTGGACTCGTTAT
>NC_046659.1:131751544-131762707 GCF_010883055.1 Belonocnema kinseyi | reverse complement strand
GCGAGGGCGCATACTTTGAATAAAATATTTGTTATCATTCTCTTGAAATAAATGTGTTTTTTTCTTGAAAAATACCGGTTTCATATGTATACACCTGGTAGTATTTACGAATTGTCTCTAGTTGAGTTTATTTTTGTTCTGATTGGTAGGAACGGTACCTTACTGGGGTTAACTAGAATTTTTTATCTACCGACAAAATCTTTCTTCTTCGGTGTCTCATCATGAGAAGTTATTCTATATTAATTTTTCGATTATTCAAGTCTAAAATTGAAATTTTCAAATAAATTTTTACTAAAGCAGATAAACTAGACAGAAAATTGGCTTTAAAACTTTTTTGGCTTCAGCATCATGAAAAAGAGAGGGAAGAAATAAGGAGAGAGTAAGGATGATTGTAGTTGACTTTCTTTTTCGCTTGTATGATGTTGTTACATAATGGTTTGTAATAACCTAGTAATGTCGTAAAATGATGCCAAAAGAATTAGATTTACATTTTTCTATTGCATCAATATTGGATAGTGGATGAACTTTTACACGGGTTTTATGAATTTTACTAGAAAGTTTCTTCTTATGGGGAAACGGGTACCAACTGGAGCGTCATCTTTTTCTCCTGTGGTTAATGGGGTAACAGTCCCACTTTCCGTGTTTATTTTTGCTCGGGCTATAAATCCTAATGAATTCTCGTAGACATATAAACCGGCAAGAACATTAGAACTCTCCAATATTGCGAAGACGTCACCTTCAGACGTTGATAGAACAATTTTTTCTTGGACTGGTATAGGGGTATAGCAACTAACTCCTGCTCTCAGTTTGAGGCCAGTCCCAACCGGAAAAGTAAATTTTCGAAGTACGAATATCCGTTTGGAGGTCGTTTTGGAAATCAGATGAATAAATGGAAGTTTGTCAAGTGTATGTCCAGGTCCGTTATTGGAAGGAAGTCTGTTGGGTAGATCTATGCACCTGTCAGGAAGAATGAGCCTTGCAGAAGAAGACTTTTCAGAAGAACAATGTCCGACAAGAGGAGACCTAGACCTGGACCTCAAAGGAGGAGGACACCTCTCAGAAGAAGAAGAACTGTCGATACAAGGAATACCAGAAATAGAGCCAGAATTAGGTAAAGAGTCGGATTGTAAACTCAATTCTGCAGCAAGAAACAGAAATTTAAATTTTTTTAATGTAACTTTTTCAAGATTTAATGCACTCTCCGCAAAATTTTTAGGGGTTTCGAAATCAGTCGTTCAATTAATACAATTTGAAATCTTAATTGAGGTGAAAAATTGGAACTAAATTTATAAACTTAATGAAATTTTGTTGCCACTCTCATGATCTTCCGAACTTTTCCAATTGCAGTTTTCTATTTTTTTACAATAACCTATACATTTTATTGCTTTTGTAATGAATTTTCCTGTCTAAGTTGGATTGCAAAAAACATTACTAAAAATGCTTCGTGTTATTATAAGAAGAAAATTTAATGGTTGAGACAGTCTGTACTCAAGGTATTAAAATTTAGGTACTTTTCCTTACCTTATTATTTTACGTTAAAGAAAGAAAAACTCAGTTTCTTTCACAAAATAATTTGAGGCTGTGTTTACTATGAATGAAATCAATAACAGGAATGACGGAGATAATTTTAAATGATTAAAGTGTCATTTTGAAAAATTAATTTCAATTTTTTTTCGAATCAAGTGGTCCCTAATATTCGCCTTACCTTAATGTTCTACATTTAGTTTGTACAAAATATAAATATGCAAATTAGCACTCCTTTATGTTAAATTTTTTGTTCAGAAATTAAAAAAAAAAAAGAAATTTGCATGAATTTGATTCTAGTAACATCACAGGATTGACAATTTAATCAAAATGAACGATGATTATGGATTTAAATTCGCGATAAGTTAATTTCAAAATAATATGAATCAGAATTACTTTTGACCAATTTTTTTTCAATAATGTAATTTTTAGTTTATTCTAAGTGAAAAATATGACCACCACGCGGGAACATTCAAATTGCGCGTTAGGTGTGCGGCGCTTCGCGCCAAGTTTGAGCGCTCATACGGCGCTCGGTACGCTTTCACACTTCGCGCTCGTTCTCTTAAGTTTAATGCGTACACTTTAACTACATTTTTTCATGTATCGTAAATACTATAAATTAAATCAAATACTGTGTTTTGAACCTCTGAGAAATTACAGCCATAAATTGTAACTGAATTTCTTTCGATTTCTTTTTAAAAAAGGTTCTCAAAGCACCTACGGCTTTGACGATCACATTCTCATTACGAAACTCACGCTTCCCATTGGGCACAAAATTTGGCGACGTCTTTACGACATCGTTACGACATCTTTACGGCAACTTTGCGACATCCTATATCCATGTCGTTTCGGTGTCTTTGCGATATCGTAAAGACATCTTCAGAACATACGTCTTATTTACGATATCGTAAAGACACCTTAACGACATGGACATAGGATGTCGTCAAGTTGTCGTAAAGATGTCGTAATGATGTCGTAAAGAAGTCGTTAAATGTTGTACATACTGGGTTCGCGCTAGATAACTTGTATCCAATTGAAATTCTACATCAGGATAATTTGTAATTCTTGTTAAAATCTACTAAAAACTTTTAAAACTTTTGTCTAATTAAGAAATTTCATGACTTCGATAAAATTATTGAAATACAAAATTTTTTTAAAAATTGTTTGATTTAGAAATTGTTGTTAAAGTTTCTTATAGATGGGTAGAAGACTTGCAAATGACACAATTTAAATGCTTAGTTTCGTTGAAAATGAGAAAAGTTATATACTTTTGAAAATTTTGAAAATTTTCGGAAAAATAGAAAAACACAGTTTTCTAAAAGATTAAAAAATGTCATTAAAACGCATCACTGGATATAAATTTGTATACAATTTTTTCATGTTTTTAGACATTTTTGTCAAATTTTCGGGTACGCATCAAAAAGACTTGCAATTTATCCTAATGCCATTTTCCAATTCCATTAAACTTCAAAATTATATATTCTTTACAACACTTTGAAAATTTCTAAAATGAAACAAATTATTTTAATAGGTTAAGAAGTAACAATCCAAATTTCTGCTAGATTTAAAATATATTTTTCAAAACTATTATCATGAAATTTCTTGATTGGACAAAAGTATTCTATTTAATTGATAGTATTTACGATACTTAAAAAAATTTATTTAAAATGTACGCATTACACGTACGAAAACTTTTCGTCACTTTTCGTCTTCTAAAACAAAAAAAGTTTTATCATTGACAGTTTTCGTTGGATGCCTTAAAAAAACACGATGTATAGGTTATGCACAGTAGCGAAAATTATATATATATTTTTTAACAAACACATCTGATTTATATTTTCAATTATATGCTATAGTTCTTATCTCGTGAGTTACGTAAGCCTCCAACTTGTCCTTGTGAGTTAACTGTATTTTATCATTCAGGCAAAGGAATAAAATTTTTGTTAAAAATTTGACGAAAATCTTTTTAAATGTGTTGATAAGATAAAAAAAATAGCTTGACTCATGTATTTAGACTTAAACACAAGGCTAAGTTAAAGTTTCCGTTGAAAGGCTATTAAGATGATTATTATTTAAATACATTGTTTAAATAATCTTTTCGTCAGGCAAGACTGCATGGCTATCTAATATGATGTCTCTTATTAGAGCAAAATAAAACGAAGTTTTTCAAAAAGATTTGCTTTCAACAAAATTCCAGTACGAAAACAAACCTTAAATGATAATTGGTTTCCAAAGGAACCCAAGCTATGCATTCAGACCTTTCTTATGGAGACTTTTTGTCATTCTTGAAGCAAATCACTTAGCAGGTTTTACATTTCAATGATGCACATTTTACTGTATCGTTCGGATTAAATAATATAACATTGAGAAGAATGTAATGGAGGTATTAAAATTATAGATATCGGTCATTCTAGAACGGAACATGGTGCACATGAAATTTGACCATTTTTAAGGTTATGTTAAAAACACAAAGTTTTTAATTGCGCATGTACCAAAAATTTATTATTTGCAAATAGGTCTGCATTTTTCGGAAAAGACGTAAGTCGAAAATGTCGACACCCGAGCATGGCTATTGGTTGCATATCAACAAACTGAAAAGGAACTCTCGAAAAGAGTTCCTTTAGAGCCAATGTTCTAAAGGATGCCAACTTTTAGTTGAGCCAGAAAGTAACAAAAACCCAGTTATTTCTGTGTAAAATTTAAAGCATTCAGAAAAAATTTGAAGACATTATTTTTGCTGCAGAATACGTAAATCTTTCTCAAAATAAAGAAACAAAAAAGCGTAATATTATTGGAGCATTCTGCTTAAATTGAGACCTTAAAATTTGGTGTGATTTTATAGCTACGGAAACATTTGAATGTATTTCAAAGGGTTTTGTGGGATTCTGAATGCGAAATTTAAAAAAATTAAAAGTGCCCTACAAATGCAAAGGGAGTTCAAAGTAATTTACAGATATAAAATCTTCTCCAGGGATTTAAGTAAATATATGTTCCGCTATACTTTAAAAAATTGTTATTTTCGTTACTTAATTACATTTTCATTCTAAAAATATACATAATTATATTATTATATTCACCAAAATAATTAAGGATAACCACCGCCAATTGCGGGACGAGAGTAGAAAGCATCTTCATTTTTGTTGAATAAGGAGACACTGATTATTGTGTCAAAGAAAAATTTAGTTGAATGTGTATATAGTTTTTCTCTGCTATCTTGTGACAACACATATTATATTTTATAACTCTTGTCTTACTTATTCCGTATGCTAAGAGTTGCTTATTTTGAAATGTTTATATTTCACTTATCAGTATAATTACAAACAATTGTTCATATAATTCACGCTTCGTTTGTGAAAATAAAGCGATTATTTTCTTACCAGGCATTGATAAAAATTACAAAAATTAACTGAAATTATACCAATTATGATTTTCGTCTGCAAAGCTTCTAATTGTCAATCGAATTATTAGTATAATTATCTAAGTATAAATTCTATAATAAAAAAATTATTTTCACCATTTAATACATACTTTTTGAAGTCAATTATTTAAAAAAAATGCATTGGTGAATTTATTAAATTTCTAATAATGCTAAACGATAAATTATAATTATTTCTTATCTTACACTAGTTTGTGTTACTCGTAACTCTGTTAATATTATAATTTTTTAAGGATACAATACAAAATGGTTTCGATTTCAAATGTATTTAAATTTTAAACTCTTTATTCTTGATTTTTGTTGTTAATTGTGCGTCCTAATGGAAATTAGTATTTTTCCCCATATGTTATAATTAGGCAGTTATCTCCATTAAAAATATAGCATCAAACGCAGTCTAAAGGCCTTGAAAAATATATCTATGGGTCTACAATAGCCTGTTCTATAATATGGCTAATCTTCAGTAATACATTGGGAAAGCAAAATTAATGTAGAATTAAACCAATTTTAATTAATAAATATGTCCTTAGAAAATAAACAAACATACTCCAACGGCTGACTTCTGTGCCCCACCACGAGGCGCGATGCGACGACATCATCAGCCGACGTGATAGTGAAAAATAACATCAGTTAGCTATCATGTAAAGCATAAACTTTCGGGAAGAAATAAAATTTTGTTTACTCTTTAATAATATATAAAACTAATTCATCCAACATAATTTCTTGTTACTTTATATTTAATATACAAAAGAAATTTTCTTTTCAATTCTAAAATGTCGTTTTAGACACACCTCCCCTAATTGATGTAAACAGTGTACAGTATGTATCAGAATATTTTTTTTAGGATTTTATGCAATGAGGATAAGAAAAATCGTCAGGTTAATAGTTATTAATATTTTTTTGTTCGATAAATATACAAGTAGTTGAAGGAAACATTCTTAAAGTTGGTGTGCGCGTCATGAAAAATGCAGCCAACCGCAAAATGTACTGTGTGTGTGAAAATTATTTTAAATCAAAATTTCCTGTAAAGATCGCCTGGGTATGTGAGTTTATTATTTTAATTTTCTAATTTGTTTTAAATAGTCCTGGGTGCGTGGGTTAATATTTTGTTGTTTTATTTATTTATTTCAATGAATAAACCAGCTACCGTGTTTCCTCACTGTCCCTGGACCCACCATATGAAGTAGTAGGTGTAGGATCTCATAAAGAGGAAAAGAAAAAGCCAAGAGAATTCGGGGAAAAGCGTGGTAGAGAGTCTGTTTAAACAAAGCGTAAGGAAACGTAGGTCACCCTGCATGAGCGGGTAGCCAAAAGGCGTAAGGAGAGCTATAGAGCAAATAAAAATATGACGAAGGACCTGAGGGTCTGAGATAAAAGGGAAGAGAGCTAGAAGAGAGGTATTTGGGAGAGGGTAGAGAATATGATAGAAGAAAAAGTTAAACAGTGTAAGGATGAAGAAAGAGGAGATTGGGTAGGAAAAGGACAAGCGCAATGAAGTTAAAAAGAGAGAAAAAAGAGAAGGCAACCAGGAAGAATTGTATTGTGATGAGAGGATTGTAGCTAAAGACACAAGAAGAAAGAGCAGGTATGAAAGCGCTGCTACAGAATATAGGGTTAGTTAAAGGCAAAGTTTGGTGAAATTAGGTTGGTGGGGTGAAGAGGGAACAAAGTGGCGTTTATAGAATTGGAGAGCTGGAAAGAAAAGTTAGGTTTAATGGAAAGCAAAAGTAGAATAATGGATAAGAAGGTTTTTATCGATCACGATTGTGTGGGAAAGGAAATGGATGTCCAAAAAATGCTAAACAACAAGTCCAGGAAGCAGACGAGTGAAGGGAGGTCGGCGCTGGTAGTGTATCGAAAAAGTAGATGAAAAACTGTGGATATGAAAGGAGAAGAAGGAGATGTTGAAATAAGTGCAGAGGAATTTGTTTCGTGTGAAGTATAAGGCAGGGGGGGCTAAAGCAGTGTGTAGGAGTGGTAAAGGTGCTGCGCCAGAACTTTTCATACAGCGAACTATGTTGCAATAAACCATTATTTTGATACAACTTGATAAAGTAAAATCGATTATTCTAATAAGCTAGAAATGACAAATGACCCTCTTAGAAAAATAAGGCGTAGATTTTTCTACAAAATTAATATCGCATGAAAGATGGCGTTTTAAGAGTATTTTGCGCATTTTATTTGAAAATGTCTTCTGATTAGATGTTTAGGACCAACTGGAGTCTCAGCTTTTTCTTCTGCGGTAAGTAGGGTAACAGTGCCACTTTTCATGTTTATTTTCGCCCGTGCTTTACCTCCATAAGAAGTATCATAGATATACATTCCGGCAAGAACATTAGGATCCTCTAATATTGCGAAGATATCACCGGCAGACGTTGAGAGAACAATTTGTTCTTCGGTTGGTACAGGGTTGTAAATACATTCTCCTACTCTCAGTTCAAGTCCAGTATCGGGAGGGAAAGTTAATCTTTGAAGTTGGAATATCCGTTTTGAGGCCGTTCTAGAAGTTAGCCGAATAAATGGAAGTTTATCAAGATTATGTCCAGGTCCATTATGAGAAGGAAGCCGGTCGGGTAGATTCATACACCTGGTAGGACGAAAAGGCCTTGAATACGAACTTTTGCGCAAATAGCAATGTTCGCGAGGAGGAGACCTGGACCTAGACCTCAGAGTAGAAGGATTCCTGGAACTGGAACTCAGAGGAGGAGGAGATCTTTCAGGAGAATCAGAACATCCGGTAGGAGGAACAATAGAAATAGAGCCAGAATTAGATACAGACTCGGCCTGTAAACTCAATTCTGCAACAAGAAACAGAGAATGACATTTTTTTAAAATGCGTATTTAAATATAGAATACACATTCCGGAAAATTGTTCGAAGTTTCGAAATCAGGCATTTAATTGAAGCAACTTAAAATCTCAGTTTTTGTCCGCATCTGTTGGTCTCTAATATTTTCTAATGTTTTCGCCCTACGTACATATTACCTGATTAAAAAACACCTTATCCTGCTTTTCGCAAAAATTTATCATGGCTGTACATCAAAATCTCTCAAGAAATACCCTTTACACAAAAAAGTTTATTGTAGAAACTTTTCATCACAGAAACTTAGTATTCTCGAAAGCGAAAAATGAGCTCCACGAAACTTTACCGTAAACCCCTTTCCCTCAGAGTAGGCGGAGTGGGAATGGGGGTGGCGATATTATTAAAAATAGATACCCTTATTTTGTGTTGCCAATTTCAATTCTTTATTGAAACTCACAGATTTTTTTAATGCGGAATCTGAAACAGGACTACAAATTTAGGCCGTAAGGATGCGTATCCCTTGAGATATTTCAATATCTTGAAATAAATGTAAATAACCTGTGTATTTAAGAAATTGTTGTAAATATTATTTATATTTTTTAATTTTTTAAGAACACATCTGTTTATTTCTTTCCATAACCTAGGACTCAGTGAATTATGTTTGAAGTTGGAACCCGTAAAGTATGAAATTAAGTTTCAGTAAGAACATTAAAAGATGATATTTTATAGTTCTTATCTCATGATTTTCACCTGCCTTGAACATGTTCTCGTCAGATATTTGTTTTTCATAATTCGGACTCAAGAATAACACGCTCGTTAAAAATGTTGCGAAAATGTAATCAAAGCTGTCTGATAAGATAAAAAGTTTTTCGATTCGTGTCAACATAAAGAAGCATGAGATAATTTTTCCGTAGGTAAGGCTATTATGAAAAAACTATTTATATACATTTTTCAAATATTTT
The DNA here is from genome assembly GCF_010883055.1 of Belonocnema kinseyi. Taxonomy (NCBI): domain Eukaryota; kingdom Metazoa; phylum Arthropoda; class Insecta; order Hymenoptera; family Cynipidae; genus Belonocnema; species Belonocnema kinseyi. The sequence continues at coordinate 131,753,987 of NC_046659.1, read as the reverse complement.
TTTCCAAATAGCCTGAGTCATTTGTATTTTTTTCGCGAAGTCCCTTAAAACAAATAAAAATCATCTTTTCAAAAACTATTTGCTCTGAAAGAACTCCAGCAGCAACTCCTTCTAAAAAGGAACCTAAAATGATAAATGGTTTCCAAAGGAACACCAAATATGAGAGATACTAAAATTATAGATAATGGTCATTCTTTAATGAAACCGTGCACATAAGATATGCCAGTTTTGCAGGTTCTGTTCAAAATCCAAAGTTTCTTTACTACGCATGTACCAAAAAGCTCAGGACTATTTAAAAATAAATTTCGTTAGGTATTTCGATAATTTATTTAAATTTGTTCTATAAAAGGATAAGAAACTTTGGTTGACATTTATTTATCTGATCACTCGTACTAAATATGTATTGTTTTGAAAGAGGTCCACGTTTTTCGGAAAAGGCGCAGGTAGAAAACGCGGTAATCTGCTAATTGCCATTTGTGAAGGTTTTTAAATTCTACACAAATGTAAAGGCAGTTCGAAATAATTTGAAGATATAAAATTGTCTCCAGGGACTTAAGTTAACATATATTTTGCCCTACTTCAACAAATTGTTATTTGTGTAATTCTAAAATATTTTTTTTATTAAGATATATTATTATATTATTATATTTACCAAAATAATTGAGAATAACTATCGCCAATGGCAGGCAGAGAGTAGGAAGAATCTTCATGCTCGTTGCATGAGGCGACACTGTTTGCTGTATAAATAAACAATTTAGTTCAATGTGAATCTAATTTTTCTCTGCTATCTTATAACAACACATATTTTATGCCATAATTCTTTTTCCCTCTATTACCTATTTCTCGGGCTTCTCATTGTGCAATGTTTGTATTTTTCTTATCAGCCACATTAAAAAAATTGTATTATCTCAACCAGGCTTCGCTTGTAAAAATAAAGCGATTATTTTTCCATTACGCCTCTATAAAAATTAACAAAAATTAATTTTAATAATACCAATTATGATTTACGTTTGAAAATGTTCTGATCATCGATCGTATTCTTAATATATGAATTGATTCGCACATTATTTTTATTATTTGTTCCGCGAATTCAATAATAATAACAATTTGAGATAAGTGGCGAAGCCAGCCTTGGAAATGAAGGTAAAAAAAAAATGCGATAAATATTTTGATATGTTTCGGTCACTGTTCGGACTCTCATCAGTGCCAGAATTAAATATTTATTAGGTCTGTACCAAACATACAAACAATGAAAAATAAATCGAACGAAAATAAATAAATTGACTTATAAATACATAAAAGAAGGTTTGTCTTGTAGAAGGAGACCCTCAATTTCAAATTAATTTTATAAGAGATAAAAGTAATGTCAATGTCGATAACATAGAATGAAACTTTATCAACAACGAAAATTAAGATCTTGTAAGAGGTTTGTAAATTTCACGAAATAAATTATTTTTATAACGGAGATCAACAGTATTTGGTACTCTGTTGATAAAAATGTTTTCAATTATTTTTCTACAATCTCTATTGATATCCATTGATAAAATCTCAAAATTATCCAAATCAAATTTATGTCCAGAAACAATGTACTGTTTAGTAAGTGCAGTATGATTAAATGAATCAGGATGGGGTCTTGATTTATGGATTCTTTGGAACTTGTTTAATTTTTTCTGATAAACCTTGTATGTAACGGCAAACTGTGAAATCAACATAAGATTGGTTTTTATTGAATTAGGATGCAAATCAGTGTTATATAATAAAAAAGTTTCTTTCTTTAAACATTTGTCGGTTAAATAGCTTCGGTTACAATTATCTTCTAAAGTAGATCTGAGCAAATTAATGTTTTTTATTCCAAAAGCTAAATCAGACATTCTCAGAATTATGTAAAAAAGGCCTGTGGCTAAGACAATTTTATAATAGATAGGGTGAAGAGAGTTGAAATTTAAGTAACGACCAGAACAGGTTTCCTTTCGTTATCTAAGAAATTAATTTTCTTTAATTTCTATAGCGAATTTAATATTGAGATTGTAAGAATTAAATTTTTCAACGATTAGAGACAGTGCGATTGGAGTTTTTCCATAAATAAATTGACAGATGCAGGTGAGAGGGGGGAACCCATAGCTAAGCCTTTTTTCTGTTTGTAGAAGAAGCCACCAAAATTTAAAAATGTGGAATTTAAACATAATTCAGTGCAATTTAAAAAATAATGAATAGGAATGTAATGAAGCTCAGAAATCTCAGGCTATCTGAAAATCACACATTTTAAAACATCAGGTATAGGAATGTTATTAAAAATGGAAACTACATCTAAAGAAAATAAAACGTGATTGGGTGGGATACTACATGACCTAATTTTTGTTACAAAGAATAAGCTATCTGTCACATGATAATTGTTTTTTTCCGACAACATTATTTAAAATTGTGGACAAACAGGTGGATAATT
>NC_046659.1:131747275-131751444 GCF_010883055.1 Belonocnema kinseyi | reverse complement strand
CATGACCTAATTTTTGTTACAAAGAATAAGCTATCTGTCACATGATAATTGTTTTTTTCCGACAACATTATTTAAAATTGTGGACAAACAGGTGGATAATTTGTATAGAGGACCATTATTTGTAGAAACAATAAGTCTAAGGAGGCATCAGACTTATGGATTTTAGGGAGGCCGTAGACCCTTGCAGTGATGTCTGAGTAAATTCTGAGTTCTTTAGCTTGTTAAGGAGAAATGAAATTATTAAATTCTAACTCAGAGACTAAATTATTGTTTTTATTGTAATGCAGAAGTGTATTCAAATTTCGATAAGGAATAAAGTTTTTAATTTTTTTAGGATATCAGACATTTTTTATGGGAATCAGTTTCAGATATAGCAATCGTAACATTACCTTTATCAGCATTAGTGAGCATTACATCTGAATTTCTGAGTTTGAACTCACGTATCACATTAGAATCCGGTATACATTCGAATTTAAGTCGATTTTGATATCTTAAAAAGGAAACATGCTTTATGATAATTTGGACACATTCATTTCCAATTAAAGTTTGAGAATCGCCATCTAAGTTAAAAATACCAGTTTCAATAGCAGCAATTATACTGGGTCGTGAGGTCAACAAATGATTAACCTAAAACATTGTCATTTATAGCAGAACGGATGTAATTAATTTCTTAATTTAGGTTATTAATCGATAAATCCAAGAAAAGACGATTTAATTTACATGGATTTTGAAAACGAAAAAATAAATGTTCGTCTTTTTAAATTTCAATTTCATATGTGAAGGAATCAAACCAAATCTTCTGCAGCGTAGCGGAAAAATTCGTTGACTGATAAGAATTGCTTGTTTGTATTTACATATTTTGATATAGTGTTCAAAATTTTGAGATTTTATCAATGCAGAACGATAGAGCTCGTAGAAAAATAATTGAAACCGTTTTCATCTAGGATGCAAAAGAAGTGGTCTTTACCGTATTTATTATTCTCTGGCAGAATTGGACAGAAGGAGCATATCTGATTATTCATTAGAAAAAAAACATTTTGCAATGTATTTATTATTCTAGAACTTTTGTCAATTTTTATTGCTTTGACTTGAAATTATAATATTTAGAATCAACACTGAAAAACAATCAAAAATAATTCTTGTTAAAATTATCTGTTTATAAAAAGAAAAATTTAATCTTTAAATGCGTATACTTATAATTCGGTGACAGGTAGTAAGAAAATTTTACAAAGTTTGTGTAGAAGATGCAAGTGGAGTTTTAAAGTGGAAGCCTATGACGTGACCAGGGCTGTAAGAGGTGCACTAGGGAGTATTTAAATAATTTTAAATGTCATCGTAGTTTGGAATTGTTCTTAAAAGGGAAACTGATGATAGGGTTGCAAGAGATCGAGGGAGTTTGTGTTTAGGAATTCGTGCATTCAAGGATGACAAGAATGGTTTTCGTAGTGCTGGTGGATGCGGGGGAGAGAAAATCGTGTCTGTAGGGCTGGAGTGAAGCAAATTAAGTTAGATAAAGGCAAAACTTGAGGTTGCGGCGGCAACAGTTTTTAAAGACATCTCTAGGTTGGAGAAGGTACTGGAAAGTAGCAGGGGTAAAGAAGAAAGATTATGATTTCTGCAGGCATATTCAGGAATTTGACTAATAAAAATGTTAGAGACGTGGGTAGAGAGAAAGGAATGGGATAGAATAGAGAGAAAGTTTTCAAGGGTGTATAGGTGGAGTCAAACAGGAGGCCGTCAAACTAAAGAGGAAAGAAGGGGCTAGTGGGGGAATTATAATCGGGTCAGGGATGGATTAGAGGAAGAAGCTCATGGAGAGGAAGAGATGGAGGGTGTGCAAATGAGGGCTCTAAAGATTGGAGGGGTAATGCATCAGTTTGTGACTGCGTACAATAAGGTTGGGATGGAAAAGATTAAAGAAAGGGTGGAAAACTTACTAAGGGAAATAGATGAGGGTTTTTTGGTACAGAGGGGTGGCTTTAATGCGAGAATTGGAGTGGAAGGGGGCCTGTACCGAGAGGTGAAGAGCTTTGGCAGAAAATCGAAGGATGAGATAATAAATAAAGAAGGGAAGATTCTAAGAGGCTCGATGAAGGACAAAGGCTAGGCGGTGGCAAATGATATGGTAAAAGGAACGAAGTGGGTTAATGCAAGTATGTGCGTAAGCTGGGTGTATCGACGATAGACTATGTGATTATGAATGTGCAAGGGTGGAAGGAGATGAAGAAATTCACAGTGGAAGAGAGGGTGGAATCAGATCATCAGACATTAAATTTTTTGGTACAGGGGGAAGCCAGCAAAAAGCAGGATGAGGGAGAAAGGTCGTTAGGGAAGACGGTGTCATAGGCGAGAGAGGTGATAAAGAGGTATCAGGAACAGTTGGGCAACGTAAGCTTTGAGAAGAAGTCTGTAAACAGGATATGGGAGGATCTAAAAGAGAAAGTGAAAGGTTATATGCAAAATAAGGTATTTAGGAAGAAGAAAAAAGCAATGGTGAAGCCGTGGTGAGTTAGGAAATGTAACATGATAAAGAGAAAGGTGAAGAAAAAGTACAGGAAGTTGAAGGAGGGAAACGCGAAAAGGAAGGAGTACGTAGAAATGAGGAAGGAGTTTAGGGCGATTTGGATGAAGAAGGAACAGAAAAAGAATAAATAGCTGGTAGAGGAATTGAGACGAGTTAAGACAGAAGAAAACGTGTGGAAGATAATTGACAGGTTTAGAAAACGTTACGTGGGGATAAGTGAGAAGATAGGGAGCGACGATTGGAGGAAATTTTTCAAGGATGCCTTTCAGAAGTCAGATATGCGAAAGAGAAATAAGGGGAGTACAGGGAGGAGGGACGTAGATAAAAAGGAGCTGAATGACGAGCAGACATAGAAACAGATAAGGAAGTTCAAAAAGTCCAAGGCAGCAGCGATGCATGGACTAGAGAATGAAGCTTGGCTGGTTGGAACACAAGAGGTAAAGCAGAGGTTGAAGGGGGTATTGAAAAATGTATGGAGGAAGGAGGGATTCCCAAAAGGGTGAAGAAAGCGGTTGATCGTGCCACTGTATAAGAAAGGGATTTGCGTCTTGCAGAACGTTGTGGATAGAGAAACTACCCAAGGAAAGTGCCAAAGTACAAAGGGAATTTCTGAGGGATTCTGGATGTATAGGGGGTTGAGGTAAGGGTGCCCGCTTAGTCCAACGCTATTTGCAATTTGGATCACAGAAATGAAAAGTAAGCTAGCGGCCTGAGCGGCAGGAGCAGTTAGGGTGGGAGGAGTCAAGGTATGGTTACTCGCATATGCAAATGACATAGTGCTGCTAGCAAAGGTGGGAAGGCTTTAAAGGAGATGATGAAAAGGTTGCGAACATACTTGGACAAAAATAGGTTAGAGCTAAATGCGGACAACTCAAAGGTTGTGGTGTACAGAAAAGAAGGTGGAAGTCATAATAGAGGGTAGTGAAAGTGGAAGGGAAAAGCGGTGCCGGAGGTGAAAGTGTTTGTGTACCTAAGCTTTCTGTTTCAAAGGAATGGGGAGGTGGATGCTTATATAAAAGACAGGGTGGAAAGGGCAAATGTGGTGATGAGGTCGGTGTAGAAGTATAAACGAGGTCGTTCGCATAGAATTTTATGAGGAAGATGAAATTGTTTACTTCCCTAGTGATGATTGTGTCATTTTACGGAGTGGAGGTGTGGAGGTGTGGAGGTGGAGATTAAATGAGTAGGTGAACAGGACAAAGAAGAGGTATGTAAATTGGATACTAGGGTTGGCAAGGAATACGCCAAACTATATTTTCAGGGCGTACACAGGAAGAACGAGTTTAGGAATTATAACAGTTTGTTGAACGGACGTAGTGGTGCAAAGATGGAGGTGGAAACGAAAAGGTATTTTAGAACGAATGAATTGCAGATGGATGAAGTGAGAAGAATGCACGAGGAAGAAAGGTATATGAGATGGTTCAAAAGAGTGGCACTGGAAAAGAGAAGGCAGAAGAAGAGGGGAGAATAAGAGATTCAAGTAATTACAGGAACTATGTGTGGATTATGCCAAGGGAGAGAGCGCTGTATTTGTGAGAGAGAGGAAAGCAAGGAAGTCAGGAAATTAAAACGAAAATCAGGTGCAGTTGCATGGAGAATTATAATAGCTTCTGGCTTTCTAGAGAGAAGAGGATGTGTGAATTGT
>NC_046659.1:131739154-131747175 GCF_010883055.1 Belonocnema kinseyi | reverse complement strand
AAAGCAAGGAAGTCAGGAAATTAAAACGAAAATCAGGTGCAGTTGCATGGAGAATTATAATAGCTTCTGGCTTTCTAGAGAGAAGAGGATGTGTGAATTGTGGGTGAAGGGGGATGCAAAAGTTGAGGATTGGTTGCAGGAATTTGAACAGATGTAAAGGAGTGGGATAAGCATGGATGTAATGTTGCATGGAAAGGGGGAAAAGGGGGAGTAGCATGTGCGAAGGGGGTGTTGGTTAAGATGGTGAAGAAGAGAAGAAAAGAGGGAGAGGAATAGAGAAGGAAGGATTGTAAATACGAGAGGAAGTAGATGTAAGGAAACTGTGAATATTGTAAATAGTAGTTAAGTATTAGGCGTTAGCTGCGGAGACAGAGAATGGCAATGCGTGGTATAGCGAGGAAACAGAGACATGCGTAAGAGGTAAGGCGAGGCGCAGCGAAGAAGGTTAGAATATAGAGACGACCGGATGAGTTATAAGGTGTTGATGAATGTTAATTCGTAATAGTTAGTGGTAAAAAAATGTATAAAACAAAACTCTCGTTAAAAATCTATACCCCACGTATGGATTCAAACTGTCCTAATTTATACTTTTTTCATTCATGCCTCGAATCACGGCGAAGGTTTTAAAAATTAATTATCCAAATTTTCCTTTATAATTCGCAATAAATAATATCGTACTGAGCAATATTTAATGAAGATACTAAAATTATTCATAATGCTCATTACAGAAGTACGCATATAAAATAATTCATTATGTAATTAGAAATTTTTTGTTTCATAGAAGATATATTATTATAATTTATTATTATAATATTATATTAACAAGGATTAATTTAAATAATACCAAATAGGATTTTCATCTGAAAACTTTCTTATTATCAGTTGAATTCTTGTTATTAGTATCACAGTATTTATTAAAAAATGAAAAATAATTTTTTTTCTTTTCAAACAAAACATACTTTTCTAAGTGAATAATATGTTACAAAATGTATTTGATGAATTTATCAAAATTTTATTAATGTGAAAGTATGCAACTAAAATATGACGCTCAGTACAAAATCCTTTCCAAAAACTGTAACTATCCTCTATTCAATATCACATAAACTTGTTGACCTATCGTGGGTTTTTTGAAATTTAGTTAGGTTTTGAATGTTTTTTTATTAATTTTTATTATCTGTTGCGACGAAAGTGCTATTAGTGAAATTTAATATTTTTTAAAAGTTGATATAGATATTGTTTAAGGGTTGATATGGTTAGATCTGGTTTTAAGTCAAGAAAATACTTTTCCCAAGCAATTTAAAGTCCATTGATTGAAGTTCAAGTATTTTTTTATTAAAAAGAGGTGACACTTTAAGTCAAATAAGCGCACCCTACATTGCATCAATTATTTTTTGGAAACGAAAAGATGAATTTGTATTATAAGAAAATATTTATGTGATTCTGATATGTGATATATTTTTCAGGAAAAATTTAACACTGAGAATTAAACAATCAGCTATCCTGGCGGAAAACGCGCAACTCGTTCAAAGTGGCGTTCCTGGTTCAAATCTAATTTGAGGAAGGTTTTGCGTGTTTGAGATATGAATATCCAAAACTTTTAATCATTTAGTAAATTCCTTTAAAAAAAAATTCGCTAGCGATTTTTCGAATCTCAGATTGCGGGTTTTTGGTTGGAATTCAAGGGTTCGAAAGGTTGATTCCAGTATGGAACATTTTGTTAAATAATTAGATTTTACAGAAAGTCAGTAAAAGGTGAAATCCTCGATTACTAAAAAAAGAACGAATTTAAGGTCAGATTGTCAAGATTCAAATAGTTACATCAAAATTGGAAATTTGTAATAAATTACTAGATTTTCCTTATTGTGAATGTGAAAGACTTCTAGTCATAGAACATGAGTTGTAAATCGACATTCAAAAGTGCAGCTGAAATTTTGGAAAATATGTTGAATTTGTATATTTTAGAGTAAAAAAAAATACAAATTATTATTTCTAAATTTTTTAAATTGAAAAAAATCTTAAATTTATAGCTTTTAATTGCGTGATTAGATATCCATGCAAAAAAATTGATAGTTGTGTTCTAGGTTAACTATAATGGTTTATTTCTCAACAAGAACTTCCTGCTTAGCTATCTCATCCTGATAAATAATTCTATATTAATATTAAGACGACTGAAATCTCACTTCACAATTTGAAAATGAATTTTGACTAAGCATGGCAGTTAAACTAAAAATAGGCTTTGAAAATTGTAGGCTCTATCAGTATAGAAAATGCAGAGAAGGAATAAGAAAAGACTGAGAGGATTATTTTAGTGAACTTTTTATTTTTATTTCTCATATATGTTATTGTTATACGAGGTCTGTTAAAAAATACGCGGATTGAGGTCATAAAAAAGTACTTTATTTGGAAGTTACACGTCTGGGTCTCCTTCAAAATACTCCTTGTTCAAACAGTTCTGGTGCGCTTCTTTTGTGATGGCTTTCAACTCCTTCGTCGCATTTGCCTTAATCTTCAAAATCGTCTCAAAACTTTTTCCTTTGAGGTTTTTTTTTAGTTTTGGAAACAAGAAAATGATTCATCGCCGGTTATTATTCGTGACAAAAAGTTCTCATCTTCATCTGAACGATCAAGCAGTTCCTGACAAACCCGGACGCGATTGACTTTTTGGTCGCCGGTCATGAGACGTGGCACAAATTTCGCAGTGACGCGGTGCATCTTCAATTTTTCGGTCAAAATCTCGAAACAAAGAAATAAAATGTTTGTTAAAAATTTGACGAAAATCTTATTAAATGTGTTGATAATATACAAAAATCGCTTGATTCATGTATTTAGACTTAAACGCAAGCCTAAGTTGAAGTTTCCGTTGAAAGGCTATCAAGATGATTATTATTAATACATACTTATTGAAGTCAATTATTCGAAAAAAATGTATTGGTGAATTTATTAAACTTCTAATAATGCTAAACGATAGATTATAATTATTTCTTATCTTGCACTAGTTTGTCTGACTCTTAACTCTGTTAATACTTTAATTTTTTAAGGGTGCAATACAAAATGGTTTTGATTTAAAATTTATTCCAATTTTAAACTCTTTATTCTTAATTTTTGTTGTTGTTTATGCCTCCTAATGGAAATTAGTATTTTTCCCTAGATGTTCTAATTAGGTAGTCATCTTCATTAAAAATATAGCATCATACGCAGGCTAAAGGCCTTGAAAAATCTATCTATGGGTCTACAATAGCCTGTTCTATAATATGGCTAATCTTAAATAATACATTGGGAAAGTAAAATTAATGTAGAATTAAACAAATTTTAATTAATAAATATATACTTAAAAAATAAACAAACATACTCCTACGGTTGACTTCTGTGCCCCACCACGAGGCGCGATGTGACGACATCATCAGCCGATGTGATAGTGAAAAAGAACATCAGTTAGCTGTCATGTAAAGCATAAACTTACGGGAAAAAATACAATTTGGTTACTATTTAATAATATATAAAACTAAATCATTGCACATAATTTCTTGTTACTTTGTATTTAATACACAAAAGAAATTTTCTTTTCAATTCTAAACTGGTCGTTTTGACACACTTCCCCTAACTGATGTAAACAGTGTACAGTATGTATCAGGATTTTTTTTTAGGATTTTATGTAATGAGGATAAGCAAAATCGCCAGGTTAATAGTTATTAATATTTGTTTGCTCGATAAAAATGCAAGTAGTTGAAGGAAACATTCTTAAAGTTGGTTTGCGCGTTAAGAAAAATGCAGCCAATCGCAAAATGTATTGTATGTGTGAAAATTATTTTAAATCAAAATTTCCTGTAAAGATCGCCTAGGTGTGTGAGTTTATTCTTTTAATTTTCTAATTTGTTTTTAATAGTCCCGCGTACGTGGATTAAGAGGGTAGCGAATATAATAGAAGAAAAAGTTAAACAGCGTAAGGATTAAAAGAAGAGGATATCGGGTAGGAAAAGGACAAACGCAATGAAGTACAAAAGAGAGAAAAAAGAAAAGGCAACCAGGAAAAATTGTATTGTGATGAGAGGATTGAAGCAAAAGACACAAGAAGAAAGAGCAGGTATGAAAGCGCTGCTACAGAATATAGGGTTAGTTAAAGGCAACGTTTGGTGAAACTAGGTTGGTGGGGTGAAGAGGGAACAAAGTGGCGTTTATAGAATTGGAGAGCTGGGAAGAAAAGTTAGGTTTAATGGAAAGCAAAAGAAGGATAATGGATAAGAAGGTTTTTATCGATCACGATTGGGTGAGAAAGGAAATGGATGTCCAAAAAATGCTAAACAACAGGTCCAGGAAGCAGACGAGTGAAGGGAGGTCGGCGCTGGTAGGATATCGAAAAAGTAGATGAGAAACTGTGGATATGATAAGTAAGTCTAAAGTATAAGGCAGGGGGGGGGGCTAAAGCAGTTTGTAGGAGTGGTAAAGGTGCTGCGCTAGAACTTTTCATACAGCGAACTATGTTACAATAAACCATTATTTTGATATAACTTAATAAAGTAAACTCGATTATTCTAATAAGCTAGAAATGACAAATGACCCTCCTAGAAGAATAAGGCGTATATTTTCCTATTAAATTAATATCGAATAAAGATAGCGTTTTAATAGTATTTTGCGCATTTTATTTGAAAATGTCTTCTGATTAGATGTTTCGGACCAACTGGAGTCTCAGCTTTTTCTTCTGCGGTAAGTAGGGTAACAGTGCCACTTTCCATGTTTATTTTCGCCCGTGTTCTAGCTCCATAAGAAGTATCATAAATATACATTCCGGCAAGAAGATTAGGATCCTCTAATATTGCGAAGATATCACCGGTAGACGTTGAGAGAACAATTTTTTCTTGGGTTGGTACAGGGATGTAGCGATTTCTTCCTACCCTCAGTTCAAGTCCAGTATCAGGAGGAAAAGTTAATCTTTGAAGTTGGAATATCCGTTTTGAGGCCGTTCTAGAAGTTAACCAAATAAATGGAAGTTTATCAAGATTATGTCCAGGTCCATTATGAGAAGGAAGCCGGTCGGGTAGATTCATACACTTAGTAGGAGGAAAAGGCCTTAAATACGAACTCTTGCGCAAATAACAATCTCCGGGAGGAGGAGACCTGGACCTGGACCTCAGAGGAGGAGGAGATCTTTCAGGAGAATCAGAACTTCCGGTACGAGGAACAATAGAAATAGAGCCAGAATTAGATACAGACTCGGACTGTAAACACAATTCTGCAACAAGAAATAGAGAATGATATTTTTTCAAAATATATTCCTGAAGGTCATTAGTGATTTCCTTCTTTTCGTAGTAGATTTAATTTTAAAATGTAACATTTGAATCCCAAGCTACCTAAATTTCATAAATTGATTTAGTTTATAAATATCCATGAGTCAATGCAAGGATTTTCTTCCAGTCAAAAAATACAAAACGGCCAAAAGTAAAAAACGAGCTAAGCAGTGATAAAAATGTAGCAAACAAATACAATTTTAGAAATTGAGGCGAATTTTCATAAAATTTTCAACCGAAAATTGGTAGTATAAGATTCGTAAAACGCGCGCCGTAACTACTGTTTTTTAAAGAAATTCAACTTCATAATAAAACTGTGCAACGCTAATGCTTCCCAGTGGGCACAAAATTTGGCAACGTCTTTAAGACATCGTTACGACATCTTTAGGACAACTTTACGACATCTTATGTCCATGTCGTTAAGGTGTCTTTACGATATCGTAAATAAGTCGAGTGATCGGACGATGTCCTTACGATATCGCAAAGACGCCGAAACGACATGGACATAGGAAGTCGTAAAGTTGTCGTAAGGTTGTCGTAACGATGGCGTGAAGACGTCGCTAAATTTTGTGCCCACTGGGTTGTTTTATTTTTCGCCCCACGTTCATATTACCTGATTAAAAAACACCTTATTCTGCTTTTCGTAAAAATTTATCATGGCTGTACATCAAAATCTCTCAAGAAATACCCTTTACACAAAAAAGTTGATTGTAGAAACTTTTCATTACAGAAACTTGGTATTATCGAAAGCGAATAATGGGCTCCACGACACTTTACCGTAAACCCCTTTCCCGCAGAGTAGGCGGAGTGGGTATGGGGGTGGCGATATTATTTCAAATGGGTACCCATATTCTGTGTTGCCAATTTCAATTCTTTATTAAAACTTACGGATCTTTTTAATGCGGAATCTGTAACAGGAATAAAAATTTAGGCTGGCATTTGAAAATTCAAGATTACCACACAGCCTGCCCTCAGGTAGTAAGATCTAGGGTAAATTTGTACAAATTCGCTTTTCCCCTTCGAAACAAAATTTGTATTTCTAAAATTTTTGTTAGGAAGTGTATCCCTTGAGATATTTTGATATCTTGAATTAAATGAAAATACCCTGTGTAGTTAAGACATTGTTGTAAATATTATTTATATTTTTAATTTTTTTAAGAACACATCCGTTTTTTCTTTCTATAACCTAGGACTCAGTGAATTATGTTTGAAGTTGGAACCCGTAAAGTATGAAATTCAATTTAAGTAAGAGCAATAAAAGATTATATTTTATAGTTCTTATATCATGATTTTCACCTGCCTTGAACATGTGCTCGTCAGATATTTGTGTTTCATAATTCGGACTCAAGAATAACACGCTCGTTAAAAATGTTGCGAAAATGTGATCAAAGCTGTCTGATAAGATAAAAAGTCTTTCGATTCGTGTCAACATAAAGAAGCATGAGATAATTTTTCCATAGTAAGGCTATTATGAAAAAACTATTTATATACATTTTTCAAATATTTTTTTCCAATTAGCCTGAGTCACTTGTATTTTTTTCGCGAAGTCCCTTAAATCAAATAAAAACCATCTTTTCAAAAACTATTTGCTCTTAAAGAACTCCAGCAGCAACTCCTGCTAAAAAGGAAGCTAAAATGATAAATGGTCTCCAAAGGAACACCAAAAATGAGAGATACTAAAATTATAGATATTGGTCTTTCTTTAATGAAACATATATTTTGCCCTACTTCAGCAAATTGTTATTTGTGTATTTCTAGAATATTTTTTTTATAAAGATATATTATTATATTATTATATTTACCAAAATAATTGAGAATAACTATCGCCAATGGCAGCAAGAGAGTAGGAAGCATCTTCATGCTCGTTGCATAAGGCGACACTCTTTGCTGTATAAATAAATAATTTAGTTCAATGTGAATCTAATTTTTCTCTGCTATCTTATAACAACACATATTTTATGCTATTATTCTTTTTCCCTCTATTACCTATTCCTCGGGCTTCTCATTGTGCAATGTTTGTATTTTTCTTATCAGCCACATTAAAAAATTGTATTATCTCAACCAGGCTTCGCTTGTAAAAATAAAGCGATTATTTCTCCATTATGCCTCTATGTAAATTAACAAAAATCGAAGTAATGTTTTTTATTCTAAATGCTAAATCAGACATTCCTAGAATTATGTAAAAAAGGCCAATGGCTAATGCAATTTTATAATAGATAGGATGAAAAGAGTTGAAATTTTAGTAACGACCAGACCAGGTTTTCTTTTGTTGTCTAAGAAATTAATTTTCTTCAAATTCTATAGTGAATTTAATATTGAGATTGTCAGAATTAAATTTTTCAACGATTAGAGACAGTGCGATTGGAGTTTTTCCATAAATAAATTTACAGATGCAGGTGAGAGGGGGGAACCCATAGCTAAGCCTTTTTTCTGTTTGTAGAAGAAGCCACCAAAATTTAAAAATGTGGAATTTAAACATAAGTCAGTGCAATTTAAAAAATAATGAATAGGAATGTAAGGAAGTTCAGAAATCTCAGGCTATCTGAAAATCACACATTTTAAAACATCAGGTATAGGAATGTTATTAAAAATGGAAACTACATCTAAAGAAACTAAAACGTGATTGGGTGGGATACAACATGACCTAATTTTTGTTACAAAGAATAAGCTATCTGTCACATGATAATTGTTTTTTTCCGACAACATTATTTAAAATTGTGGACAAACAGGTGGATAATT
>NC_046659.1:131725509-131739054 GCF_010883055.1 Belonocnema kinseyi | reverse complement strand
AAAGCAAGGAAGTCAGGAAATTAAAACGAAAATCAGGTGCAGTTGCATGGAGAATTATAATAGCTTCTGGCTTTCTAGAGAGAAGAGGATGTGTGAATTGTGCGTGAAGGGGGATGCAAAATTTGAGGATTGGTTGCAGGAATTTGAACAGAAGGAAAGGAATGGGATAAGCATGGATGTAATGTTGCATGAAAAGGGGGAAAAGGGGGAGTAGCATGTGCGAAGGGGGTGTTGGTTAAGATGGTGAAGAAGAGAAGAAAAGAGGAAGAGGAATAGAGAAGGAAGGATTGTAAATACGAGAGGAAGTAGATGTAAGGAAACTGTGAATATTGTAAATAGTAGTTAAGTATTAGGCGTTAGCCGCGGAGACAGAGAATGGCAATGCGTGGTATAGCGAGGAAACAGAGACATGCGTAAGAGGTAAGGCGAGGCGCAGCGAAGAAGGTTAGAATATAGAGACGACCGGATTAGTTATAAGGTGTTGATGAATGTTAATTCGTAATAGTTAGTGGTAAAAAAATTGTATAAAAAAAGCTTGAAGTGTAAGCATCGCAATTTTTTAAGGCCAGCAGCCCGAAAAATAAACGTTTGTCTATTCAAAGTAATCTATGATTGGTACTAGGCTAGACTGAAATCCAATGCAGTATCTGTTCTTCCGTTATATTATTAATGAAATAATACAACTCCCGAATTTTATCGATTCTAGTAATCACAATAAAGTGTAAAAAGGGTGGTTTAAGTTAACATTTCTTTTTACTTTCTTGTATATTTTGTTGTTATATATATATTGGTTTCTATTTTTCTATAAAGTCAATATCATATAAAAGATTACGCTCTAAACGAGTTTTACGCATTTTATTTGAAAGTGTCTTCTGATTAGATAATGAGCACCAACTGGAGTGTCTCTGATTTCCCCTACGGACAACGGGGTAACAGTGGTACTTTCCATATTTATTTTCGCCCGTGTTCTACCTCCATAAGAAGTATTAGAGACATACATTCCGGCCAGAAAATTAGGACTCTCCAAAATTGCAAGGACGTCACCGTCGGATGTTGATAGAACAATTTGTTCTTGGGTTGGTACAGGGATGTAGCGATTTCTTCCTACCCTCAGTTCAAGTCCAGTATCAGGAGGAAAAGTTAATCTTTTGAGTTCGAATATCCGTTTTGAGGCCGTTCTAGAAGTCAGCCGTATGAATGGAAGTTTATCAAGTTCATGTCCAGGGCCACTATGAGAAGGAAGCCTGTTGGGTATATTCATGCATCTAATAGGACGAGGAAGTCTTGAAGAAGAAGATTTGTTACGAGAACAATATTCGGGACGAGGAGACATGGAACTGGACCTCAGAGGAGGACGAGACCTCCCAGGAAAATCAGAACTTCCGGTACGAGGCACAACAGAAATAGAGCCCGAATTAGATGAAGACTCGGACTGTAAGCTGAATTCTGCAGCAAGATACAGAGAATTACGTTTTTTAAAAGAACTTAAGGCAAGATAAAATGGGCATACTGAAAAATTGGTCAGAGTTTCGAAATAAGGCATTCAATGAATTCAATTCAAAATCTTAATTTAGGTAGGAGTTTGAACCTAAATTTACAACCTTATTAAATATTGTTTTCGACTCTATCTACCGTCCTTTTTAAATGTAATTCACAATTCTTTTTCACAATAATCGATACATTTTATTTCAGCTAAACCTAATTCACAACACTAATTAAAAAGTTAACGATCATCAATGGCAGCAACAGTTTTCGTAGCTAATATTCAAATTCAAGATCTTTCACGTTTGTTGCCTAAATTGCAACAGGTATTTTTAGAAATGAACTAAATTTGTGAGTATTTAACGAAATGCAACTATTAAAATGTTTATAAGCAATTAATTCCGCGGCAGCTTTGGATGATTAAGCTTTTATTTTTTTAAACTAATTTGAACTTCTTACCCGTATAAGATGCTCTGCAAAATTTGCTACAAAATGAGGTTTTATAAACTTAAATTATTATTAAAATCATCACTCCTTCATATTAAATATATTATATAAACGAATTTTGAAATTTTTAATTCTAATAGATAAAAATGATTAAGCTTTTATTTAGAAAGACTTATTTGAAATTTTATCCTTGTCAGGTGGTTGAGTCAATACGAGGGGCTTCTTCCAGGCGTAAAGAACAAATATATGGCCAAAATTTTAAAAACCAATCTGAGCTGTGATAAAAATCTACCAAATAGAAGTATCTCAAGCAATACGCCATTGAACGGATTGAACTTGTCATCGTGAGATATTTTTTTATTTCATAATTTAGAATAAGGAACAAAACTCTCGTTGAAAATCCATACCCCAGGTATGGATTCAAACCGTCCTAATTTATACTTTTTGCATTCCTGCCTTGAATCACGATGAAGGTTCTGAAAATTAATTATCCAAATTTTCCTTTATACTTCGAATTAAATAATATCGTACTGAGCAATATTTAATGAAGATACTAAAATTATTCATTATTCTCATTACAGAAATACGCATATAAAATAATTCATAATGTAATTAGAAATTTTTTGTTTCATGAAAGATATATTATTATGTTATTATATTTACCATAAGAACTGAGCATAACTACCACTAAATACAAAACTAGAGGAAAAAACATTTTCATTTTTTCTGAATAAGAAGATACTGATTACTGTCTTGAAGAAAAATTTATTTAACAGCGATTTTTTTGGCAATCACTTGACAACGAATTTCTATGCAATAACTCTTATCTCGTTTATTACATATGCCTCGAGTTTAACATTTTAAGATATTTTTATTTCACTTATGAGTCTGATTTTAAAAATTTGCTTATTCAAACCATGCTTTGCTCGTAAAAATCAAGTCATCATTTTTTAGTGCGCGTCCATAAAAATTAACAAGGATTAATTTAAATAATATGAATTAGGATTTTCATCTGAAAACTTTCTTATTATCAGTTGATTTATTGTTATTACTATAGTATCACAGTATCTACTTAAAAATGAAAAATAAATTTTTTTCTTTTCAAACAAAAAATACTTTTCTAAGTAAATAATATTTTACAAAATGTATTTGATGAAATTATCAAACTTTTATTAATGTTAAAGTATGCAATGGAAATATGACGCTGAGTACAAAATCCTTTCCAAAAACTGTAACTATCCTCTATTCAATATCACATAAACTTATTGACATATCGGTGAGTTTTTTTTTTAATTTAGTTAGGTTTTGAACGTTTTTTTTATTAATTTTTATTTTTTCTAGATCGATAGAGAAAAGTTATTTGTATTACAGATTTACATGTAGTTTGGAGATTAGAGATTCAGGTTTTTATTATTTTTCTAAATTTAAGGAGTTTTTTATTTACAACTTACCATAAACACCACAACTAAGTAGGTTAGTAAGTTGAGTTGGGTCAACTCTGGTATTTTTATTATCTTTTGCAACCAAAGTTCTATTAGAGAAATTTAATATTTTTTGAAATTTGATATATATATATATATAGATATTGTTAAGGGGTTTATTTGGTCAGATCTGATTTTAAATCAAGAAAATACTTTTCCTAAGCAATTTAAAGTCCATTGATTGAAGTTCAAATATTTTTTTATTAAAAAGAGGTGACATTTTAAGTCAAATAAGCGCACCCTACATCTTATCAATTATTTTTCGGAAACGAAAAGATGAATTTTTATTATAAGAAAATATTTCTGTGATTCTGATATGCGATATATTTTTCCGAAAAAATTTAACATTGAGAATTAAACAATCAACTATCCTGGTGGGAAACGCGCAACTCGTGCTAATTTGCGTTCCTGGTTTAAATCTAATTTGAGGGAGATTTTGCGTGTGTGAGATATGAAAATCCAAAACTTGTAATCATGTAGTAAATTCCTATACAAAAAAATTAGCTAGCGATTTTTTGAATCTCAGATTGTGGATTTTTGGTTGGAATTCAAGGGTTCGAAAGGTTGATTCCAGTATGGACCATTTTGTTAAATAAGTAGATTTTAAGGAAAGTCAGTGAAAGGTGGAATCCTCGAGTACCAAAAAAAGAAGTTTCAAAAATGCAGCTGCAATTTTAGAAATTATGTTGAATTTGTATATTCTAGAGTAAAAAAAAATACAAATTATTATTTCTAAATTTTTTTTAATGAAAAGAATCTTAAATTTATAGCTTTTAATTGCGTGATTAGATATCCATGTAAGTCACTGCGAAGGAACTTTACTAGTCACAAAGTATAATATTAAGTGAAAATTAAAAAAATATATAAAGGTAGTTAATTTGAAAGCTGTATTGCATTGGCCGATTTACATCAGGGTCGATACAAGGGGGTATTTAAGTAGTAGAGTATAAATCTGAGGTCACAATTTAAAAAAAAAATGTTTATGGAAAATTCTTTTTAAATAATTTATCATATTTAAGTCCAATGTCAAACAAAGTGGAATAGTTAGGACGTTACACGTCTGGGTCTCCTTCAAAATACTTTCCTCCCCAACGCACACACTTGTCTCAACGGAGTTTCTCCTTGTTCAAACAGTTCTGGTGCGCTTCTTTTGTGATGGCTTTCAACTCCTTCGTCGCATTCACCTTAATCTCCGAAATCGTCTCAAGTCATTTTCCTTTGAGGGTTTTTTTTTTTTAGTTTTGGGAACAAGAAAATGATTCATCTACGGTTATAATTCGTGACACAAAGTTCTCATCTTCATCTAAACGATCAAGCAGTTCCTGACAAACCCGGACGCGATTGACTTTTTGGTCGCCGGTCATCAGACGTGGCACAAATTTCGCAGTGACGCGGTGCATCTTCAATTTTTCGATCAAAATCTCGTAACAAGATCCAACTGATATCCCACACTCTTCGGCAAGCTCCCTAATGGTCAGATATCGATTTTCGGGCAACAGAGTGTTGATTTTATCAACGTGTTGGTCGTCAGTTGACGTTGAAGGACGCCCAGGACACTCATCATCAGTAATTGACTGCCGGCCACCCTTCAAACATGCATGCCACTTGAAACATGCAGTAAGCTTCACGGCAACATCACCGTAGGTCGTGTTGAGCATGGACAATGTTTCAGTTGCAGATTTCCCGAGTTTCACACAAAATTTTATAGCTGGAATACCGCGGAATACCGCGTTTTAAACAGCTGATCTGTACGAACTGAGCGACACTAAGCGGATTCTCCTGAAAGCAACTCGAGCCGCGAAATTCAAACAGTCCGCGTATTATGTTAACAGACCTCGTATATTGTTTCCTACTCATTAGGTAATGACGTACGCCAATTACAGAAGAATTAGGTTTATATTTCTTGTTTATTTAATATGGACTAAAGGATTGCGTTTTACAACATGTTTAATGCATTTTATTTGAAAATTTCTTCTGATCATTTGAAAGGGACCGACAGGAGTCTCTCTGATTTCTCCTGGGGTCAATAGGGTAACAGTGCCACTTTCGATGTTTATTTTTGCCCGAGACCTACCTCCGTAAGAAGTATCATAGACATACATTCCGGCAAGAATATTATAACTCTCCAATATTGCAAAGGCGTCACCGTCAGACGCTACGAGCACAATTTGTTCTTGGTTTGGTACAGGGATGAAGCGATTTTCTCCTGCTCTCAATTTAAGTCGAGTATCGAAAGGAAAAGTGAATCTTCGAAGTTCGAATATCCGTTTTGAGGCCGTTTTGGAAATCAGACGAATAAATGGAAGCTTATGAAGTTCATGTCCAGGTCCTTTGTATGAAGGGAGCAGGTCAGGTGGATGCATGCACCTGGTAAGTTGAGGAGACACTGAAGACGAAGACTTCTCGGTAGAACCATTTTCGGCACGACAAGACCTGGATCTGGACCTCCTAGAATGAGGAGACCTCTTCGGAGAATCAGAAGTTTCGGTACGAGGAATGCCAGAATAAGAGCCAGAATTAGGTAAAGACTCTGACTGCAAGCTTAATCCTGCAACAAGCAACAGAGAATTAAATTGTTTTGAAGTAACTTTTTCGAGATAGAATGCACATAGCGCTATATTTTTCAGGGGTTTAAAACCAGGCATTCAATCAATACATTTTAAAATCTCAATTGAGGTGGACATTTTAAACTAAATATAGAAACTTAGTGAAATTTTGTAGCCATTTTCCTCGTGTACCGTACATTTTGAATACAGTTTACAATTATTATTTTTTGTTGCTCTTATTGCTTTTGCAACGAATTTTAAGTTTGAGTTGAATCTATGAAAGTCTTGATACTGAACCCTTTTAAAAGCTAGACAATTTCTTCATACTGTTGCTGTGATTAGCAGCGTATTGTGGAAGAAAGTACACATTCTCTTTCAAGCTCTATAAAACGTTAAATTTTTGTCTGATTTTACATTTTTTATTGAGTTTAGGTGCTTTATTTATGATGCTTTAGCTTTAATCTATTAAGATATTTATTAAATAATAGTGCAATATAAAAAATTTAATTTTACTAAAACTGCTTTTGTATGACGATTGGAGGAGAATTCAATCACCTATAAAAAGTGCCAAATCTTTTTAAAAAAAATATTTATTAAACAAAAAAAAGAAGGAAAACAAAATTAATTGGAAATGTTGTACTATTCTAATTAATAGTGTGATGATTATTGCGGTGTTTTACTTTATTGTTTATGGCTACCATCCCTGCCGCCCTCAGACTGCAGGTTAAATTGTTTCAGAGTGACTTTTCCACACTAAAACCATTTTTTTTAAAATATAAATGTTGTCTCCTTGTGTGAGTTAAAAAAGCACCCTTTATAGTTTATACATAGTGGAAAAAATTATTTATAATATTTAATTTCATTTTTAAAGAACGCATTTTTTTCCTATTTCCAATAAACTAGTTCCCAGTTAAATATTTTTGAAGTTTGAAATCGCAAAGCAGAAAATTCAATATCAATAAGAATATTATTGGAATGATGTGCTATAGTTCTTATCTCATGAGTTACATGTGCCTGACACTTGTCCTTGTGAGATATTTGTATTTCATTATTCAGGCAAAAGAATAAGATTTTTGTTAAAACTTTGCAAAAAATCTTATTGAAGGTAGCTGATAAGAAAAAAAATCGCTTGATTCGTATTGACTTAAAAAGTAGCCAAAGATAATTTTTTTCTTATAAGAGACTATTTTAAACATAATTACTCGAATACATTTTCAAAATAATGTTTTCGTCAGCATATATCACCTTGCTGCACTTTCAAGAGGTATCTTAGAGGACATAAAAAACAACTTTTTAAAGACTATTTGCTTTAAAAGAATTCGAGCAGCAAATATTGCTGAAAATAAACCTGAAATGATGAATAGTTTCTCAAAGAACTCAAAGTATGAATTCTAACACTTTTAGTGGAAAAAATTTTTGTCTTATCTATCTTGACTTACTTCAAAAATTTCACAAGTGAATCTTAAATCTCACTCTTAATAATTAGGATACTAAAATTGTAGGCATTAGTAATTCTTAAATAAAAGGTAGTTCAAATGAGGTTTGGCAATTTAAAAGGTTATTTTAAAAATCTAAAGTTTTTATTTACGCCTGTCCCAAAATCGCGGGACTGTTTGAAAATATATAATATACACTTGCGATATCACGTTAACACTTCGTTTTTATTTTAGGTTAGGTATTTCCATAATTCATTATATTCGTTTCAGAAAAGAATAACAAACATTTGCTGATATTTCTTTTTATAATTATTTGTAGTATTTATTAATTTGAAATAGTCTTACGCTTTTTGGATAATTCGCAACTTATACGTAAACCTGTATCAATATAAAGAAGCAAGAGACTGTAAAAATATTTGGGCAATCTGCTGCTGATCAAATTCAGACCTAAGAATTTAGAGTGATTTTAAAGATATGAAAAGATGTTAATATATTTCAACAACATTTGAGAGGTTTTAGATGTCAAAGTTTACAAGTGACTTCAGAGTATTGGAAATATATTTTAGAATACCAAGAGATTTTGTAAGGTTTGTGAAACTCCCAAAGTGCTATATCAATTTAAAGGGACTTCAAAGTAATTGAAAGATATAACTTTTTACTTCCAGGGATTTAAGTTAACATATATTGCGCTTCAATTTGAAAAATTTTATTTGCGTAGTTCTTATATATTTTTTAAATTAAATATATATTATGATATTATATTCACCAAAAAAATTAAGGATAACCAATGCCAATAAAAGGGCGAGGATAGAAAGCGTCTTCATTTTTTCTAAAAGAAGACAAACTGATTACAGGATTAGCGGAAAATTTGGTTAACAATGTATCTTATTTTATTCTGCTATCTTGTAAATACACGTGTTGTATTCTATAACTTTTGTCTCATTCATTACGTATGAGTCGAGGTTTTCAGGTATAAATGTTTATTTTTCACTTATCAGTCTGATTTAAAAATTTTGATCACCATATCCACGCTTCGTTTGTAAAAACAAAGTGATTATTTTTATCTTCAAGTTCTAATGAAGCTGAGACATCTGCATTAAAAATGCAACCTCTACAGACGACGCCTTTAACTATGAGTTTCCACGAAGCCTCAGAAAATACAAGATCTAACATTTTCAGTGTTAGACTGCTGAAAGTCAATTCGCTTCTCTGAACTCGAGTACACCATCTGGTGGCCATTATGGGCAGCTATCGATACGTGAAAATTCTAAATAACTGCAGTCGGCTGATGGTCGTTTCGTTTTATCACTGATGATTTAAGTTGCAACCAAAAATGTGCACTACGCGAAAAATGTTTTTATTTTTCAGTTGTACAAATATCCCAAAGTCTGGTATGTTGTTTCATTTATTTCCTAGAGTTGAACAGATGGGACGAGAATGTTGAAGCTCTGTAAATTACAAAAGAGTAACCTAACCTCAATCTCAAGGATTTGCTGTTGCCACTTTATTGCTGAGGATTATAATTAATCTTGTGACTATGAAGTAGTGATTGTGCATAAATAATGCAGAATTATTAGAAAGCCTAAACTCAACTGTTTATGTATGTACAAATGCACAAGCACCACTTAACACTTACGAGATTATTGATATTTCTTACCAGTAAAGTGAGATCTGCAATCCCTGAAAATGACTTTAGGTCCCTCTCTTAAAATTTCCAGCGCTTCAACGATTCTCGTCTCATCTGTTTAAAACTAGGAAATAAGTGGAACGACAAACCAAACGTCGCAATATTTTTACAAGTGACAATTGAACAGATTTTTCGTGTTACGAACATTTTGAGTTATAGTTAAAATCTGCAGTAATAAAATGAAACCGCCACCAGTCTACTGCAGTCATTTTGAGTTTTCGTCTATCGACAGCTACTCACAATGGACGCTAGATAGCGTAGTAAAGTTGGGGGATGCAAAATGGTAGAGCTCCTTGCATTTAAGCAAAATGGTTGTTGGTTCAAATTCAGGCAGTAGTGCATTTTTTGGAACTTACTTTTTCGCGATTTTCGAATAATTCATGAAATGCAAGAATGAAAATAATTTGTGATAAAGTAGGATCCTATTTATTAGCAACCTAATTGTGCAGAGTTATCTGCATTAAAAATTTAACAACTCACTATAGAAATCAGTTCTCATGGTTTCAAGTAATTCACAATTTTGCATCATAGTTATAATAAAAGGATGTGATGATCTAGGTATAACAACTTAGACTATTATGCTTTCTCTACTTTCAGTATCAACACTTACCTGTGCTTCAAATCTTTTCAGAAATTTTGTTTGCAACATGAAAATAAATATTAATATATTCATCATAATTAATTACCTCATCATTATTCCGACATCGTTACTGGCGACTTTTCGCGTGATTTAAACAGAAACGAGAAAAATCAGGGCCTAGACAGATTCCTTTACAATCGCCCAATGATTGTTCAACCAGTTATCAGAAAAATGCGAAATTAAAAATTGGTTAATTGATTGCCCTGTTTAACAAAGTAGCCGCTAATCTAAGTACTCTGATTTTTTCTACTCCAGGGTTTAGTCATTTAAATCAATTGATATTTTTTCAAAATTGCCATATGCTTATTGTGAACAATGTTTGAGTTGACTCTTCTTTTTTATTTCTCGTCTACTTTTATGTTATATATTAGTTTCTAATTAGCCGGTAATGACGTACGAGAATCCTAGAAGAATAAAGTTTATATTTTTATATTGACTCAATATCATATAAAAGATTGCGCTTTAAACGAGTAGTAGTAGTAGTAGTGGAAGCTTCTAATGTGTCCCCTAAGGGTTTACATTTTTCTTACACCTTCTCTATTCCTTTACACACCCTCCACACACTTACTTGGTGGTGGA
Source organism: Belonocnema kinseyi (assembly GCF_010883055.1). Classification (NCBI taxonomy): domain Eukaryota; kingdom Metazoa; phylum Arthropoda; class Insecta; order Hymenoptera; family Cynipidae; genus Belonocnema; species Belonocnema kinseyi. The sequence goes on along the minus strand of NC_046659.1, from coordinate 131,728,756 downwards.
AGGGGGACCTACAGTTTAAGGTGGGTTCCGAACCACCAAGAGCCTTAAGTACTTAGAGAAAACCTTTTTCTCTAGAGGTACCGGTCCCACGACTCTCCGGAGATGAACAACTCCCTTGCTAGGCTAGTGTTCACCGCATGGGCCACCGAGACTCTTCCAGAGTGCGAGGCGGGAATCGAACCCGCAAGCCGAAGGAGTGGGTCCAAAGCCTACGCTTTAGCCCCCACGACCATCGTCCCACGTTTAAACGAGTTTTAAGAATTTTATTTGAAAGTGTCTTCTGATAAGATATGGGGCACTAACTGAAGAGTATTTTATTTCCCCTACATACAGCGGGGTAACATATTTAATTTCCATGTTTATTTTTGCCCGTGTTCTACCTTCGTAAGAAGTATCAGAGGCATACATCCCGGCCAGAAAATTAGGACTCTCCAAAATTGCAAAGACATCATCATCGGATGTTGATAGAACAATTTGTTCTTGAGTTGGTATAGAGATGTAGCGACTTTTTCCTACCCTTAGTTCAAGTCCAGTATCAGGAGGAAAAGTCAATCTTTGAAGTTCGAATATCCGTTTTGAAGCCATTCTAGAAGTCAGCCGTATAAGTGGAAGTTTATAAAGTTCATGTCCACGGCCACTGTGAGAAGGAAGCCTGTTGGGTAGATTCATGCACCCAATAGGACGAGTAGGTCTTGAAGAACAAGTGTTGTTATAAGAACAAGATCCGGGAGGAGGAGACCTGGGCATCTGCTGATGGCCACTAATCGGATATTAAAGAACTGAAAAAAACCCTTAAAAAAAGTAACTTCAGAGCCAAAGTTCTAAAGAATGCCAACTGTTACTTGAGTCGCAACATTACTGTATCCCCAGTTTCTTTCTATCTAACATTGTACACATTCAAAAACAATCTAAAGGCAGTAATTTTTATGTAGAGTATGCAATTAATAATTACACCAGTTTTAACATAAACAAGCAAAAGACCGCCAAATTATTGTAGCATTCACTTTGAATGAAAAATGTTTAAGATTAAAAGTGATGTCAGAGTATTGAACGTATGTTATAGCATTTTAAGATGATTGGTAAGGTAATAAGAAATGTTTTTTTGGTAAAAGATATATTATTATGATATTATATTCACCAAAAGAACTAAGAATAACCACAACCAAATACAGAACGAGGAAAGAAAGCATCTTCATGTTTTCTGAATGCGAGGAAACTGATTTCTTTCTTGAAGAAAAATTTCTTTAGCAGCGAATTTTTTTTCTGCTATCTTTTGGTAACGCAAATTCTATGCAATAACTCTTAACTCGTCTATCATATATGCCTCGAGTTTGACATTTTTAGATATTTTTATTTGCTTTGAATTTTCATAGATTACCTCTCGAGTTAAAAAGTACGTTAGTAAGTTAAGTGAGGTCAAATCTGGTATTTGTAAGGTCTGTTTTCAGAACAAATTGCTATTTGTCAAATTAAATATTTGTTCAAATAATTGAGTTTCGAAATTTGAATTTATATCATTTTTGTGTTTGTAATTCTGAGGACTGAGAACAAATTCTTGTCAACATTTAAAACAAAATTTAAATCGGAAATTCTTTTTAAATACTTTTTTAAAAATTGAAGTCCGATGCCAAACAAAGTGGAAGAGTTAGGACAGCTTGTTCATATATGTACTCTGTTTCATTGCCTATTGAAATATGAGATAATATAAATAATGGTCGCTGATATTGTGAAAAAAATGAGTTTTAGATTCGAAGATTCTACTGTTTTTTTATTTTTATTTTAAAAGTCTTATTGCAAATTGGACCGTTTTTTTGTGTGTTTGAGGAAGGGGTTCGTCATTTTTACGTTAATTTTAATTGTAACTATGCTATCATAAAAAATAATTTCTAGTGTCCCTATCCTATTTTAATTGCCGAAAGAAGCTTAATTTTCAAATTAGGAATACAGAATGTTTATGTTTCAAAAATTTACTTACAATTGAGTAAATCCAACTACGAAAAATATCATATAAATTTTTCATGTATTTTGTCAGTCTTTGCGCGATTTATTTTCAATTATTTTTTCGTATATAAATAATTTAATTATTCGTTAAAGCCACGTAAATGGTGCAAGAAAAAAAGTTTTTTGTTGTTAAAAAACAATTAATTTTTTAAATTATTCGCTTCACCGTATCAATTGTACGCATATTTAATGTATTCACGTTATAAAAAAACACTTCTAAAATATGTGTTTTTGGAATTAAAGTAACTGGATTCACATAGCTTATTTATTATCCATAAAAATTTTATTGAAAGGATTAGTTTTAGAACGTTGTATTATTTTATGTAAAGAGTGCCAAAAATTGATAAACTAATAATCGCAAAGGAAGCAATATTATTTTTAGTCGTTGATGATAAAATAATATGTAAAAAAGATAATTATATAATAGTTTGAATAATGAAGATGCTAATTAAATAATGCACTCATTTATTGACTAATAAAATACACTCCGCCTCCAAAGTGGTATAGAAGAGAGTTAATCTCACAAAAGAATTTTCAAGTTTCTTAGATGTAAACTATCTTTAACAAATTTTCTTACAAGTAATAAATAAATAATGAATAAGACGTTTTTCTGCAAAATATTTTTGAAGCAAGCAGTTTTAATAAACAAATTGTTGCTACCAACAGCTCAAAATAGAAACAAAATTCTCTTTTTTAAAGAGGTACACTTCCAAATCTATACAGACTAGAAGATTACCTTTTTTTCTGATTTACGCACGATTTCCTGCCCTATAACTATTTCCCCTGTACTACTTACGTAACTTCACCGAGAAGCGAAGTATTTTAAAATAACTGAACACAAAGAATTTTCCCGAAAAACTAGGTCAAAATTGTTCACTTTGTGAGGCCATAACTTCTGACCTATGGTGGCTAGGTCATTGCATTTTTTATAATTATTTGGAATTTCGTTTTCTTTAACTTCGAAATTGGGCTCTTTGTCCCTCTTAAAAAAATCCGGATCCTTGGAGGATCATAAATCAGCATCTATTAAAAACAGAAGGTTTTTTGTCTTTAACTTTTTCAGAATTTCCTCTACTTTAATTTTAGCGTTAGACATTTTGCTCTAAAACTCAACGGAGCAATTCAGTATGTGAGAGCACGATTTTTAATTTAAAAATTGTGAAGTAAAATTTGAATCATCGAAATATTAACATAAAATACCTTATTATAGTCCAGGCATCGTGTAAAAACAGGACTCTTTACCCTA
>NC_046659.1:131710425-131725409 GCF_010883055.1 Belonocnema kinseyi | reverse complement strand
TAGGGTAAAGAGTCCTGTTTTTACACGATGCCTGGACTATAATAAGGTATTTTATGTTAATATTTCGATGATTCAAATTTTACTTCACAATTTTTAAATTAATTTTCACCAAAGTCTGGAAGTTCAAGCAAAAACTAGCTTCGAAACTTCATCGCTCTAGCGGTATAAATACGGAAAGACTGAGAGGATGATTTCAGTAGCCTTCTCTTTATTCTTTCTTCTAAATGTTGTTATTACATATTGTTTTGTGATCAGCAGTTAATGAAGTATGACTATCCCAGAAGAATAAGGTTTATATTTTTCGATTCAATCAATATCGAATAAAGGAGTTCGCTTTACACGAGTTTTACGCATTTTATTTTAAAATGTCTTCTGATTAGATATTGGGAACCAACTGGAGTATCTCTGATTTCTCCTACAGTCAGTGGGGTAACAGTCCCACTTTCGATGTTAATTTTTGCCCTTGTTCTACCTCCATAAGAAGAATCAAGGACATACATTCCGGCAAGAAAATTATGACTCTCCAATATTGCGAGAGCGTCACCGTCGGACGTTACGAGGACAATTTGTTCTTGGTTTGGTGCAGGGATGTGGAGATTTCCTCCTGCTCTCAATGTAAGTCGAGTTTTGGAAGGAAAATTAAATCTTCGAAGTTCTAATATCCGTTTTGAGGCCCCTTTAGAAATCAGCCGAATGAATGGAAGTTTATCAAGTGTGTATCCAGGTCCACAATGAGAAGGAAGCCTGCTGGGCAGTTTCATGCACCTATCATGATAAGATGTTGAAGGTGACTTGTCGGAAGAACAATGTCCGACAATAATAGACCTGGACCTAGACTTTAGAGAAGGAGGAGGCCTCTCAGAACCATCAGAACTTACGGTGCCAGGAAAAACAGGAACAGGAACAGACCCAGAACTAGGTAAAGAATCGGACTGTGAAGTCAACTCTGCAACAAGAAAAAGAGAATTAGATTGTCTTAAAGAACGTTTGCAAGCTAATATGCACATTCCGGAATATTTGTCGGGGTTCCAAAAGCAAACATTCAATTAGTGCAATTAAAAACCTTAATTGAAGTGAAAAATCAAACCTAAATACATCACTGGAGTCTAAGTTTGTTGTGACTTCCCCGACACAATAAAAAAACCTTAAGTCCGCTAAGATAGCGAAATAATTTAAGGTGTGATCAAAAGAAAAACGCGACGCCGTAAGTCAGCATTATTCTAAAAACTTAAAATCCGCACACTTTGCTGAATAAAATGCACCAAAGTACGCCTTTTTTTGTTTGCAAAGTAAGATCTATAGTGCGGAGATTCAGACAGTCATGACAGAGAGTAAGGCGATCGAGATGAATTTTCGTACTAAGTAGACTGAATTAAAAAAATTAAAAGCGAGTTCCGCCCGCATCTGATGAAATTCATTTTTATTTAAACGGACTTTCTGCTTTACACACTTAATGTGAACAATTTTGTTCAGTCATGCGGCTTTTATGTTCATTTTCTACCTCAAATTATTATCTGCCAAGACAGGCTGACCTTACATTTACTTAAAAATTATAAATTAAGTTACCTAATGAGTTTAAAGCAATTCTAAAAGTAAGTCAAATTAAATTTTAAGGTTTTCTTTTTACTGTCGACGCACCGCATTTTTCTAATGCAATTAACAATTCTTTTTCTCATAATACTCAATGCATTTTATTTCTTTGGAAATGGATTATTCAGTTAAAGGGAACAAATTAAAGCCGGAATGCTGAACCCTTTTGAAATATAGAAAAATTGTTCATAATGGGAGTGTGATGCGCAGAGCACAGAGGAAGAAAATGCATTTTGTTCGTGATAATAAAAAAAAAGAATTACCTATTTCAAATTTGAAGATACCATTCCACCCGCCCTTACGGTGTGTAGTAAATTTGTTCAAAATTACTGTCCCGCGCCTAAAATAAAAAGCTTTTATCTCTAAAATTGTTGTCGTAGGATGGCATAAAGGAAAACACCTTGTACAATTTATACATAGTGGTAAAAATTATTTATAATTTTTTTTCTAAAGAGCACATCTGTTTCTTATTTCTAATAACCTAGGTCTCAATGAAATAGCATTTAAGTTTAAAACCGCAAAGTGTGATATTAAATTCAAATAGGAATTTTATTCATAGTATCTACTATAGTTTTTATCTTCTGAGTTACATGTGCCTCGAACTTGTACTTGTGAGATATTTGTATTTTATAATTGTAACAGAAAAGTAAGATGTACGGTAAATATTCAAGGAAAAACTTATTAAAGGTGTCTGATAAGATAAGAGAATAATTGATTTATGTAGGCATAAAAACAAGCTTGAGATCATTTTTCCATGGAAAAGACTATTTTGAATATAATTATTTGAATCCATTTTTCAACTGAATTTTTTATCAGCCTAGACTAAATGAATGTCTTTTATGAGATCTCTTCGAACACAATGATAATCAAAAATGTTTTTAAAAACTATTGACTTTCTAAGAATTACAGAAGCAATTATTACTGAAAAGAAATCTTTGTTGATATATACTTCTATTATTCTTCAAAGTATTTATTAATTTAAAATGGGCCCGCGCTTTTCGGATAATGCGCAACTTATGCGTACATCTGTCTCATTATAAAGGAGCAAAATACCGTAATGTTAATCGGACATTCTGTTGCAGATCCAATTTAGAAATTAAAATTATGTGTGATTTTAAAGATATAAAAAAATCTAAATATATTTTAAAGGCTTTTGAGAGACAGTGAATTTGAAATTTCAAAATTTACAAGGCATTTTAGAATATTGAAAGAATATTTCAAACTTTCAATGTATTTCATAAGAATTATGATGGTTTCAAAGTGGTCTACAAATGCAAAGGGAATTCCGAGTAATTCAAAGATATGAAATTGTGTCCAGGGATTTAAGTCAACATACATTGTACTATACTCTAACAAATTGTTATTGGCGTAATTCTAATAATTTTTTTAATTAAGATACGTTAATGTATTATTATATTCACCAAAATAATTAAGGATAACCACTGAGAATGGCAGGACGAAAGTATAAAACATCTTTATTTTTTCTAAATAAAGAGACACTGATTGCTGTATTTACAAACAGTTTGGTTTAATGTGTATCTAATTTTTCTCTGCAAAATTCTGATAACACACTTCTATGTTATAGCTGTTATCTCATTCAGTACATATACCTAAAATTTTTCATTGTGAAATGTTTGTATGGCACTTACAGACTGATTAAAAAACTTTTATCATTTCAAATACGCATCGTTTAAGAAAAATTAAGCGATTATTTTTCTATTACGCTTCTATAAACATAAACTAAAATGAACTGGAATAATACCAATTATGATTTTTTTCCAAAAAGTTTCTTATTATCGATCAAATTCTTTATATAAATATATCAGTATTGACACACAAATAAAAAGCCAATTTTTTCTCACCTTTTATCAAATACTTTTCAAAGTCAGTCATAATTTAAAAAAATCTATTCATGAATTTATCAAACATCTAATAATTTTCAAATATCAATTAAAGTTATTTCTTTTTTTAAGCATTTTTCATTATTTTGAACTCTGCTGATGTAGATTTAATTAAATTTTTTATTGAGATTAAATTAAGTGACGCTTGCAAAAAATATATTTTCTGCAAAACACCAACACTGAAACAATATCGTAAAGAAAACACAACATTCTAAAACTTTATTCTTCCACATTGTAATAAGAAATTGGCCATTTATTGCAGTAAGCGACGTGAAAGTGAAATCTTAAGAAAACATAATGCAAAAGAGGCAAGATCGAAAATATGACTTCTGAGTTTAGTTGAAGCAGACGAAACTTGATCACACTGGCAAAAAATATATTTTTTCTTGCAGCACTGATACTTTTGATAAGATTCGAGGAAAGGCCAAAAATGTCAAGACTTTATGCTCGCCTATTAGTAAAAGCATTTCGTCATTCATTGCGGTAAACGGCGACAAAGTGAAATCCTTTGGAAATCAATTCTTAGCGACATCAATCAATAATATGGTAGATGATTTACTTAGAGATCCATCTATCGGACACTCTTGTAACTTCACTATTATCTGCAGGAATGCTGATCTGATAATTACTTTTCGTATTTATTTACGAAAATTTTTCTGGAAGAAGTAATGGTTGATCTAACAAAAAAAATAATAAGCTAGCTTTTGCGTAAAGAAATGTAAAAATTATGTGTGGATTTATGATTCGTATATAAAGTAAAGAACAAAGTCTGAGAATGTTGAGCCTTTACTCCAAAATTTGGCTTACGTTTCCATATTGTACAGAAAATATATTTTTGTCAAGTGCGGCTTCTACTCTCGAGCACCTTTCTACATTTTTCTCTGCTTCCTCAGAATTAATGAGATACTTTCAGCCAATTTTTTTTCTAAACAATTATTTACAAAATGTTATCGACTGCGAGACTCCTACAGCACACGTAAGTATAACTTAATTGAATCTCAATACCTGTAGAATCCCTGTAGATGATATAGGACCACACAATGGTGTTGGGAGTCTAATAGGATTCTACTAGGTATACTTTATGTTTTTGGGGTCGCTAAACACGAATCCATTCGCAGAATTGACCCACTATGTCAGGATCTGCTGTAAAATTTTAAAAAACTTGTTAAAAACCTAGAATTTCTGAACAAATTCCATCCCTAAGCCTACAAACCCTAAATTAACAAATCTCAAACCCACAAACTAACAAGCCATAAACTAACAAACCCTAAACCAAGAAGCCCCAAGCACACAAGCTCCAAATTAATAAACCTACAAACCCCAAACAAGCAAACTTCAAACCCATAAGTCCTAAGACAACAGAGCCCAAAACCCACCAAACCAAAATTATATCAATTTCTCAATTGGAATTATAAGATGTGAGGTATTTACGTTTATGGAATTGAGGCTGATGAGTTTGAGGTCTGTTGATTTGGGTTAGAGGTTAGCGAGTTTGTGTATTTGGAGCTTGTTGGTTTGGGGTTGGTTAGTTTGGGTTTTGTTAGTTTGTGGTTTCTGGGTTTGGGGCTTATACGTTTGTGGATATGGAGCTTGTGAGTTTGGGGTTTTTGGGTTTGCTTGTGTACTTGTTGTTTGTGGGTTTGGAGCTTGTGGGTTTAAGGCTTGTTGTTTTAGGGTTTGTGGGTTTGTTGTTTGTAGTTTTGTTGTTTGTTGTATCGAGCTTGTGGGTTTTATGGTAGTTGGTATAAGGTATAAGGTTTAGGGTTTGTGGGTTTTTTGTGGGTCTGAGGCTTTTATTAAAGGTTTTTAGGTTTGACGAACAAATTTATGCAGAAATTGCAGGTTTTTAACTATATTTTAAATTTTACTGCAAATCCTGACGTGCTAGCTCAATTTTGCGAATGAATTCGTGTTCAGCGCCCGCAGAAACCTTAAGTATACTTATTAAAATTCCAGTAGACTTTTGAAACCATTTTGTGGTCCTGTGTTATTAAATATTCCGAATGGAAGAGATTTTTGTTTGTAGAGTGGCATACAAATAAAATAATTTACGAAAAATTTAACACTTGTTTTCAGCGTCACGTTTTTTATTATATCTCTTTTTAAAGCAATACTCCACATGTACTGCAGCTATTGGCATTCCTAGCATCGCTCTTGATTTTTTATGAAAAGGTACTCGATGTTCAATTCGGATTTCTTAAAACAAAACTCGCATTCTTATTCCATTTTCAAGAAACAGGCATATCCGTAAATCGAGTCATCTTTTTTTTATTTCTTTTTATTTCTTTCGCGGATTTCAATTAATCAGTACGAGGGGCCTTTTTAGTCGGATAATACAAATTTTCAGGGATTTAAGTTACGATATAGGGCACTTCATTGCGGAATTAAGCATAAGTGCTTTTTTTACGTTAACTTCAATTTTATTTATGATTTCATTGGCAAATACTTTTTTTCACCTGTACTGCTTTAATTTTGTGAAAAAGATTAATTTTGGGATTGGGAATAAAGAATTGTCATGTTCGAAATGCCCACACAGACTTTAGAAAATCAAACCAAATCAAAACTGCATAACAAACTGAAAGAAGAATCTCTCCACTCTTAATTTTACAGGTTCCGTATAAAATCAAAGATGAATCTTTCAATTACAAAAAAGGTGATATAAATTCTCCATTTATTTGGTTAATTTTTTCGAGATTGTTTCTCATTGATTTTTCCGTATATGAACAATTTAATTCATTTCCATGGAAAAGGGATGAACCGTACAACTTATTTGGCCATTTTAAAATTCGGAAAAGTCTACAAAAATGTCATGGATATTTATAAATATATTGATAAATTCTTCTAAAATTTATAAGAAATATCTAAAGGTTATGAAGTTTCGTTGAAAATCATGTAAAAATCGGCAGATGTTTAGAAATCTTGATATGTATAAAACTATGGGAATCCATCAAAACTTAGGTAAAATACTGGAAACCTGTGAAATTAACGTGGGAAATTAAGAACCTGCTGAGAATTGGTGCCCTGTTCAGTATACAGCACAGACGAACTATGAGTCTTTTGATTCTAGTTTTGTCTTCTCACGACCCTCACTTCATTGGACGAAGTTTTCGGAGACACATTTCTTGAATCAGGTTGTTAGTTTGGCGTGGACATACACAATAAATAACAGAAGCAATAAAGTTGCCTCGGAATCGTATAAAACTTTTAATAATGAAAGGAAATCATAAAAAAGTAGAAGCGTGAGAAAGCTAGATATTTTATTTATATCTAAAATCAAGAAAAATAACTGCAAAGTTAAGGTGAAAAAACGGAGAGTGTTAGCTGTGGGTTGAATGGAAAATTGGAATCAAAATATTATTAATTATAGCGTAAAGTCATCATTATTGCATCACTAGGAGTCCAATTGAAGTGTGTTGTACTGCATTTTTAGACTGAATGTTTGGTGATGCATATTCATATGATAAAATCCACATAGCCTTTCAGAAAACAAAGCTAGCGAATATAAGATAATTAATATTTGAAGGCCTTAGCGATAATTTTTGTCACGTGTAGGTCAATCCTACCATTTATAAACGCAAAAATTATCCACGATAAGAAGTATAGTACCAAATCTCGTAAGTATACAACCGAATGAGTATTCTTTTGTATGCCAACTTACGCGGCGAATGTTCTCCTTTAACATCTTAACTAATGTTTATAGTTATCAAAACATGATCATGGATTAGGATTGTGGTCTGAGCAAGCTGGACAGAAATGCCAATATGAGATTGTGAAGTTTAATCGTATTTTTCATATATTACAAAAAGTTTAATTTTTTTTTGTATGGGATCAGTTATACAACCACGTCCTCGTCGTTGATCATGAGTTAAAAGCTGAGAGTGGTATGAGTTACTTTGCTCAAAAGATCATCATTGAAAATATAGAGCTGGGATGGATAACGATTTGCCGAGAAATGCAAGGGATGCGCAAAGAATTATGAAAAATAGGGCTAGAAGGCAGAGGATTGAAGTAAGGGCAGCGAAAGTAGGGATCGAAAAATAAAAGTCGATGAAAAAATTGAGGTACAGGACGTGAAGAAAAAGGTGTAAAAGCAAGTCCTGAGGGATTTGTTTCGTAGGAAGTAGGGGAGGGGGAGGTAAGGCTGGGTGGAGGAGTTGTAAAGATGTTGTGCTGGTTCTTATGAGATATTCGTATTTTATAATTTAGACGAAGGAATAAGATGTTTGTTTTGACAATTTGACAAACGAATTATTAAAAGTTTCTGATAAGATAAAAAATCGCTCGATTTATGAAGACTTGAAAACTATCCCGAGATCAATTTAACCTTGTAATGGATTGTTATGAATATAATTATTTGAATATATTTTTTAAATAATTTTTTATTAGTCTAGACTTCGTTAATATATTTCGCGATATCTCTTAGAGGGAGAAACAAAATTTAAATACTATTTGCTTTATAATAATTCCAGCAGCAACTATTTCTGGAAAGGAACCTGAAATGATAAATAGTTTCTCAATGAACACAAAGTATTATTTTAAACCGTTCTAATAGAAAAGAATAATTCAGAAAGGAATACGAAATCCTAATTGATATTTTTCTATGATTTTGCATGGTATTTATTAACTTTAAAGTATTCTCGAATTTGTTATTGAGAAATGTTTGTGTTTCACTTTTCAGTCTGATTAGGAAAATTTGATCAACATGTTAAAACTTCTTTTGTAAGAACAAAGCGATTATTTTCTACAGGGCATCTATAAAAATAAACTAAAAGTAAGTGGAACAATACTAATTAGGTATTCGTCTGAAACGTTTCACATTATCAATCGAATTTTTAATTAAAATGCATTCTTGTTTTACACTTCTTATTTTTTTCGGATTAAATCGGACATTGGTTTTATTATTTGTTTTGAGAATTAATTAAGAATAGGAGAAAATTAAGTTTTAAATATTCACTGTGGCCGGGATTTGAATCAGCAACCTTCTTATTGCATGTGACGAGCTTTACCAATTCACCTACCGCAGTCCAACAGTGAACATTGTAGAACTTTTAATTCCTGAGTCTTAATGTAAAGGTTATTGGTTCAAACTTAGCGCACAGTAAATTTTTCAGAACTTACTTCCTCGCGATTACTAATTAATTCGTGAAAAGCAAGAATAAAAATGATTTGCGATACAGTAGGATCCTAATTATTAGCCAAGTCAAGTGTCGAGGGGTTCCTTCAAACAGACTTGGACTGTTTTCGGGGTGATCGAAACGTAACCAGTGATGGGTCGCCTGACTCGTTTCTAGTCAGAATATATTGAATATATAGAATATAAATACTGTCGCAACCGCTTTCGCTCTATTCTCCTGAGAATGGGACTGAGGAATGGGTGACTGAACGCGAGAGTTTGGAGTGCATAAAAATTTCCAGTAGATATTAAATTTGAAGTTTTCTAATTGAAATACGCCCAATTTTTGTAAAACGGAGATATTTTTTCGGGCGAGTTGAATACTGGTTTATTTTCAAGCTACGATTGTTTTCATAGATGATGTTATTAGTTCTTTTAATCACCAAAAACTATTTATTTGATTCAATGTGTGTTTAATAAATGTAGTAAACGACATATTCATTACGACTATTTCTTTACTACGGCCATTTCAAAGGTTCAGAAATCTGCTAAAAATATTATCATTCTGAAGTATAAACTTGATCTACAATATTATTGCAGGTTTTACACAAATGGACTAATTAATTTGTGAGATATGTTAACAAAAATAAAGTCACACATACCAGGAAATTTTCGGATCCTTGGAATCGCGAAAATAATATTCTAGATCAGAAGCAAGAAACAATAAAACAGAATTGTGATAAAAATAATTTGTTTACAGAAAAAACTTTTTTATCTACAAATTCTTATAATTTGCTCACGAGAAGGTGCCAAAATCTGTATAAAATTTGCCACTAGAACAAATTAAATTCTAGAAAGACATTTAATTTTTTATTGCAAAAATGATAAAAACATTTTCTATGATATTATCTTATTGTAAAGTGAATAAACAGATCTGTAGTTCTATAAACACAAATGTATTTATCATAAATAATCTAGCAGCAGCTAACACCGTTCTGCAAAGTGATATAAAATGCTCACTTTTGACGGACAGCTATGAGTTCATGGCATAATGGTTTTAAATCAAAGTAATTCAAACTTAAAATTAACAAAATTCCTTAAAATTTTTTGATAAGTTTTCCCTTATCGTTACTCTGGACCAAACAAATTATTATATTGTTTAGTTAAGCAGGCTGCCGCATCCATGTAGGTCAACACGTATAATATTGTGATGGTGTTACTGGTTATCTTATTTCTCGAATCACATTTATAGTAATTACTAACTTGCAGATGTGCCAACTGTTTCTATCTAACGTCACTTTCATTTCGTCACTTTCTCAAAATAAACTATTCTTTATATATAACTAGATAAGGTGAATTTGTTTATTAAAATTACAAATTGGAATTATAATTATCATGACTTTGGTACGTAGCTCCACTGATATTAAATAGAATTAAACGTTGACATGCTGTTGCTAATTGGACAGGGCAAACGGTAATTTCGAGTGGGTGACCAATCTCCAGAACTTTAATTGTAATGTTTCTGATGATTTACCGATTTGCTCTGTACTAGAATTAGATTTGTACTATCCTCCCGAGCTTTACGATCAACACAATGAATTACTGTTCTATGTAGAACACTGGAGACCACCGGGATCAAGCCAAAAGAAGCTTCTAACTACTCTCCTGCCGAAGCAAAAGTACGTTTCCATTACCGCGTTCTCAAAGATGCTTTGGATCACTGATTGGTCTTGTTTAAAATTCATAGAGTTCTTAAATTTAATCAGGAAACATGGCTCAAAAGTTGCATTGATTGAAATGCAACTACAGAATTTATGCAATAAAAAATGACAAACTACAATTTAATCGAATGCGACGATGAACTGCTAGACCTTTTTGTAAATGAATGATTTTTAGTTGTTGTAAATAGTAGGTTTAGTTTATTTTTCCCGTTGTAAACAATTGTGAATGATAGTTTTGCTGATTTAACTGAATAAGAATAAGGTATATACAAATTTCTTTCTTTCATTCATTAAAACCTCACATGCAAGTAGTATAAGCATACACGTAATATTTCAGCTCTACCTTATAATTAGTTTAACATAGCATTAGTTTATTATTAGTTTGAAATTAGTTCAACATTAACTTAACATTAGTTTAGAGTTAGTTTAATGTTTAATTAACGTTAGTTCAACGTGAATATAACGTCAATTTAACATTGCACAGAGTTGATCACATATAGGATTAATCTATCCAGCTGTTGTATGAACTGTCAAAGACCAACCACTTCACAAATATTTTGCAGCCACGATTTTCGATTAGTTTCTCTACAAGATACATGTCTGGATGTTTAACTTTAAGAAGATCTTGTTCATAGTACACGCCAGCGATGGATCGATCTTGATAATCCTTGAGCTTCTACGTCACGGGGCTTGTCAACATAATCCTATGAACAGTAAATATCTCGGTAGTCCAATTGGGTGTGAATGATAAAGTTTTGACTTCATCGGTGTGTAAGTTTTTTGGCACCCGACCCTGCATCATCAAATTATTATTGCCATCTCTGTTTCAAGTCTTTTTCCGACTACGTCGTAATGGCTGTAAGATGTGATTTTAAATCCAACACCAGGCGGTCCATGGCTTGCTGCAGCGATTCGATCCGTGTAACGTCCAAACACGGCGATAGTCACCGTAATACTGACGTTAGAGCTCTGGGTTATGAGTTATGGGTACACTTTTAATACACGATTTCAGCTTCGCGCTGTTCCTTAATGGTTGATATGATCTTATTATTGTGACTCGTATTGCCTACTTCCTGATAAACTAGGAGTAGACGGATTCTCTGATTGGTAATCTTTGGCCACCATCGGAACTAGCAGATTACCAAGGTGTTGTTAGCGTAATGAAGTACAATCACGACAGGCATCAAGACTATGCCAGTGTTGAATGTGAACATTCGTTTTCAAAGTTTCTACGCAGACATCTGCATAGAAAAGATCAATACTGTCTACATAAGAGTGCGTGGTGCAGGGACTAGTGTCAATACAGAGCAGAACACCATCATGGATGAATCATTCACTCTCACGGTAACAACAAAATTTTCTATGCTGACCGTAGAGTATTTTCCAACAATAGAACTCTATTCTCACAAGTACTATACTTTTGGACTCGTTGAATTGCTCACATTTAATGTGATTCCTAACGTTTACACTGGAAAAAATAAAATCTATGTCAGCGATTGAGCGCCGATCATTCCTACTGGTATCTATGAGATTACGCATTGAGAGTTATGTCCAGAAGGCTCTAGCAGTTGATGCTATTACAATAAACATCAATCCGAATAATAACACATAGCGTAGCAAAATAAAGTGTGATCACAAAGTGACGTTTCAGCATCGTGATTCTATTAGACGCATGTTGAGATTCACATAACGTATTCTCGAAGCCAATAAGTCTCATACTTCTAATATAACTGTGGTAATTTAAAAATGCAACGCTCCACGAGTTAGGTGCAATATCACTACGGAAGCTTACATCAACAATCGCAAAGTGCACACGATTTATGAATTTTTTCCTATTGTACCACCAAGATGTAAGATCGTTGAAGTGCCGTAACACGTCATTCACCTTCCAATCGCCGTCAAGACAATACATCACATTCAGCTGATGAAGTTACAGCTGATACTGGTACAACACTGATGAGCAATGCCATCTGCTATCTGTTTGATGGAATTCGCTATGAACTCAATCGTATTGAAATTGATCGTTGCAAGAATGTTGATCGCACTTGTATCACGAAAAACTATACCTCACTCACGCCTGGAAAAATTAATTTGATGGAGAATGCAGGATAGCTGAACATGCCGGTAAAACGAAACGTCTTACCAATGATGAGAGATACTTTGATGTCACTTTTTTAATCTGTATCATCTTAGGATTTTCTGAAGACTATTGCTAGATTGTTGAGAATGCAAAGCATGAACTTTTCCTGACATGTTCACGCAGTGTTTTTAATGCTGTTGTTTAGGCACGACAACAGCCAGGAAACGAAGAGCAATTCAAGATTTTAATTCATAAAGTGGAGTGGATGATACCATATGTAATGTTGTCAGATCAGGAGAAAGTAGAGTTGCTGAACCTTATTGAAAAAGATTTTCTCACAACAACGAGTTTTAGTCAGATATGCTAATCTTATCGATTACTACGGTAAACAGGCTGAAATGAAATGAAAGGAAAGTGATTTCAAAGAATACGCTCGACCTACTCTCATTGATTGCTCAAAACAAAATAAGAATCTCAAACAGACCTCTGTGGATTTTCATTTGAAATTTGAATCTGCAAACGATTTCCCTGCTGAAACTGCAGCCTACTATCTAATTATACATGACCACATAATTCAATACCAGCCTCTTAGTGGTAGCCTGAAGAAGTTGCTTTAAGATGCCAGTGGTGGGGGTAATATCGATAGTGGTGGGGGGAATGTCGCTATTGGTAATGGTGAGGATGAACGGTAAGAAAGAGCGATGATTTTAGCAACAGTCATTAGTTTTTATCTATATGAAGTTTATCATGGACGTACAAGGCCTAAACAAACCAATGAACGCCTCTTCAGGAAGACGCGCAATCTGTCGTCTACCTGTTTGAACCACCCTACTTATAAAACTTGTTGCCTGACAAATACGAGAGTCAAAATTTATGGTTAACGCGCAATTATCATGGTTTGAATGAACATATGGTGCCATGCCCTATGAAGAATTGGAGTCTATAATCAAAAATACGCTAGGTGTTGCTCGTGCAGTCTACGTTAAAGGATTACAAAAGAAAAAATGGTTCGATCAGTATCAACAAAATGTAAATAATCTGCAGAATCTGGGATGTCCCTCGCTGAAGAAAACTGCAGAGCACAGTTTCAAGAAGATTCAATCACGACCTGCAATGCTTAAATGCGACTTGTGCAGTTGGAAATGCTCCAGCTCTCAAGTCCTGGTTCTTTTATCCTCAGGATCAGTCAACTATCAGACATTAACCTGAAAGCGGAACCCTTGAAGATGACACAACTGATACAACAGATACTTAATTGAGTAACACAGCGCTAAAAGACTTTCATAATCATTTTTCATGTCAATTTGTTTAATTCTAAATACATATATCGCTCAACTGAATTTTCAACGTTAGACTTTATTCAAGCATCGTTGGGTTGCAATCAAATGTCAGCGCTGGAGATATACATCCTTGGGATGCATTTTCAAATTACGCGCGCACGATCTCGCTTTTCATTAGCACTAGATAAATAAGCATTTTATCTCAATCTATATTATATTAGGTTGATGTTTCTAGAAGCTTCGAAAACCCACTTGCTCTCTCTAACTAACTGTGTATAGTTCGGTACTACTTTTTCAGCGCATGCGCAATGCTGCGATTGTTTTGTGTGTGCGACATAAATATACGTCTGCACTCTATTTTTCGATAATTTTTGCAAAGTATGTGCAGGTGGCAATATATATGAGTATTACATACGATACTATTAATCCGAACTTTCTAAAAGCTTAAAGATCTTTCCAGAAGCTTCTAGAAACCTCACTACCCCCTCCCTAATCCACTTGTTGCAAGCCTCCCCCCAGGAGAGCCATCTGACGGCTCCGGCGGGAACTAAATACATTGTAAAATAATGACAGGGATCTGGTGACTCCAACTTGAACTGCATGGTAAACTAGTTGCGCCATCTTCCAAATCCAGTCTAAACTATATGCATTGTAAAACAGTGTCAGGAGACTACCTTACAGATCGAGCAGTTAGCGACTGATGTGAACGACAAAAGAACCACTTTAAGGTCAGATTTTCAAGATTGAAAGAGTTTCATCAAATATTGAAATATGTATTAAATTACCAGATTACCATTCGAGTTAATGTGAAAAAATACTTTTAGTTACAGGGCATCAGTTTTGAATCAACATTCGAAATAGCAAATAAAAGTTTGAAAATTATGTTTAATTGGTAGGTTTTAGAGTAAAAAAGTACAAATATTTAAATTGGATCTTCTTTTTAAATAATTTATTAAGCTCAAGTCTGCTGTCAAAGAGAGTGGAATAGTTAGAACAGCTTCTCCAAAGATTGGTACATTGTTTCATTGCTCCTATGAGCTTAGAAAAATACATATAAGGGTTCTAGCGATGCCTATAATGCTTTAATTTCCAGAAAAAACTTCCTATATTGCTCTCTCATCATAATAAGTTATTCTATAATAATGATTTGACGATTAAAACCTTATTTCACAAATTTCAAATTAATTATTAACAAAGCATATAAGTTAAACCAATAATTAGCCTAGAAACTTTCAGGCTTCAACAGTATAAAAAAAGCATAGAATAAATAAGGAAAGACTGGGAGAGTGATTTCAGTGG
>NC_046659.1:131706234-131710325 GCF_010883055.1 Belonocnema kinseyi | reverse complement strand
ATAAGACGAATAAATGGAAGTTTATCAAGTTTCTGTCCAGGCCCATAATGAGAAGGAAGCCTGTCGGGCATATTCATGCACCTGGTACGATGGTCAGGCTTTAAAGACGAAGGCTTGTCCGAAGCATAATGTCCGGAACGAGGAGACCTTGACCTGGACCTGACAGGAGAACGAGGCCTTTCAGGAGATTCATAACTTTCAGTACCAGAAACAACAGGAATAGAGCCAGAATTAGGTACAGATTCGGACTGTGAACTTAACTCTGCAACAAGTAAAAGAGAATTAAACAGTTTTAAGGTACGTTTGACAAGATAAATATCCGAAATATTCTTTGAGGTTTCGAAATCAGGTATTCCTGTAATGCAATCTAAAATCCTAATCAAGGTGGAAAATGAAAGCCAAGTACATAACAATAGTCAAATTATGTAGCCTGTCCAGAAACCTGAAGAGATTAAAAATCTTTATCTGCCGCAGACTCATCATTAAAACTTCCGTATTGTTTAATGAATCAACTGAATTAGCACTAAAAATGTAGGTTCTTATTTCAAATTTGATTTTATCATCTCTCCCGCCCTCATACTGTAAGGTAAATTTGTCAGTGAAATATGATTATAGTTTCAAACCGTAATGTGTGAAATTTAATTCCAAAAAGAATTTTATCGATAATTACTACTACATTTTTTACCTTATCAGTTACATGTGCCTCAAACGTGTACTTTTGAGATATTTGTTTATCTTAATCCAAAATAAGAATAAGATGCTTGTTGAAATTTGGACGAAAAACCTATTAAATGTGTCTGATGAAATAAAGAATCGCTTGATTAATGTAGACTTATAAAATAGCCTGGCATAATGTTACATTGAAAGAGTCTATTATAAATATAATTGCTTGAAGATTTTTTAAAATAATTTTTTTCCGCCTAGACTCCATTGATACATTTCGCGATGTTCCTTGAAGAGAAAAAAAATGTTAAGACTATTTGCTTTGTTATAATTCCAATGGCAACTATAGCTGGAAAGGAACCTGATATGATAAATTGTTTCTCGGGGAACACAAAGTATGACATACTTTGAAGGTTTTAAAAGTGAATGATCCAGATTTCACTTGATAATTTATATTAAATAATTTCGTTCTGAAAAGCATATAATGAAGGTACTACAATTATAGACATGAGTCATTTTTCAATTAATGCGCAACTTGAACGTAAATATGTCTAATTACAAAGAAGGAGAGTACCGTAACATTATCCAGGAACTTAAATTAACGTATGTTGCCCTTCACTCCAAAAAATTTCTGTTTGCGTAATTCTAATAATTTCTGAAAAAATAATATACATTATAATATTATTATATTTACCGAAATAATTAATAATAACCACCGCCAATGGTAGGACAGGAGTAAAAAACATCTTCATTTTCGCTGAATAAGGAGACACTGATTACTGTATTAACGGAAAATGTCTTCAACAGTGTATCCAATTTTTCTGTACTATCTTAAGACAACATACATTCAATTTTATAACTTTTGTCTCATTTATTACGTATGCCTTAACTTTGTCATTGCGAAATATTTGTATTTCACTTATCAGTATGATTAAAGAATTTTAGAACCAGGTTATGGCTTCGTTTTTAAAAACAAAACGATTACACCAGCACACAAAAAAGTGCCCTGTCGGACAGACTACACTAGCATATTTATATGTCTTTTGGGTTTGCTGAATTCAAATCTGAGGCACAAATAACCAATTTGGCTCATACTTTTTCAAAAGTCGCGAAAATAGACGTAAAATCGGCGAATACAGCGATTTTTCTTGTATACTTTTGCAACAAAAAAATTTTTCATGACCGGTGGTTATGAAGATTCGTTGGAAATCATGTAAACATCGGCAGCTGTTTAGAAATTTTGATATGTATAAAACTATGGGAATCCATCAAAACTTAGGGAAAATACTGAAAACCTGTGAAATTAACCTATGAAATTAAGAGCCTGCTGAAGTTTGGTGCCCTGTACCAATAATAAAAGCAATAAAATAAAATAATAGAAGCAATAAAGTAGTCTCGCAATCCATTAAAAGTTTTAATATCGGAAGAAAATTATAAGAAACTAAGCGCGTGAAAAAGCTTGATATTATATTTATATCTAAAACTAAGAAAAATAACTGCAAAATTAAAGTGAAAAAACGGAGAGTATTAGTTGTGGGTTGAAAGAAAATTTGAATCAAAATATTATTACTTATAGCGTGAAGTTATCATTACTACATCGCTAGGAGTCCAATTGAAGTGTGTGGTACTGCATTTTTAGACTTAATAGTTGGTGATGCATATTCATATGATAAAATCCACATAGTTTCGGATAAGATAAAAAATAGCTTGATTCATGTAGACTTGAAAACTAGCCCGAGATGATTTTACTTTGTAATGGATTGTTGTGAATATAATTATTTGAATATATTTTTAAAATAATTTTTCATCAGCCTAGACTTTATTGATATATTTTGCGATGTCTCTTAGAGGGAGAAGCAAAACTTAAATACTATTTGCTTTATAATAATTACAGCAGCAACAATTTCTAGAAAGTAACCTGAAATGATAAATAGTTTCTCAAGAAACACAAAGTATTATTTTAAAAACGTTCTAATAGAAAAGAAAAATTCAAAAAGGAATAAGAAATGTTAATTGATATTTTTTTATGATTTTTCATGGTATTTATTTACTTCAAAGTGTTCAAAGTATTTCGAAGATATAAAACTATAAACAGGAATTTAAGTTAACGTATGTTGCCCTATACTCCAAAAAAATGGCTGCTTGCGTAATTCTAATAATTTTTGAAAACTTAATGTACATTATAATATGACTATATTTACCGAAATAATTAAAGCTAAACACATCCAATGGCAGGACAAAAGTAGAAAAACATCTTCATTTTTGCTAAATAATGATACACTGATTACTGTATTAACGAAAAATTTCTATTAGAGTGTATCTTATTTTTCTCTACTATCTTTTGACAACATATAATCTATGTTATGACCCTTGTCTCATTTATTTTGTATACCACGAGTTTGTCATTGAGAAATGTTTGTATTTCACTTTTCAGTCTGGTTAAGAAAATTTGATCAACGCGTTAAAGCTTCTTTTGCAAGAACAAAGCGATTATTTTCTACAGGGCATCTATAAAAATAAACTAAAAGTAAGTGGCATAATACAAATTAAGGTTTTCGTCTGAAACGTTTCACATTATCAACCAAATTTTTAATTAAAATGCATTCTAGTTTTAAACTTCTTCTTTCATTTTTCTTTCCGGATTGAATCGCACTTTGGTTTTATTATTTGTTTTGGGAATTAACTAAGAATCGGATAAAATTAAGTTTTAAAATAGTCACTGCGGCCCAGCTTTGAATACTACTGCACTTGAAAAATCTGACATATAACCGAAATAAATTAAGATAATTTCAAAATTAATTAAGTGGCATTAAAATAAAAATATCTCGGAAAAAGCTCAGAATTTCCACGAAGCCTTAGAGAATTTAACTGTTAAGCTACTGTAGGTCAATTGCTAGAGCTGCTCGCATGTGAGGAAAAGGTTGTTGGTTCAACCTCAGCCCACAGTCAATTTTTCAGAACTTGTTTCCTCGCGATTACTAATTAATTCGCGAAAAGCAAGAATAAACATGATTTGCGATAAAGTAGGATCATATTTATCAGCAAGCTAGTTAGCAGGTTTATTTATATTGAAAATTTTACATTTCTCAATCGAAATTATTTTTTAAGGTTATAAGTGAGTCACAATTTTGCATCACAGTTATAATGAAAAGATGTGATGATCTTGGTATGTCACCTTACACTAGTATGCTTTATATGCTCTCAGTATCAGCACTAAATTGCGATGGTATTATTTTCAGAAATAATATTCGCAAAATAAATATAAATATTAAAATTCAAGTTATATTACCTTATAATTATTCCTACTTCACCACACTCTCGCTTTCAGTCAAGTGTCGAGGGCTTCCTTCAAACAGACCTGGACTGTTTTCGGGATGATCGAAACGTAAACAGTGATGGGTCGCCTGACTCGCTGATAATCAGAATAT
>NC_046659.1:131699270-131706134 GCF_010883055.1 Belonocnema kinseyi | reverse complement strand
GAATAATATAATGTTGAATACTCGTTTATTTTCAAACAACGACTGTTTTCATAAATTATGTTATTTTTCAAATAATAACACAGCTACACAAAAAAAGTATGCAGATCTGGTAACAGGACACACGTATTCCTATGGATTTTGGGGCGCTGAATTCAAATTCAATATCAAAAATCACCCATCACGTCATGGTTGAGCCATAGCCTCAAAAAATTACGAAAAATCATGCACTGAGGGAAATAAATTTCAAATTAATGTCAGCGATGCAAATTTTCACTTCAAAAACATGTCGGCAACTGTGAACGATCAACCCTTGCCTGATATCAACTTATTTCACATAACTTTAACCAACAGAACCTGACCTCACCTAACCTGAATTAACAGAAATTTATTGTACTACACGTGAAGCTCTGGAAGCATATTTTCCCAGTAGCAAATGTGTGCTACATCGAATGGGTGAACTCGAGCCTAACCTAGAAATAAATCTAACCTAGCCTAACCTAACCTAACTTCACGAAACACAATTAAACTGATTGTGTTTTCCCGTTGTTTGCGGTACCGTTTCTTTCAGCTTCGGCTTAACCGACATAGAGGTTTAATCTAACCTAACCTAAAAAAACCTGACCTAACCTAACCGATTACGCTGGCTACCCTGTTCTTGCTTACTTCCATATTTTGACATTAATAGCAGTAAATGTCTGGAGTTTCGTAACCGCTTGTTGCTAGCATTATTCGCCTGTGTCTGCAACCAGGGCACCTCCACGTGGTGACGGTGGGCAACGGATCCACATTGGTTGAGTCCCTGGGTAAACGGCGTTCATGCCGTCATGGCAGACACAGGTAAAAAATGTATTACGATGCAGGGAAAACCCCAGTATCGACGTCTGGTCAGGATGGGAAAGCGGGCTCTCCGACGTCGTCATCATGCAACCGTAGCTCTTCATCAATGGATCACTTGGTTGGTGTAGTGTCTCATCCTAAAAGAAAAAAAAACCGCGAGCATTTCTCAATCGCATGCCTGCAAGAATAGCTGAGATTCATTCTGTTACATTTGCAGTAAAAATGAAATGAGCAGTTTGCTAAAATCAATCGACGAGGAAGTGAAAAGTCTTTACGAAAAGTGTTTTGACCGTATATTGCTGCACCAAGAAACAAAATGGTTTCCTCACGTCATTTGCAATTCCTGCAGACTTATGTTGTATCGTCTAAAAAATTCAAACAGCGAAAAGTACCGCAAGTACACTACACCAACCACATGGAAAAAACCCGTTATTGCAAAGGTCTGCTACTTTTGCATGAATTCCGTCAAAGGGCTTAACGCCAAAACTAAAAATAACATTTCGTACATTAATGTGTGCACAGTCACAAGAGCAATTGAAATCAATAAAAATACACGCCTGACTGATTTAAGCGCTTTCGAAGATGATAGAATGGAAGTTGAAATTCAACGTCATGGAGACGGTAGTGAAACCAGTGATCGAACAGAAAATAGTTCTGATGATTCCGATGAAAATGACGAAATTATGACTGATACGGCGTGCATTAAATGAAATTAAAGGTTTAAACATTAAAAATCGCAACTAGGACTGAATGATTTTATTAGAGATCTTGGATTACCGAAAGACGACAGACCGAAGAATGGCAGTATTAAGGCTGTTTTACTGCATAACACGAATACGCAATAAGACAAACACTGTTTCACGGTAATTTCGAGTGGGTGATCAATCTTCAGAACTTTGATTTTAATGTTTCTGATGATTTACCGATTGGTTATATACTAGAAGTGGATTTGTACTATCCTTCCGAGCTTCACGATCAACACAATGAATTTACTGTTGTGTCCAGAACACTCGAAACCACCTAGATCAAGCCAAAAGAAGCTTCTTACTACCATCCTACCGAAGCAAAAGTACTTTTCCATTACCACGGTCTCCAAGATGTTTTAGCTCACTGATTGGTCTTGTTTAGAATTCGTAGAGTTCTTAAATTTAATCAGGACGCATGGCTCAAAAGTTACATTGTTTGAAACGCAACATTGAGAACCAAATCAAATAATGACTTTAAGAACCGTTTTAAATTGATGAACAATGCACTGTACGGAAAACGATGGAAAACGTACAAAAGCATGTTAATGTTAAACTTGTGACAAAGTTGGAGGGAAGGTCTGTAACGGAATCCCTCATAGCTAAACAAAATTTCCATGGTCTTGCCATTTTTCGGAAAATAGTGTGCCAATAGTGTTACGAAAAATAGGAGAGTTGTTTAATAAACCCATCTATGTAGAGCTTGCGGTGCTGGACGTGTCCAAAATAATCATCTACGACTTTCACTATAATTACATGCGCGAAACGTATGGAAAAAATTGTAAACTATTGTACAACGACACAGAGAGTGTGATCGATGAAATAAAATTTAACGACATTTACGCTGACAAGAAGACGGATATACACAAATTCAATACACTTGACTACCCTCGCGACAATGCCTTCGGAATGCTGCAAGCCAACAAGAAAATTCTCGGTATCATGCAAGATGAATGTTCTGGTAAAATGATTACTGAATTTTTTGGCTTTCGGAGCAAAATACACAGTGTTCGAGTAAATTGTAAAGACTTTCTGAAAAAATCTAAAGACATCAAAGCGAGCGTTGTACTGAAGAGCATTTATTTTGACGATTATCTGGAATGTCTTGAAATTGCTGATATCCAAACAAGAACTTAGGATACTATTCGATTAAGGCTTCATAATTCAGAGACAGTCAAATAGAACAAAATACCTTTGGGTCCATACGACGAAAAGAGATTTTTACTTAAAAATAATACAGATACTCCAGCGTGGGGTCGCTACAAAATTAATGTAATCAAAAATGACAACCAACAATTTAACCGAATGCGACAATAAACTGCTAGACCTTTTTGTAAATAAATGATTTTTAGTTGTTGTAAATTGTAGGTTTAGTTTCTTTTTCTAATTGCAAATCATTAAATTTTGCAAATAGTAGTTTCAGTTTATTTTTCCCGCTGTAAACAGTTGTAAATGATAGTTTTGCTGATTTAACTGAATAACAACAACGTATACACAAATTTCTTTATTTTATTCATTAAAACCTTACATGCAAGTAGTATAAGCAGACACGTTATATTTCAGCTCTACCTTATAATTAGTTTAACATAGCATTAATTTATTATTAGTTTAAAATTAGTTTAACATTAACTTAACATTATTTTAGCGTTAGTTTAATGTTGAATTAACATTAGTTCAACGTGAACTTAACGTCAATTTAACATTACACAGAGTTCATTATATATCAGATTAATCTATTCAGCTTTTGTGTGAACTGTCAAGGACCAACCACTTCACAAATATTTTGCTGCCATGTTTCTCGATTAGTTTCTCTACAAGATAAATATCTGGATGTTTAACTTTAACAAGTTGTTGTTCTTCAAATCCGCCAGCGATGCGTTGATCTCGATAGTCCTTAAGCTTTTACATCACGGGGCTTGTCAACATAATCCGATGAACAATAGACATCTCGGCCGTGCAATTGGATATTCACCCTTTCCCGAAGACATTTTTGTGCTTGATGAATCGAACTCTGTAACCAGCTTTGAACTTTGGACGCAGTTTTTTTAAGTGTTGCATGAGCTTTTCTTCATCCTCGAGAGTGACATATTTTGTTTCATACCAATCAATCCATGTTTTGTATTGTTGTGCTTGGAGGTTAGTGTAGGTAAAATGCGTATCCACTTGTAGTTGCCTCTCAAGCTAAATTCAGGCCACATTTTATTTTTGAGCTAGCGATTTAATCTTTTACAGATTAACGCCTTCAGATTACTATGCGCTTATCAGAGATTGATGCCATATCGTTGCATAAGTTCTTTAAAATGTGAATGAGAAAGTTCTTTGCTTTCATCGGTAAGTTTTTTGGCACCCGACCCTGCACAATTATAGATTGAAGCGCTGGATTGACAACAGGTCCAGTCTTGCTTTTAACAGGAACCACCCATACGTTCTTGGAGAAAATATATGACGATAAGAAAGTACGTGTACCCAATATTTTCATGGGCATAGGGTAGCATTTCAACTAAATCTGCCTCCCACGTCTTGTCTATGCCACGCATTTGCACACTATGACGTGGATAATGTATACGTATCATCAAATTATTACTGTCAATCTCTGTTCTCAGTCTTTTTCCGTCTACATCGTAATGGCTGTAAGATGTGATTTTAAATCAAACACCAGGCGGTCCATGGCTTGCTGCAGCGATTCGATTCAGGTAACGTCCAAACACGGCGATAGTCATCGTAATACTGACGTTAGTGTTATGGGTGCACTTCTATTACATGATTTCAGCTTTGCGCTGTTCCTCAATGATTGATATGATTTATAGTTGTGACTCGTATTGCGTACTTCCTGTAAACTAGGAGTAGACGGATTCTCTAATTAAACCACGGTGTCAAAATTGGCTACCGGAAGCTTAACAGGTTGTGTCTTGAACCGATCGGTTCAGCGAGGAATGATTGTGCATCGTATAGCTAATAAAGTGTCACGCAGCCATCTGGGTAAAGGATAATTCAACAAAGTCATCAATAATTTAACGTTCAGTTGCACTTGCCTGGCTACCAATACTGTGGTTCAGGTACTAATCTCGCTAAAAAAACTTGCCAGAGGTGATCCTGGTATTAATTCTTTAGACGCAGCGTGCAAAGAAGACGACATTATATACTCGCTAAATCGTGAAAACGGTGACGCAAGGAACTCTGCAGATCGTGCAATAGCCAGTGAAGCCTGGCAGCGTATTTTCGCTAAAGATTCTGGGATAAATGAGAAAGCTGCAGCACTGGCTATAATTAATGTAATGAATGCACAAGCAGCTGTCAAAAGCGTAGGTGATAAACATCAAGTTCAAAAGCCACGTGTCTCGCCAATACCTTTGAAAGTTGGAGGTGTTTTACCACAGATTCCCATTTTTGCTGGACTCAGTGCACTTGGTGCTATTACTGTGAAGCAGCAGGTGTAGCTAAGGCGGCAAACGATGCTACCGCTGTCAAACAACAACTGGCTGAAGCTCAAAGTCATAACAGTGAAATGTAGGCTATGGCTCGAGGAAACGGTTTACACCTAAAGGCCTACAGAAAACGATTAGGCCTTAATATGATACATCATCATTAAGGACAGGGTCTTTATCTGAGACCGGTGCCAAAAAACTTGTAGAGTGATGCTACCTCACCATCCACTTACTGATGCCGATCTGTACAAGTATGCTAAAGCTCTAAAGATTCCACAACTTCTTGGAGTGTTCATACACAATCAACTATCTGTAAAGGAATCTCGCCAAATTAAGTCAGCTATTGTCAATCTTGATGATAGTCATGGCCCCGGTACCCTCTGGGTATCGTATAGAAAGGTTGGTGTTAGAGCTCTATACTTTGACAGTTTCGGTAATCTTTGGGCACCATCGGATCTAGCAGAGTACCAAGATTTCAAATCGTAGATTTCAAATTCTTTATGTCTTACGGTCCAATCGTAAATCGAAAAAATAAATATGAGTCAAAAAAACATGTTCTTCGAAACTCAGATATTTATTTAATAGAAAAAACTCCTTTCAAAACTTCCTGACGTTTCAGTACACATGCGTACCTTTTTCAAAGATTCTTAAACCTAAATAATTATAATAAAAATTAGTAATTTTAGTGCGAACAAATATGATAGATAATTACGTAGATTTGAATACATTGTTACCTGAGTTGATGGTAGCTTAAATAGTCAAACAGATCAATCTTCAGTCAAATAAAAAAAGGAACATTTGAGTCAATAGTTTAAAAAAATTAATTAAAATTTAGTCTTTTTTTTTTTTTTTTGAGACTTCAATCGATTACCCTACATTTTTTAAAATTGTACAAGAAAAACCAAATTGGCGTAGGTTAGGACGGACGAACAGAAATTGACAGTTTTAGAAATACATGAGGAATACGTAATGAACGATGATGTGATAGGCAAGTTTCCATTGAAAACCACTGATGTGGAAGCGCGTAATTGAGTTTAAATTTGAAATAAGAAATTTAAAAAATTTGTTTAAAAAATTTTTTTAAAAAATGTGTATATGTACACATCCAAACATATGCATATATATATATACACACACATATAGCATACATACATATACACATATAGTTTTTAATCTCCTGCCAGTTTCACCTATATAAGCTTTATTACAACATTTACATTTAATTAAGTAAATAACACCAGATAAATTTTCAATAGAATCGACGCCCTTTCTTCTTGACAAATAATTATCTAATGTATTGGTGTTTTTAAAATAAACATTAATATTAAATTTTTGAAGTGAATTTCTTAATCTTCCTGATAGACCCTGAATGTAAGGCAAAGTAACATTTAAATTAAATCTATTGTAAGTATCACTCCAATTTCTTTTTTTGTTAATTTTATTGCTGTTATTGTAAATCTCATGAATGCGTTCTTTAATGATGTCATTTACAAACTCAAGAGGATAGTTATTCTGTACTAAAGTTGTTTTTAATAGATTTAAATTTTCTTTTCTAAATTGAATGTCAGATAATTTTACACATCTATCAACTAAACCCTTAATTAAACCAATTTTATGCCCAAATAAATTATGTGAATTATTGTTTAAGTATCTACCGGACCAAGACGGTTTTTTATACCAATTGGTTAATAAATCACCATTTGGATTTTTTATAATTTTTAAATCAAGATAGTTAATAACATTATTAATCTCACATGCATGAGTGAAATTTATACAATCTTCAATACTATTAAATGCATTTAAGAAAACTTGAATTTTATCTGTGGGAATAATAGCTAAAATGTCGTCGACATATCGTT
>NC_046659.1:131692147-131699170 GCF_010883055.1 Belonocnema kinseyi | reverse complement strand
ATGGTATGCAACTTGGTCGTTAATTAATCTTTTATTTTCCCATCTAGTAGCTATGTCATTACATTTATTTTCAATAGTTGGAACCATACTAGTTTTAATATTATTGTATAAAATATCATTTGAAATCAATAAATATCAACGGTCGAAGAAAGGATTGATTTGTTTCATCAAATCATTTTACGATTACCAAGATGTTGTTAACGTAATGAAGTACAATTATGACTCTCTTCTCACAAGAACTATACCTTTGGAGTCGTTGAATTGCTCACATTCAATGTCATTCCTAACGTTTACACTGGAAAAAATAAAATCTGTGTCGGCAATTGAGTGGTGATCATTCCTACTGATAGCTATGAGATTAAACACATTAAGATTTATGTCTAGACCTTTCTAGCAGGTGATGTGATTACAATAAACATCAATCCGAATAATAACACATAGCGTAGCAAAATAAAGTGTGATCGCAAAGTGACGTTTCAGTATCGTGATTCTATTAGACGCATGTTGGGATTCACATCACGTATTCTCGAAGCCAATGAGGCTTCTGAAGTCACCAAATCCGAATCCAGGGTCAAAATAACCCAGTCAGCTCATATTTGATCAAAAAATGCAAAAATAGAGGTAAAATCAGCGAAAACAGCTGTTTTTCGTGCATATTTTTGCAAACAAAAAAATATACTTTCATCCCCGGTAGACTTGTACAGCGAATCCTTATGTTTTTGGGGTCACTGATTCTGAATCCGGGGTATAAATTACCCAGTTGGCTGAGATTTTATCGGCAAACGTAAAACTAAATGCAAAGTCGACGGAAACAGCGATTTTTCGTGTATACGTTCGCAAAAAGAAATAGTTTAATGTTCAGTAGACTTGAACCAGCATATCTATATGTTTTTGCGTAGCTGAATCCGAACGCGGATTCCAAATAACCGATTTGGTGCACATTTTTTCGAAAAACAAAAAATAGAGGTAAAATCGAACAAAACAAATGACAAGTCCCGCTCGAACTTGACGCCATAACAAATGTGTGTGAAACAAACAAATGAAAGATTACGCTCGAACTTCACGTTAGTAAAGAGGAAACTGGTGACAATCTCCTTAAGCGTGCTTCTTAATGTGACTTCAGCACAGTTTTAAAAACCATTATCAGATTCTTTTTTTCGTGTTTTTAAATCACTAGTTTACTATACTATATTTATATTATTACTATAAACTCCCAAATCAAAACAGATCATGTCTTCTAAGCGCTGCTTTAATTCCAACTTATCTACTTCCACCATAGCGCATAATGGTGTGGTTGATCCAGATGTATTTTGCTACATATGTGGTAAATTTAGGGTTTTAGAAAATCGAAGAGGAATTAGCGATGACATAAAAACAATTTACAAAGGATTTTTTTGTATGAAAGTTCAAAACCAAAGTGGAAATTGGGTTCCTCACAAAATTTGCAGAGCTTGTTATGAGGGATTCAATCGATTGAAAGACAGAGAAGGAAATAAGAAAAACCTCAAGATTCAAGAATCTACGATATGGAGGAAACCTCTTCGAAAAGAGGAATGCTACTATTGTATGACAAACCTGACAGGAATCAATATAAAAACAAAAAGTGCTATCGAATGCCCTGATGTACCTAGTGTCACTAAATCTGTTGAAAATAACGATGTTACAAAAAACTCAAAAAAATTGTCACTTGACAGACAGACGAATGAAGCCGAATAAAATAAAGGAACTGATGAAGATTTCGATGTTAATCGTGATGAAAGTGACATTTCAGATTATGGTAATGACGCGGATGGTGATGAAAGCAGCGCTGTTAATACAGAAGTCAACATACCAGACACTGAAAAGAATAAAGTTCCTAACCTATTTACATCTAAAGAATTGAATGATTCATCGCGAGATCTCGGTCTCCCTGAAGGTGCTTCAGAATATCTTGCCTGTGTTTTGAAAAAGAAGAACTTATTAGCTAAAGGAGTTAAATCAAGTTTCTACAGTAATTAGGAAAAAGAGTTTATACAGTTCTTTACTTCTAAAGAAAATGATCACGGAAAATTCGTCTATTGTAAAAACATTGACGGATTAATAAAAAAAATGAAACCTGGACTGTATAGACAGGAAAATTGGCAGCTATTCATTGAATCTTCTAAACGCAGTCTAAAAGCAGTCTTATTGCAAAATACTAACGTTTACGCTCTAATTTCAATCGCACATTCTACGGAACTGAAGGAGCATCACAGTAACTTAAAATTTGTCCCGAAAAAAATCAATTACTCAACTTATTAGTAGAAAATTTTCGGGGATCTCAAAATTCTTGGAATTGCTTTAGGACAGCAATCAGGGTATACAAAAACACCTTGTTACTTGTGCTTATGGGACAGTCGATATCGCGTTCGTCATTACAAGAAAAAATATGGCTAAAAAGAACATCGTTTGAGTCACAGCAAAAAAATATAATTGAAGATCCTCTAGTTGACCCAAAAGAAGTTTTGATCCGCTCCTTCATATAAAGCTGGGTCTTGTGAAACAATTTGTCAAAGCGCTTGACAAGGATTGCGATTGCTATGCGTATTTGGATGATCAATTTCCACAACTTTCCGAAGCAAAATTAAAAGAGGGAATCTTCGATGGACCGCAGATAAGGAAAATGTTGCAGGAACCAGAATTCGTTAAAAAAATGTCTGACACTTAAAAAGATGCGTGGCTTAGTTTCAAAAATGTTCTAAAAAACTTTTTAGGTGATAGGAAAACTCCAGACTATCAAAATGTGGTTTTAGAAATGGTAACAAACTTTGGTAAACTAGGCTGCCTTATGGATTTCAAGCTACATTTTCTTCATTCGCATATAAATAAGTTTCCAGACAGCCTGGGAGACTTTAGTGAAGAGCGAGGAGAACGTTTCCACCAGGCTGAAAAAGAGATGGAGAGGCGATATCAGGGTTGTTGGGATATCAACATCATGGCTGACTACTGTTGGAGTTTAAAACGAGATCAAGTCAATCAAGGTTACCAAACGAAAGCGAAACCACTACGTAGGTCTTTTGACGACAAAAGGGTTCGAAACAAGCGATGTGAAGAAAAATGAAAAAATAAAAGAACCCTATAAGCGCAAGAGGCAAGGGGCTCACGCTAATAAAGCACCTCAAAGGGAACAGAATTTACTATGTCCACGTCGTTGTTCCTGGGTAACGCTAAAACTGCAGCCTACTATCTAATTATACATAACCTCATGATGTATATGTGGTAGCGTGTAGAAGTTAATTTAAGATGAGAGTGGTGGGGGTAATATCGACAGTGGTGGGGTAATGTCGCTATTGTTGGTGGTGGTGGGGATGAAAGGTATAAAAGAGCCATGATTTCAGCAGCAGACTTTAGTTTTCATCGATATAGAGATTATCGTGGACGAACAAGGCTTCGAAAAACCAATCAACTAGTTTGTTTTCAAGGAATTGGCTATCATGCCTCGTCAGGAAAACTCGCAACCTGTTGTCTACCTGTTTGAGCCACCCTAATCTTGGGACTTGCTGCCTGACAAATACCGCACTGAAAAAACTGTACAGTACAGTTTCAAGAAGATTCAATCACGGCTTGCAATGCTGGAATGTCAATTTTACAGTTTGAAATGCTCTAGCTCTTAATACCTGGTTTTTGTACCCTCAGGTTCAGCCAACTATCTGACATTACTCTAAAACCGGAATCCTTCAAGATGACACAACTGATACGACAGATATATCATTGAGTAACACTACGCTAAAAACTTTGATAATCATTGTTAATTTATATTTTAACTATGATTACTTTTAAAACATTATATAGGTTAAGCTTCTCGAGAATCGTTTAGATCTTTCTAGAAGCCTGGAAAAACCGCACCACTCTCCTCCCCTAGCCAGTGGTTATCTGCCGGCTCCAGCTTTTTAAAGGTTATGTTTAATTGGTAGATTCTCAAGTAAAAGAAAGTAAAAATATAAGGCTAAATTTCCAAAATTAAAACAATAACTCAAATTTTGATCATTTATTTGAGTGATTAGATATCCATGGAAGTAATTATGAGAAAGTTTTTCCAGTCGCGGAACACGAATTTTGAGTAAATATTTAAATTGGAAATTATTTCTGAAGAATTTTTCAAGTTCGAGACTGACGTCAAAGAAAGTGTAATAATTATGACATGTTTTACAAAAATTGGTACTTTGTTTCACGCCCAATTATATAACATATTAAAGTGAATTTTTATTAGATTTGAAGACTTTTTTTAATTCTGAAAACCTCATTAAAAATTGGACAGTTTTCTTTGTATTTTTTGGGAGTGGTAATTTTTTAAGCGACCTTAAATTGCATCTTTGCTTTCAAGAAAATAATTCCTGTTGTACGATAATATTTTAAATTGTTGAAGAAGATGAATATTCAGATTGACAATTAAGAATTCTCATGCTTCAAATGATCACCTACAATTTATGAGCAACTGACTTCCAGTCATTTTTCTGTATATAAACAATTTAATTCGGTTCCATGAAAAAGTCACAGCTGCAAAACTAAAAGTGATGTTGTTATATATTGTTTTATGATAAGTTGGTAATGGTTTACGACTATCCCGGAAGAATAAAGTTCAAATATTTCTATTGAATTCATATTGCATGAAGGATTGCGGTTCAGACAACTTTTACACATTTTGTTGGAAACTCTCTTCTGATAAAATATTTGGGACCAACAAGAAAGTCTCTGATCTCTTCGACGGTCAATGGGGTAACAGTGCCACTTTCAATGTTTATTTTTGCCCGTGTTTTACCTCCGTATGAATAATTAGAGACATACATTCCGGCAAGAAGATTATAACTCTCCAATATTGCAAAAGCGTCACCATCAAACGTTACGAGCACAATTTGTTCTTGGTTTGGTGGAGGGATGAAGCGCTGTTCTTCTGTTCTTAATTTAATTGTAGTATCAGCAGGAAAAGTTAATCTTTTAAGCTTGAATTCCCGTTTTGAGGCCGTTTTAGAAATAAAACGAATAAATGGAAGTTTACCAAGTTTATTTCCAGGCCCGTGATGAGAAGGAAGCCTTTCGGGTATATTCCTGCACCTAATTTGATGAATTAAACTGCTTTAAAGTACGCTTGGCAAGATAAATATTCCGAAATATTCTTCAACGTTTCGAAATCAGGCATTCATTTAATGCAATCTGAAATCCTAATTAAGGTGGAAAATCCAACTCAAATACATAACCTTAGTCAAATTATATTGCCTGTGCCCGATCTACCGCACTTTTATGATGGAGTTTACAACTTTTTTTTACAATAATCAGTACTTTGTATTACTTTTTCAACGAATTTTTCGAATTGAGTGAATCTATGCGAATCTGTTTTTTATGATCCTCCGGCTTGAATACATCAAGAAATTTAATTCCAAAAATTGATAACAATCGCCATGGCTGTAACAGCTTCTGTCTTACAATATTCTAATTCAAAATATTTGCCCTTTCTTGTTCGTATTAATACAGGTATTCCTAAAAACAACTTACATTTTATATTTTTTTCATACTTATCATGAGGCTGATTTAAGCATGAAAGTATAAGAACTGGAATTCTGGGGCAAATTTGAAATAATCCGGGTTTATATTTTGATAAATTAATTTAAACTTTTTTTCCGAGTCAAGCGGTCTCTAATCTTCGCCCTGCCTTACTTTGCAACTGAAGATTCTACGTTATATAGTCATGAGAATCATCACTCCTTAATGTTAAATATTTTATCTAAGAATTTGAAAAATAAGAAAATAGAAGAGATTGAAAATCTTTATCTGCTGCAGATTCATACTATGGGGTAAATTTGTACAAAATCACTATCTTAACCCATAAAATAAAAAGTTTTTATCTCCGATATTTGTGTCGTAGGGTGACTTTTAAAAAAACACCTTGTATATTTTATATATAGTTATAAAAATTATTTATAAGTTGACCATGAGATTTTACTGTTCAACACTTTGCAGCATGGTGAGTATACCGTATTCCCACCTCTTTTCATATCATTTTTTCCGAATTCACAGTAGTTTTTATTGGATCGTACTAACATTTTTTTTTTAATTTCATGCTCGCAGGATGACAAAAAATTGAAATTTTTTTGCGAAGGATCTATGGAATATGGACTCAGATTTTGGAAATTTAAAATGGTGGATCCAAGGTGGCGCCCGAAACTTGGAATATTTTTGGACTTTTCTCTAAAAATTGGTATACAGAGCTTTTCGGGGTCTTGGATCACGAATCTGAAATCAGACTTTGAAAATCCAAAATGACGGATCCAATATGGCAGTCAAAAAAAATAAGTTTTCTGGATTTTTTTTTTAATTAGTGTACAAGGATTTTTAGACTCATTGATCACGAATCGGAATTTAGATTTTGAAAATTCAGAAAATTGGTACTAATCAATGTTTTAGGTGAGTAGGTGTATGTTTTTTCAAACCTTAATATCAGAAATACCAAAAACCCCTTAACACTAATTTCCAACAAAAAAAATCCAAATTTGGCCCGCCATATTGGATCCGCCATTTTGAATTTTCGAAATCTGAGTTCGGATTCGTGATTTGCAACTCTAAAAAACCCCAGTATACCAATTTTTTAAAAAAAATAAAAATATTCCAAATTTAAGTCGTCATATTGGATCCACCATTTTTAATTTTCTAAATCTGAGTTCAGATTCGTGATCAGTGATCCCAAAAACCACCGTATACCAATTTCAAGAAAAAATATAAAATTTCCCAGACGTTAGCCTCCATATTCGACTCGCTATTTTGAATTTTGAAAATCTGAGTTTAGATTTGTAATCAGCGACCCCATTCAAATAGGCCCGTGCTTTTTAGATTATGCGCAACTAACACGTAAATATGTCTAAATATAAAGGAGCAAAATACCGTAACATTAATGGGCCATTTTGCCATTTTGCTCCTTCTCGCAGAGTTAGTAAAGGATTGCGAGAAAACATTGACACGATCGGTTTTTCCAATTTGTCGGACACTTTTCCTGTCGAACCACGATTTGGGAAG